>NC_080571.1:146942388-147256554 GCF_030247185.1 Malaya genurostris
TGGTGATAGCCGGAGACATCATCGCCTGGGCAACGGCTTGGGGCAGCCGCTTCACCAATAGGAGAGGACAGACGTTACTGGAGGCCCTCGCCAAGTTGGACGTCGTGTTAGCGAATGATGGACTGAAAAGTACCTTTCAGCGGAACGGAGTCGAGTCGTTTATCGACCTGACTTTCTGTAGTCCCGGCCTAGCTGGAGATCTTAATTGGAGAGTTGATGGTGGCTACACCCATAGCGACCATTCAGCCATTCGCTACACGATCGGCCAATTGGCAAGAAGCACAAGGAGGAGTAATAGTCCCAAAACTCTAGCGTGAAAGGTGGGTAACTTCGACCGTGAAGCGTTTTGCGCTGCCCTTGAATTGGAGGAGCACAACGCGAACCTGAGAGGGGACGAGTTAGTCGCTATCTTGTCACGGGCGTGTGACGCGACGATGCCAAAAAAGGCTCAACCGAGGACCAACAGACCACCGGTCTACTGGTGGAACGAGCAAATTACATGTCTTCGCGCATCCTGCCTCAGGGCTAGAAGAAGGATGCAAAGAGCTCGATCAGCGGAGATGAGGATGGAGAGGAACACGGCGTTCAAAACGGCGAAGTTAGCACTAAACAAGACCATCAGCGCAAGCAAAAGAGCCTGTTTCGACCAGCTATGCGAGGGAGCCAACTCCAACCCATGGGGCGATGCCTACAGGATGGTAATGACCAAAACAAGGGGCGCGCTAGCACCCCCTGAACGTAGTCCGGCGAGGTTGAAGGAAATCATAACGGTTCTCTTTCCCCACCACGACACGTCCCCCTGGCAGCCAGCTCCGCTACCAGCGAACGAAGTTGAAAAGGTGACGAATGAGGAGTTGCTCACTGCGGCGAGATCGCTCGCTACAAAAAAAAGCCCCGGGGCCAGACGGTATCCCGAACGTGGCTCTAAAGGCGGCTATAATGACAAAACCGGACATGTTCAAGGAGGTCATACAGAGATGTCTGGACGAGCGTATGTTCCCAGACATTTGGAAAAGGCAAAGGTTGGTACTATTACCGAAACCTGGGAAACCCCCAGGGGATCCTTCAGCGTATAGACCAATCTGTCTGATCGACACTGTGGGTAAGCTCCTTGAGAAAATAATCCTCAACAGGCTAGCCCCCTTCATAGAGGAGGCAGGAGGACTGTCCAGCCAACAGTACGGGTTTCGCAGAGGCAGGTCGACGGCGGACACCATAACATCGGTGGTAACCACGGCGGAGGTAGCTATACAGCGCAAACGACGAGGAATCCGCTACTGTGCGGTAGTAACGCTAGACATTAAGAACGCGTTCAATAGTGCTTGCTGGGCAGACATTGCTGATTCCCTACTTCGACTAGGAGTACCGGAAGGGCTGTACAAGATTCTGGAAAGCTACTTCCAGAACCGAGTATTGCTCTACGAGACCGACGAAGGCACACGTTGCACTCCAATCACGGCTGGAGTACCACAGGGATATATCTTGGGCACGATCCTGTGGAATATAATGTACGAAGGAGTACTGAGGTTGAGGCTCCCTTCGGGAGTCAAAATAGTCGGGTTCGCGGATGACGTCACGCTGACAGTCTACGGTGAATCCGTCGAAGAGGTCGAACTGAGTGCATCACACTCAATCTGCTTGGTGGAGGACTGGCTGCGTAGCAGGAAACTGCATCTCGCGCACCACAAAACAGAAGTGATGTTGGTGAACAACCGCAAATTGGAACAGGAGGCGTTGGTACATGCCGGAGATTGCGTGATCCCCTCCAAGAGATCACTGAAGCAATTGGGTGTGATGCTTGACGACAAACTCAGTTTCAGCAAGCACGTTGAATACGCCTGCAAGCGCGCATCAACAGCGAACGCGGCGCTCTCCCGTTTGATGGCCAACAGCTCGCCTGTGCGCTCCAGTACACGAAGGTTACTGACAGGAGTGGCAGTTTCGATCCTCAGGTACGGCAGCCCGGTGTGGGCGTCGGCACTAAATGTGGAAAGCAACGCACAGATGCTGGAGAGTACGCAAAGACTGATGTGTCTTCGCGTAATCAGTGCATACCGCACTGTATCGAGGGATGCGGCCTGCGTGGTTGAAAGTATGATGCCTATCGGTCTGATAGTGAAGGAAGACGCGGAGCGCTACAGCATGCGAGGAGACTGGAACGCCCATAGGGCCTCCAAAGCCGCTTCTCTACGCAGATGGCAACAAGAGTGGGACAACTCAACCAAGGGCAGATGGACACATCGGCTCATACCTAGGGTCTCGAGTTGGTTAGATAGACCTCACGGAGAAGTGAACTTCGGCCTGACGTAGTTCCTCACCGGCCACGGGTGCTTCAGATGGTACCTCCACAGGTTCGGGTACGCGACATCCCCTGTACGTCCTGGCTGCCAAGACGACATCGAGACGGCTGAACTTGTTCGCATGTTCCCGTTTCGCGGCTCAAAACAGTGAGCTACTGGATGCATGCGGCATGGACACCACATTGGAGAACCTGATCCAGAGAATGTGCCACTGCGTAGAGAACTAGAACGCAGTGTCGACCGCGGCATCACAAATTGCGGGCATATTGCAGCGGAGATGGAGTGCGGATCAACAACAGGCACCCGCGACCGCTAGCCGCGTAGTAGGCTCAAGAGGGATCAGCGAATAAACGTCGGTCCGGGAGAACCTTCTTCGCCGGGAAGCTCTTCGTCGGAGTAGTTTACATCCATCGTCGGGGACTAGACGAGTAGTACGTAAAACTGCTAGGATCGTCGGGGTGCCAGTGAACCGGAAGCTATCCTCCAACCGGAATCACTGGATCGACCCAGGCATCCTCTCGGTCGGGCGTTGACGGGTATCGAAAGCGTCGGTTTCGGGAGGGCCTCCGTCGTCGGGGAAGTCTCCGTCGGTGTAGGCTAGATCCTTCGGCGGGGGCTAGTCGAGTAGCCGCCACAACACCGATTCGAGTCGTCGAGGCGCCAGCGAACCGGAAGCCATGTTCCATCCGGAATCGCGGGACCGACCTCGGCACTCCATCGGGTGTCCCGTGTGGTGTAAGAGACTCGGTGTCGGGAGATTCTCCTTCGCCGGGGAAATCTCTGTCGGAGTAGTCTAGATTCTTCGTCGGGGACTAGACGAGTAAGTCGTGGCGAAATACCGCTAGGATCGTCTGAGCGCCAGTGAACCGGAAGTCACGCTCCAACCGGAATCATTGGATCGACTTAGGCATCCTTTCGGTCGGGTCGTAGACGAGTACCGTGAACGTCGGTTCGGGAGGACTTCCCTCGTCGGGGAACCCTCCGTCGGTGTAGACTCGATCTTTTGGCGGAGACTAATCGAGTAGTTCCGCGACGTAGCATCAGTTTTGGGTCGTCGAGGCGCCAGTGAACCGGAAGTTACTCTCCAGCCGGCATCACTGGACCTACCTCTTCATCCAACTGATCGATCCCTCGAGAACAGGATGCTGATCCCCATTCTGCATAAATCTGGGAAGGGTGCTGTGAGCCTTCCACCCCGAAGTAATACCTAGCGGTGGTGCCGGGGAGGTAGGGTTGGAGATCCAAGGTGTTTTAGTGGGTAGTTCCAATCAACAGTTGGGTAGTCCTGTGGAGAGTCCCACACTCCGTGCGTAAACGCATTCCACCTTGAAAAAAAAAACACCCGACCACCACACTCCCTATAGGTAGATTGGTGGCCAAAACTGGCCGACTTTATCAGGTAGCGAGAAAAACTAATGCGAACACAGGCAACACACCAGCCGAAACGTACACTACGGTCCCTTTACTACGTCCGCAAAGCGAAGCGATGCGTACGCTAGAGACAGAACCGCCTTGTACGGTACCATGAATGTGCATGCGTGACGGGGGTTAATTTTTTTCTGTTTCCTGTATTCCTTCATTCTATGCAGCCGATCGATGGGAACGTATAAGGACGGTTACGAGGCTTGCGTTTGCATGGATAGGCGTTAACCAGTCTCATTACGTGACGGCACACCGGCCGACGGCACATATATACTGCGTGACTGCTGATGATGTCGGACAAAAAAACAATTTTCTAGCAACTAAAAAATGTTTTTTTTCAGGTCTACCCAAATTTTAAAATTTCATGTCGATCTGATATTCGGATGTGAATCTTGCAAAGATTCGAGAACATTTTGTGACACCCCTCCATGCAAACCCTAGCATGGTAGCGTAGAAGGTGGTTCCGCTGCTTTTGCACGTGCATGATGCGGCCGTTGGTTGGTCGGTTGCAACTTGGTCACATTTGTATGGAGCAAAAAAATTTTGCGCAGATTTTCCAAAACGGACTTCACGTTGTGAAAGTACGTCCCGAAACTACCAAAACGCATGTGGGGCGGTTCGCTGTATATGCCCGCATCGATAGGCGTTAACGGTTAACACACTGTATACATTAACTACTGGCATGTATACGGAAACGGTTTGTTGTATGTGCAACGCTGTTAGGTATTGTTAGCCATCGATACGTTTTCAATCAACCAACCAACCAACCAATAGACCACGAGGCCTTTTATGTGAATACTAGTATGTTAAAATCGGTTCAACCATCTTCGAGAAATCCTAGTGAGATTATTTGACACATACACACACATACCCTGCTCAGCCCGATGAACTGAATCGAATAGTACACCCGGCACTCTTGGCTTATTTTCACTAGTCAATTTCTCAAGTGATTGCATAACCTTTTTATATAAGAAAAACAAAACCTGTTTTAATCCACCTAGTGGTGTAATGATGCCTTTCTCATATTACTTATATTCTCACATATAAAAATGTAGTACCCTTTGAAATGATTTTCTTTGCATCTTGAAAGATAACAAAGAAAAATTGTTGGTGTACAAATTAGTACAACCTACAAAATGAAACAGTTCTACTATTGCAGGTAATTCTGGAACAGGTAGAAACGAAATCGGTTCGTATAGCCATTATCTGACGTGACATTACAAACTCCTTTGGATTTAGTCAATTTCAGAAGATTTTATATGTTTTAGGCTTTAAACGACGGTTTGAAATTTTAAACACATCTAATTCTGAAATTTGAAACTATGAAAATTGAAAAAAAAGTACGGGTGCGTAATGTCAGAGACATAAATGGCTGTCGTGAATACGAATATAACACGCTTGATTTATGCTTCCGAATTCGAATTGGTAGTTGATCGAATGTTTGAATTGTGCAACTTTCCCCTCTTTATTATTAGAATTTTAAACGATGCGCCTAGACCAAATTACAGATTAGTTACATTAAACATTCTGAAACGCAATTAAATATTATAAAACAAGCAGTATAGTTCTTTATAATAAAATAATGGTGACTCTGAAAAGAACCTTTTATGAAAGCGTTCGTGATGGAGAGTGACAAGTCGAGTTAGTTCAGCACGCAGACTCTGAATTCTAAACCCATATTCCGGAACTAAGCTCTGAAACTTGAAGACAATTTTTCTCCTTGACTACCAGAATGGGTTGTATAGAGTACAGTAAAGTAAAATTCCGCATAATTCTTTAGGAGTATTATTATGGTTCTAAAAAGAACCGAATAGAAGAAATCTGGAATAAAGAACTGGACCCTGAGTTCAAGAACTAAATTTAGAACCAATAACAGACTCAGAATCCAGTTTCAATTCTAGAACTCAGTTCCGGAATACAGTTCCAGAATCCAGTTTCAGCACGCAGGCTCTGAATTCCAAACCTATATTTCGGAACTTAAATCTGAAACTTGAACTTCTCGTTACGACTACCGAAAAGCAAATGAGAGTTGCGACCTGAGCGTTTGAGGTTTTAACCACGCAGAAGGTGCACTCTTCGTCGCTGCTGGTTGAAGGTTTAACTCCCACGACGTCTGCTTCCATAGAACGCACAAAAAGAAATGATCGATTTTCGACCTCGGTTCCCCTTTTATACGCATTCATTTGAAGATATGTGCCTGACTACATCAAAATCGTCGTCCTTGCGCGAAAAACCCAAGCGAAAGTTAAGAGTTTTCCGCATTGTTTTCAAATTTTGAGAAAACTTAATTTTTGAGTTGTTTGTGGTTATCTCACACTGTTCAAAATATTATCCTAAATTCCTGATAATATTTTTGATGAAATGGTGAAAGAATTATGTTGATACCATTAATACAAGTCGAGATATTAACGATTAAGTTCTGCCCATTCTTCCATATGACTAATTTTGAAAAGGCACCCCATAGTAGAGTAAGTCGTATTCACTACAAAATTACTTGAAATTTTAAACACTTGCACTTAAACAAAATTCAGGAATTTTGACCATAAGACTTACATTTGAACCTACGTTTGCGAATATCGGCCAAGCCAGCTCTACGAGAAGTAAGTGCGCTTCATTTTTGAATATATATTAAATAATTAAATATTAAATAAAAATAACTTTACATTTTAAACACTTGCATCCGAAGAATATTGAAGAGATTTGACCATAAGACCTTCATATGAACCTAAGTTTGTGCCAGCTCTACGAAAAAAGGGTGAGATTCACTTTTGAATATATGACCACCATTTACAGCGCTATCGGGGGGTGGTGAGCTTACCTCGTATGCGACTCTTATCGCATTTTATTTCAAACAACGATTCATCAGCCATGGTATTTTTTTTCGCTAGTTCATATCCCATTGCAAACTTAAATTGTGTTGTAATTTGATCACCCCTTGCATATTTCATGCCGTATGTACGCAAAAGTGATTACATTGTTAGGGATCACGTATCCACCCAATGAGGTAGAAACAAGTGGGGTAAACAAAGTACTTTAGTGTTCATGAAAGAGATTTTCTTCAGCATTCCTACCAACACCAGAAACACGTATTTGCTTTCGACATACCTTACGATATAGTTTCCATTGAATCAAAACATGTTTATTTATCATGGATTTCGTCATACTGAAGCACTTTAGGAATGATTACGAAGTTTTGGTTTCCAACACCAGCAAGCCATGTGCTCTGTCACACCTATTTATATCACATTGGTATCCACCGAGTGACGCCAATCGAGCACACACATGATCAAAAAACTTTTCAAACCACCTAGTGGTGTAATGATGCCTTTCTCATATCACTTATGTTTTCAAAAACATCACCAGAAGATTTTTTTTCAAGCTTGAATAAAAATCAAAAACACTTCCTGGTATAAAGTACCATCATCATTTCAATTTGAAAATAGTTATGTTATGTTAATAAAGATTTAAATGTGGCAACCCAGCACGCTATACAAAGTTGAACAAAGTACGCTGTGTGCTAGGTGGATGCGTTTTCTTCTTCTTCCGTATCAGCACGTACCGATGCGTACCGATTTTACATCATTTTGTATGACAGTTTGAAAGTATTGATACTCATTGCTCTATAATTTCGGAACCGGAAATCGGATCTGGATGAAATTGTACAGTATCTTTTAAGACATTGAGAGCTTTAATTTGTATCATGATTTGTGAAAATCGGTTTAACCATTGCTGAAAAATCGAAGCGAGTATTGTTTTTGGAGCTTGCGGAAGCGGACACTAGTAGTCCCAAAATAGATTAATATATCCAACAACTAACAAGGACTGCCAACTGGATAAATTTACCACTAAATTGTATAAAAATGTCCATAAGTCCTATCGTTTGAATCTAAGTTTGTGAAAATCGGTCATGTCATCTCTCAGGAAAGTGAGTGACATTTATTTTAATTCTTTGGTGCATATCACCCTATAATAAATTCAATAGCTATCTATGGGACCATGGGATCGCTCATTTGAATTTGAGTTTGTGAAAATCGGTTCAGCCATCTTTGAGAAAATCGAGTGACATTATTTGTCACATACACACATACATACATACATACATACATACATACATACATACATACACACACATTTGCTCAGTTCGTCGAATTGTATATGACATTCGACCCTTCGGGCCTGAGTTCAAAAGTCGGTTTTCACAGTGATTGTATAACCTTTCTTTACGAGAAAGGCAAAAACTTTTAAACATGAAATGTGTAATAACGTAGATGATGCACTCTCATGCAAGTTAGTTTAACACTTATTCCTACTAGTCACCGAGGAGTTCTAGGCCTTACTCCAAGTGCCACAGGCAAGGGACTGATGATAGTAGCGTGAAAAAATGATCAGAATTTATCAATTATCTATAGCTGATCACGAATAAAACACGAAGTCTTCCAAGTTTGTTTATATTTTCGGACGTTAATCCGATATCAATGTGGTTTTGTCCAACGAAAAAAAATGTGAAAAACCCAAATGATTGGAATTGCGCTAATAAACATTTGCAAAAAATACACCCCACAGAGAAAATAAAAAAGGCGCGTGTGTGTTGTCAGGGATATAACTGAAAGATATGAATACGAATGAAACAGACATACTTCTTTTACACTTTAAAACATCAATAATAGTTCGTATAAATTGATTTATTGTGTGAGTTTTGCAATTGTTACTGTTTCGATTTCTGAATTGTAACGGTGCTTGTGCTAAAGTATGACTTATTGTCGACAAAAGTATTTCGCCATACACATAACGCTGAATAAAACAGGGTAAAACAATACAACAAGTAGTATTATTTTTGCTTTTCCTTTATCATATAGAATATCGAAAAAATAATAATATATATATATATATATATATATATATATATATATATATATATATATATATATATATATATATATATATATATATATATATATATATATATATATATATATATATATATATATATATATATATATATATAAAGGGTTATTTTTTAAGAGCTTGAGAACTTTTTTAAACAATAAAACGCATAAAATTTGCAAAATCTCATCGGTTCTTTATTTTAAACGTTAGATTGGTAAATGACATTTACTTTTTGAAGATAATTTCATTTAAATGTTGACCGCGGCTGCGTCTTAGGTGGTCCATTCGGAAAGTCCAATTTTGGGCAACTTTTTCGAGCATTTCGGCCGGAATAGCCCGAATTTCTTCGGAAATGTTGTCTTCCAAAGCTGGAATAGTTACTGGCTTATTTCTGTAGACTTTAGACTTGACGTAGCCCCACAAAAAATAGTCTAAAGGCGTCAAATCGCATGATCTTGGTGGCCAACTTACCGGTCCATTTCTTGAGATGAATTGTTCTCCGAAGTTTTCCCTCAAAATGGCCATAGAATCGCGAGCTGTGTGGCATGTAGCGCCATCTTGTTGAAACCACATGTCAACCAAGTTCAGTTCTTCCATTTTTGGCAACAAAAAGTTTGTTAGCATCGAACGATAGCGATCGCCATTCACTGTAACGTTGCGTCCAACAGCATCTTTGAAAAAATACGGTCCAATGATTCCACCAGCGTACAAACCACACCAAACAGTGCATTTTTCGGGATGCATGGGCAGTTCTTGAACGGCTTCTGGTTGCTCTTCACTCCAAATGCGGCAATTTTCCGAATGGACCACCTAAGACGCAGCCGCGGTCAACATTTAAATGAAATTATCTTCAAAAAGTAAATGTCATGTACCAATCTAACGTTTAAAATAAAGAACCGATGAGAATTTGCAAATTTTATGCGATTTATTGTTTAAAAAAGTTCTCAAGCTCTTAAAAAATCACCCTGTATATATACATATATATATATATATATATATATATATATATATATATATATATATATATATATATATATATATATATATATATATATATATATATATATATATATATATATATAAATAAATAAATATAGATATATCTACGTTTCCCTTTTCTTTTCGTTTTTTTCGTGAAAAATCGCAACTTTACTTTGCACAACCACCAAAAATTCAAAAAAAATATTTAAAAATGAAACAGAAACGTTGGGGTTTAGAAAAAGTTCTACTCTAACTATCGTCCCTTCTTGATAAATTCAATTTATTACAAGAAAATCATGGTTTGTGTGTCGGTGTAGGCAGCAAAATTAATTTTTTGCTATTTTCATATAGGTTATGCAATCACTGTGACATCACTGATCACAATCAGTTTCACAGATATGTTCGAGTTGCATTAGTAGTGGGACAATGTAGAGCGAGAAACATAAAGACGATAGGGGGTGTCCTTGGGCGACAGATCGTTGTATTGGGAAAGGTACAGAAATATGTCCGTTTACTATTAGCCGATACGACGTCAATTCAGCTAAACCTTGGAGTAATGCTACTAATCGTGGGTTGATACCGAGTGCGCTCATGGTAACAAATAGAAATTTTCTCTTGGCTCTCTGTTTACGAGCGATTAGCTGTGCGATTCGGTCTTTCAGCGAGAGAGTAGTTTGAAAAATATTACCATTGAAATTGGAGCATTTTTGTAAACTTCCCAAAATCCGATGAGAGTTTACTATTCGTACTAGTCTTAATCGTCTAGTCGAATTCGGCAGTGAAGTTTGCTTGTAAAACCTCGTTCAGCACGAAATTGATTTCTCTATGTATTACATTAAAAGTCCGTAAGTAAAACGCTCTCGGTAGTCCGTCGGAACCTGTAGATTTTTTCGGGACACTCGTTTTAATTGCTGATAAAATTTCTGCCGTCGTTATCTCTCTCATGCTAACATTGTTTGCTTCATCGTTTTCAGGAATCACTCTGTTGCTTACGAAGTCACGTTCGTTTGGTGTTTCGTCCGTTGCGTACATTTTTCGGAAGTATTCCAGCATGTGCTGCTCGATGTCTTTGGAGCGTTCAAGAATATTATCGTTCTTGGTCTACAGTTTTGTGATGATCGTTCTTTTTTTCTTCTCTCACCTTATTGGAATGTAGACATCGGTTCTCCTGCAATGCACGTTTCGTTGTTACGGACAAACATGTGGGTGAATTTCCGCTGATGCACCAACATTTGTGCCTTAAGCTGGTTGATCATTTTTAACATACTCGGGTTTTGGTAATAACAATCGTACGCTCTGCGGAGTTGAGTGTATAATCGCTGATGTTAACGATGAAAGTCGTCAAACGCACGCTTCGATAACTATCGAAAAAACGATTTTTAGCCACCATTCAGTCCATGATTGGAAATTCCGACGTTGGCGGAACCAGTACTGCCATTTGATTTTGAATTCGTCAATATTTTCAGTCGTCAGAAGGTGAGGGCGGAGAGACCAATAACCGCGACCCGGATCTCTCCCGGGGTGAGGATGACATATTCTCATCATGACAGACTTGTGGTTCATGAACGAGCACACGTGAGTATTTGCGTTTCTTAGATGATTAAGATGACTCGAACTGATAGAAAACGATCGAGCCTTGAAGACGAGTTGTGTGTTACGAATGTGTAACCGGGTACTTGTGGACATAGCTTTACCCACACATCATATAGCTGCATTGGTAGCGGGACTCGTGTTGCTACCAGTCACATTGCCGAAGTACGCAGTTAAAATCTCCTGCTAGGATCACGTCTTCGTTCGGGTGCCGAAGGTAGTATGCTAGTGTGTTGTTGTAAAACCTTTCTCATTCAGCTCTCATGGCCGTACCAGATGGGCGTATATATTGCACAAGATTGTGTTATTTATACGCGATGTGAGGCGACTGTCGAGACTTTTTTCAACGTCGGAGAAATGAATATGTTCTTTTAAGGCAATAACCGTCCCTCTTTTCGCGTGGTCTACATTGCATGTCAGATTTCGATAGTAGTTCGTTCACCTGCTTTGACTGACCTTCCGAAGGTAACTTCGGGACCGACGGGTTGTTGTTGACTAGTTTTTTGTTTGATAGTTGTAGTTTTGTCGTTTAGTTTAATAAAAAAGATAATTTTTGCTTTTTGTGCTCGGAATCGCATTAATTTTTTTCTCACGAGATTTCCTACTCTCGTAGTAAAATATTTTGATGTGTTCATCGTATGCGCTGTCCTTCGAATACTCGAGTTTTTCTCAAAACAGTTAAAATTCTCATTCTCTCGTTCTCATTCATTTAGTTGCATCTTTTGCATGAAATTTTTGTTTCAATTTGGTGAGATAGCCGGAGGACAATTATGGTTCATTCTAAGAAGGTAATCGATATTTAAAAATTTGAGAAATGCAATGTTATAATGTGAGAATGTAAGATCATCAGTCTCAGAGGATTCAAAATATGTAATCATTATTCCATCAGCAGAACTTTCCCTCACAGCTGAATAGTTAAATAACATCATTTTACAACTTTTCCAAAACTGTATGTCATCACTATCTTAATACGCTCGTAAATATGCGGTACACTCCGCGTCTGTGGGTCGTGATAGAAAAATTCACTGCTCCGAAAGTATTAATCTTTCCACTCCGAAACATTACCAAGATCGAGTTAAACCCCTATGGTTTCTTTTTTCAACTAAAAAAAAACAAAAAATACAGGCCCTAGTTTGAATTTTTTTATTTGTTTATTAGTTTTAAACTTTTTTCATTGAATTAAATTTAAAGATTGTTTTATGGAATCGCTTATATGACAGCTAAGGAAAAGACGCACATTTCATGTATTGAACAAATTTTGTTTCTTCATTCGATTTTACACTATGGGCTGTTGAAAAAAGGCTTGTTAAAGGTTGAAAAAAAATTGTTCAATACGTGAAATTTGCGTCGTTTCCTTAGCTTTCATATAAGCAATTATATAAAATAATCTTTAAATTTACAGTCGGTGTTGAAAAGTCGTTCGCACCGCACGCGTATAGCTCTTGGTTTCTGGAAATTTTTTCTGGCTACCTAGAGTTTCATTGATTCAAGGCTTCAGTCTTTTTCAAGGCTACCTCAATCACTAATAGTCTTTTTGAAGACTAACAATTAGTCAGCCTTTCTCAAGGCTATACAACGAGTGATATTAGAGTGACTAAGTGATACAAAGAGTGATATTAGAGTGACTAAGAAATTAATCAGCCTTTTTTAAGGCTAGCTAGGAGTCTAATCGAAGACTAATTTAGCCTAGGTAATTTAATTTAAAATTTCATTCATTTCAAAATTGCCTGCTTCCAACCGGAAAGGCAACAAGCCTAAGGCTAAAAATAATTCAATACGGAATAAATCACAATCCGTTATTCAACATTTTTCTAATAACATTCACGATCTTATAGAATCGGAATGTAAAAATAAAAGACAACGGACGGAATTCCCTTCCGTTGATTCTATGCCGTCTAACAATATTTACGAGATTCTTCCTGAATCCGATTGTAGCGACATAGAAGAAAGTTCTTCAAAAATGCCCAAAATGGACGCTTGTCGTTCTGGGAAGAAACATCAATCTATGCCACCAGTGACGGTGATGATTTCCGACTTCAAAGCATTCGGTACTGAGCTTTCTACTTTTCTCCCGGAAGTAAAAGTCTCATTTCAAATCGGACGAAGAGGAGAATGTCGAGTCTTGGTGGATGGATTGGAAGATTACGAACGTCTTATTCGATATTTGTCCGAGAAACTTCATAAATTTTATTCATATGATATAAAATCAGACAGACCCTTCAAGGCTGTCTTGAAAGGCTTATCAAATGATCAAAGTATTGATGAAATTAAAAATGAACTAAAATAATTGCTTGGTTTTGCCCCTTCCCAAATAATACTTATGAAAAAAAGAGCGAATGGTACTTCTAAACCACGCTCTGGAATTTCCCATGAACTTTACCTAATACACTGCAATCGACGTGATGTAAACAATTTGAAAACTTTAGAAAAAGTACGTTTCATTTCCCACATTAAAATTCATTTGGAAACATTATAATATATCGTATTGCAAACTTAACGCAATGTCGTCGTTGCCAAGGCTTCGGTCATGGAACCAAAAATTGTCATACGGATATACGGTGTTTGAATTGTGGTAAATCGCATTCGAAAGACGTTTGTCCAATGAATGAAACCACTGATAAATTTTTATGTTCAAATTGCAATGGAAATCATAAATCCAATTATTTGAAATGTCCTGACAGGGAAAAAATTTTAAACGCTAGTTCGCTTAGACAACAAGTCAAATCAACGACCTTAAATTTACAGAACATACCTGAAAATCAAGAAACCGTTACAAATGCCACGCCTAATTCTTCTAAGGCACTTATTTCTTCGAATTCAAAACAAAAAACAGGTACGAATTTCAATTCGTCTTCTAACGAAAACAATTTATTGACAGGTAGATCGACCTCGTCATCATCTTCTTCTAATGTCAGTTATGCTGGTATGTTAGGTAGAAATCTACCACCTATTTCTTCTAATGTAAATAATCAAAACACAGGACCGCCTTGCAGTTCATCTTCTAACGAAAACAATTTATTAATAGGTAGACCGGCCAAATCATCTTCTTCTAATGGCAATCTACCTACAAATATTCCTTCAATGCCATTCGCTTCTTTAAACGAAGTCGATTTAGGCGATATAACTGAAAATAAAATGATCTACCTATAAGATCAACTTTTTCAAATGATCATCCAAATGAATTCGACTTCATCACTTTTTGAAGCATTTCAAATCGGATGGCAATTTGCAAATAATATTATAATTAATTTAAAATTTAACAGTGATGTTAAATAATTATTTGAATATTTTAAATTGGAATGCTCGATCTTTGAAATCGAGTGAAGATGAATTTTATAATTTTCTCGAAGTTCACAAAATCTATATTGCCATTGTGACAGAAACTTTTCCTAAACCAAATGTCAAATTGAAAAGTAATCCACATTATGTGGTTCATCGATTTGACAGGTTTACTGGAATGGGTGGTGGAGCTGCCATTTTTGTCCAACAGCAAATTAAATCGAATTGTACCTTCTTTCAATACTAAAGTTATTGAAAGCTTGGGAATCGAAATTGAAACCATTCATGGAATTTATTTCATCGCTGGAGCATATTTGCCATTCCAATGCACCGGCGAACAATTAAATTTCTTTAAAGGCGATTTGCAAAAACTCACAAGATATCGACCGAAATTTTTCGTAATAGGGGACTTAAATGCTAAGCATGTCCAGTGGAATTGTAGGCAAACAGTAACGGTAAAATACTTCATAATCAACTCTTAGCTGGTTACTTCACAGTTCTTCATCCCAGTAATCCGACTTGTTTCTCTTCCGTGAAAAACCCGTCTACAATTGATTTGGTTCTAACGGATCAAAGTCACATTTGTAGTGAACCGATTACACATGCTGACTTTGACTCAGATCATCTTCCTGTAACATTCAGACTTTCCAACGAAGATATAATAAATCCAATTAGTTCTATATTCAACTATCATAGAGCTAATTGGTTGGATTACAGATCTCACATTGAAAATCATGTGGATATTGAAACTTTTTTAGAAAATTCTGCAAACATCGACACAGCAATAGATCATTTGAATCATTACATTATCGAAGCAACAAATCTTTCAGTTCCCAAAGCTAAATTAAATTCTCCTATCATCGATGACAATCTTCAACTGCTCATTCGGTTGAAGAATGTTCGTCGACGACAATATCAACGTTCTCGTGATCCTGCTATGAAAAACATAGTTAAGGATTTACAAAAAGAAATTAAACATATATTTACTCTTTTGCGAAATGAAAATTTCGCTAAAGAAGTTGAACAAATTAAACCATATTGTAAACCTTTCTGGAAACTTTCTAAGGTTCTTAAGAAACCTTAGAAATTAATTCCTGCTCTCAAGGAAGGAAATCAGATACTTCTTACAAATGGCGAAAAAGCTCAAAAACTTGCTCAGCAGTTCGAGAGTGTACACAATTTTCATTGCAACGTTGTGAGTCCTATTGAAAATGAAGTCTCACTGAAATATGAGCATATTTCAACCCAAGTATTATCACACGATGACATTATTGAGACGAATTCTGATGAAATTTGTTTATTTGTTTATTTGTTAATAAAAAATCTTCCCGATGTTGCCTTGAGAATCCTGGTTAAAATTTTCAACGAGTGTTTTTCATTAGCTTACTTCCCAAAGAGATGGAAAAACGCTAAAATAATTCCTATCCTGGAACCTGATGAAAATCCAGCAGGAACATCAAGTTATCTACCAATTAACTTACTTTCTTCTATCAGTAAAGTTTTTGAAAAAATTATCTTGTTGAGAATGATGTCTCATATAAATGAGAATTCAATTTTTTTACCAGAGTAGTTTGGATTTCGTCATGAACATTCAACTACTCATCAACTTGTCAGAGTAACGAACATGATAAAAGCAAATAAATCTTCTGGGTTATCCACTGGAGTTGCTCTTCTAGACATAGAAAAAGCATTCGACAGTGTTTGGCGCAAAGGTTTAATAGCAAAAATGTCTGATTTCCAGTTTCCTATTTATTTGATCAAAATGATTCAAAATTATTTAACTGATCGTACTCTTCAGGTTAGCTATCAGAATTGTAAATCTGAATTGCTACCCGCACGAGCCAATGTTCCGCAGGGTTCGAGCGTAGCTCCAATCTTGTATAATATTTTCACTTCTGATCTTCCAAATCTACCCGTTGGTTGTCAGAAATCGCTATTCTGTGACGACACAAGTCTGTTAGCAGAAGAAATCTAAGAGTGATATGCAGTCGCCTACAAAGAAGTTTAAATATTTTCAGTGATTATCTGTCAAAATGGAAAATTAAACCAAATGCAGCAAAAACACAATTAATTATCTTTCTTCATAAGCCAAGAGCTTCTTTTCTTAAACCAAACAATAATCACATTCTAAAATTGAATGGCTTGGAATTGACATGATCTGATGGTTATAAACAGAAATTCTAAGCTCTGTCTAAAAAACAAATTGTTAATTTATAAACAATTTTTCAGACCAGCCATGCTTTATGCAGTACCAATTTGGTCAAGTTGTTGTTCCACCAGGAAGAAAACGCTTCAAAGGATTCAGAATAAAATTCTGAAAATGATTTTGAAGCGTCCTCCCTGGTTTAGTACAAATGAGTTACACAGACTCACAAATATAGAACCATTAGATGTAATGTCACATAATATTATAAACAAATTCCGATGCAATCTTCAATTGAATCGATTCGCTCTCTGTATTAGTTAGTAAGTTAGTATATAAGTTCCTTTTCCTCATTACACAATTCAAGCAGGTTTAGAATTTTCCCTAGACATCTCAGAATTGCGGCAGCAAATAATGTCCTCATGGTAATAAACAAATCAAAGGGGCTGAAAAGTCACCACTTGTGGCTGAACACCCAATTTAAATCTTAATAATTTAATTTTAACTCATATTCCAATAAATAGTCATTAAAAAAAAATCTTTAAATTTAATTCAACGAAAAATGTTTAAAACTAATAAACAAATAAAAAATTCAAACTAGGGCCTGTATTTTTTTCATGTGGAACACATTTTTGTTTTCTATATAGGGGTAAAAACTAGAAACTCAAGAAAAATACACGTATAAATGTGGTCAGGTTTTGAACAATTACAGCTCAGTCAATTTTGTATAAATTATTAATATCATGACACCATTTGATTGGAAATATTTCTACGTATTGATTTGAATGTTCATAGCCATGTAGTTTTAATTGTATATCATTGAAATGTTGATTAATAGCTAGCAGTGTCCTATTTTGTCTGCATAAAATCTCCGGCATACCGGATTTCCCTGCCATAGTCGACGGTTTTGGAGGAATAAGCGATATATCAAAGGGAAAGCAGCTCTCCGATTGGTTAATCGATGCAAAAGCGAAAACACAAGCGGAGGGAGTAGCCATAGCTAAGGTAAACGGAGTTTACTATTGTAGTTGCTACGCTCCACCGAGATGGTCAATAGACCAGTTCACTCGGATGGTCGACATGTTGACCGCAGACCTGGTGGGTCGGAAGCCGGTGGTGATAACCGGAGACATCATCGCCTGGGCAACGGCTTGGGGCAGCCGCTTCACCAATAGGAGAGGACAGACGTTACTGGAGGCCCTCGCCAAGTTGGACGTCGTGTTAGCGAATGATGGACTGAAAAGTACCTTTCAGCGGAACGGAGTCGAGTCGTTTATCGACCTGACTTTCTGTAGTCCCGGCCTAGCTGGAGATCTTAATTGGAGAGTTGATGGTGGCTACACCCATAGCGACCATTCAGCCATTCGCTACATGATCGGCCAATTGGCAAGAAGCACAAGGAGGAGTAATACTCCCAAAACTCTAGCGTGAAAGGTGGGTAACTTCGACCGTGAAGCGTTTTTCGCTGCCCTTGAATTGGAGGAGCACAACGCGAACCTGAGAGGGGACGAGTTAGTCGCTATCTTGTCACGGGCGTGTGACGCGACGATGCCAAAAGAGGCTCAACCGAGGACCAACAGACCACCGGTCTACTGGTGGAACGAGCAAATTACATGTCTTCGCGCATCCTGCCTCAGGGCTAGAAGAAGGATGCAAAGAGCTCGATCAGCGGAGATGAGGATGGAGAGGAACACGGCGTTCAAAACGGCGAAGTTAGCACTAAACAAGACCATCAGCGCAAGCAAAAGAGCCTGTTTCGACCAGCTATGCGAGGGAGCCAACTCCAACCCATGGGGCGATGCCTACAGGATGGTAATGGCCAAAACAAGAGGCGCGCTAGCACCCCCTGAACGTAGTCCGGCGAGGTTGAAGGAAATCATAACGGTTCTCTTTCCCCACCACGACACGTCGCACTGGCAGCCAGCTCCGCTACCAGCGAACGAAGTTGAAAAGGTGACGAATGAGGAGTTGCTCACTGCGGCGAGATCGCTCGCTACAAAAAAAGCCCCGGGGCCAGACGGTATCCCGAACGTGGCTCTAAAGGCGGCTATAATGACAAAACCGGACATGTTCAAGGAGGTCATACAGAGATGTCTGGACGAGCGTATGTTCCCAGACATTTGGAAAAGGCAAAGGTTGGTACTATTACCGAAACCTGGGAAACCCCCAGGGGATCCTTCAGCGTATAGACCAATCTGTCTGATCGACACTGTGGGTAAGCTCCTTGAGAAAATAATCCTCAACAGGCTAGCCCCCTTCATAGAGGAGGCAGGAGGACTGTCCAGCCAACAGTACGGGTTTCGCAGAGGCAGGTCGACGGCGGACATCATAACATCGGTAGTAACCACGGCGGAGGTAGCTATACAGTGCAAACGACGAGGAATCCGCTACTGTGCGGTAGTAACGCTAGACATTAAGAACGCGTTCAATAGTGCTTGCTGGGCAGACATTGCTGATTCCCTACTTCGACTAGGAGTACCGGAAGGGCTGTACAAGATTCTGGAAAGCTACTTCCAGAACCGAGTATTGCTCTACGAGACTGACGAAGGCACACGTTGCACTCCAATCACGGCTGGAGTACCACAGGGATATATCTTGGGCACGATCCTGTGGAATATAATGTACGATGGAGTACTGAGGTTGAGGCTCCCTTCGGGAGTCAAAATAGTCGGGTTCGCGGATGACGTCACGCTGACAGTCTACGGTGAATCCGTCGAAGAGGTCGAACTGAGTGCATCACACTCAATCTGCTTGGTGGAGGACTGGCTGCGTAGCAGGAAACTGCAACTCGCGCACCACAAAACAGAAGTGATGTTGGTGAACAACCGCAAATTGGAACAGGAGGCGTTGGTACATGCCGGAGATTGCGTGATCCCCTCCAAGAGATCACTGAAGCAATTGGGTGTGATGCTTGACGACAAACTCAGTTTCAGCAAGCACGTTGAATACGCCTGCAAGCGCGCATCAACAGCGAACGCGGCGCTCTCCCGTTTGATGGCCAACAGCTCGCCTGTGCGCTCCAGTAAACGAAGGTTACTGGCAGGAGTGGCAGTTTCGATCCTCAGGTACGGCAGCCCGGTGTGGGCGTCGGCACTAAATGTGGAAAGCAACGCACAGATGCTGGAGAGTACGCAAAGACTGATGTGTCTTCGCGTAATCAGTGCATACCGCACTGTATCGAGGGATGCGGCCTGCGTGGTTGAAAGTATGATGCCTATCGGTCTGATAGTGAAGGAAGACGCGGAGCGCTACAGCATGCGAGGAGACTGGAACGCCCATAGGGCCTCCAAAGCCGCTTCTCTACGCAGATGGCAACAAGAGTGGGACAACTCAACCAAGGGCAGATGGACACATCGGCTCATACCTAGGGTCTCGAGTTGGTTAGATAGACCTCACGGAGAAGTGAACTTCGGCCTGACGTAGTTCCTCACCGGCCACGGGTGCTTCAGATGGTACCTCCACAGGTTCGGCCACGCGACATCCCCTGTATGTCCTGGCTGCCAAGACGAGATCGAGACGGCTGAACTTGTTCGCATGTTCCCGTTTCGCGGCTCAAAACAGTGAGCTACTGGATGCATGCGGCATGGACACCACACCGGAAAACCTGATCCAGAGAATGTGCCACTGCGTAGAGAACTAGAACGCAGTGTCGACCGCGGCATCACAAATTGCGGGCATATTGCAGCGGAGATGGAGTGCGGATCAACAACAGGCACCCGCGACCGCTAGCCGCGTAGTAGGCTCAAGAGGGATCAGCGAATAAACGTCGGTCCGGGAGAACCTTCTTCGCCGGGAAGCTCTTCGTCGGAGTAGTTTACATCCATCGTCGGGGACTAGACGAGTAGTACGTAAAACTGCTAGGATCGTCGGGGTGCCAGTGAACCGGAAGCTATCCTCCAACCGGAATCACTGGATCGACCCAGGCATCCTCTCGGTCGGGCGTTGACGGGTATCGAAAGCGTCGGTTTCGGGAGGGCCTCCGTCGTCGGGGAAGTCTCCGTCGGTGTAGGCTAGATCCTTCGGCGGGGGCTAGTCGAGTAGCCGCCACAACACCGATTCGAGTCGTCGAGGCGCCAGCGAACCGGAAGCCATGTTCCATCCGGAATCGCGGGACCGACCTCGGCACTCCATCGGGTGTCCCGTGTGGTGTAAGAGACTCGGTGTCGGGAGATTCTCCTTCGCCGGGGAAATCTCTGTCGGAGTAGTCTAGATTCTTCGTCGGGGACTAGACGAGTAAGTCGTGGCGAAATACCGCTAGGATCGTCTGAGCGCCAGTGAACCGGAAGTCACGCTCCAACCGGAATCATTGGATCGACTTAGGCATCCTTTCGGTCGGGTCGTAGACGAGTACCGTGAACGTCGGTTCGGGAGGACTTCCCTCGTCGGGGAACCCTCCGTCGGTGTAGACTCGATCTTTTGGCGGAGACTAATCGAGTAGTTCCGCGACGTAGCATCAGTTTTGGGTCGTCGAGGCGCCAGTGAACCGGAAGTTACTCTCCAGCCGGCATCACTGGACCTACCTCTTCATCCAACTGATCGATCCCTCGAGAACAGGATGCTGATCCCCATTCTGCATAAATCTGGGAAGGGTGCTGTGAGCCTTCCACCCCGAAGTAATACCTAGCGGTGGTGCCGGGGAGGCAGGGTTGGAGATCCAAGGTGTTTTAGTGGGTAGTTCCAATCAACAGTTGGGTAGTCCTGTGGAGAGTCCCACACTCCGTGCGTAAATGCATTCCACTTTGAAAAAAAAAACACCCGACCACCACACTCCCTATAGGTAGATTGGTGGCCAAAACTGGCCGACTTTATCAGGTAGCGAGAAAAACTAATGCGAACACAGGCAACACACCAGCCGAAACGTACACTACGGTCCCTTTACTACGTCCGCAAAGCGAAGCGATGCGTACGCTAGAGACCGAACCGCCTTGTACGGTACCATGAATGTGCATGCGTGACGGGGGTTAATTTTTGTCTGTTTCCTGTATTCCTTCATTCTATGCAGCCGATCGATGGGAACGTATAAGGACGGTTACGAGGCTTGCGTTTGCATGGATAGGCGTTAACCAGTCTCATTACGTGACGGCACACCGGCCGACGGCACATATATACTGCGTGACTGCTGATGATGTCGGACAAAAAAACAATTTTCTAGCAACTAAAAATGTTTTTTTTTCAGGTCTACCCAAATTTTAAAATTTCATGTCGATCTGATATTCGGATGTGAATCTTGCAAAGATTCGAGAACATTTTGTGACACCCCTCCATGCAAACCCTAGCATGGTAGCGTAGAAGGTGGTTCCGCTGCTTTTGCACGTGCATGATGCGGCCGTTGGTTGGTCGGTTGCAACTTGGTCACATTTGTATGGAGCAAAAAAATTTTGCGCAGATTTTCCAAAACGGACTTCACGTTGTGAAAGTACGTCCAGAAACTACCAAAACGCATGTGGGGCGGTTCGCTGTCTATGCCCGCATCGATAGGCGTTAACGGTTAACACACTGTATACATTAACTACTGGCATGTATACGGAAACGGTTTGTTGTATGTGCAACGCTGTTAGGTATTGTTAGCCATCGATACGTTTTCAATCAACCAACCAACCAACCAATAGACCACGAGGCCTTTTATGTGAATACTAGTATGTTAAAATCGGTTCAACCATCTTCGAGAAATCCTAGTGAGATTATTTGACACATACACACACATACCCTGCTCAGCCCGATGAACTGAATCGAATAGTACACCCGGCACTCTTGGCTTATTTTCACTAGTCAATTTCTCAAGTGATTGCATAACCTTTTTATATAAGAAAACCTATTTTAATCCACCTAGTGGTGTAATGATGCCTTTCTCCAATTACTTATTACATCATAAATATAACCGTGAAATTCGCAGAAACAACTGTTTATTGAATAGGAATAGGATAATTTGTTCGGATCTTATCTCACAAACTCTATAAATCCTGTTTAACCTGTAGTTCCGGAACCGAAAGTAGTATCCACAACAAATTAAGGAATTCCATATAAAACTGTAAGACTTTTCTTTTGAACCTATAAGTTTGTGAAAATCTATTCGGCCATCTCCAAGAAAAGTGAGTGAGATCCTTTTTGCAGTTTCTAATCACTATTTCCAATTCTCCCGAAACCGGATTCAGATGAACGGAATAGCCGAAGTTGGTTCGTTTGCTACCAACAAATATGACCTACAAATTGGAACAGTTTTGAACCTAGTTAAACTTATACTTACTATCTCATGCTCTATTTCGTTTAAACCAATTAAACTAAATCTAACGAAACGAACCTGCGTTTCTGTTACTACTGCGTGCTAAACAGCATGAATCAGCAGCATGAAACATGTAGTAGGATTGTTATTATTATTATTGACATCACTACACAACGTGTACGAAATAGAACAAAGCACGCCTTGTTCGTTTTGTGTTTTCTTCTTCTTTCGGTGTTGTACATATTGTCACTCTATATGGCGATTTGAAAACTTAGACACTCATCGCCCTGTAACTGCGTAACCGGAAGTCGGATCCGAATGAAATTTCACAGTAGGTTTAAAGACAGTATGAACTTTAATTCAAATCAAGATTTGTGAAAATCGGTTCAAGCATCGCAGAGAAATTGAAGTGAATTTAGTTTTAGGAGTTTTTCTTCTCCACTTTCGGTGCTCTCGGAACAGGAAAAGAGGGGACCAGTAGTGCCGAATTAAGTTTTTATGCCCACAAACTAACAAGCTCTGCAAACTAGAAGAATTTATCAGACAGTTTTATGGGATTTGTACCTGTTTTTAACCATCGTTCGTGGAAAAATACTAATAAAATTTGTAATTTTCCACTTATCACGCTTTAGTTCCGGAACCGGAAGTCGGATCTAGATAAAATGTTCCACAAGTTTTTAGGGTATTATAAGACCTTTCATTTGAATCTAAGTTTGCAAAAATCGGTTGAGTTGTTCCAGAGATAATTGAGTGTAAACTTTTTCTCAAAATTTCACATATTACCCTATATCTCCGGAACCGGAAGTCGCATTCAAACGAAATTCAATAGCAAGCTATGGGACTATAATACCTTTTATTTGAATCTTAGTTTGTGAAAATCGGTTCAGCCATCTCTGAAAAAAGTGAGTGCATATTTTTTTCACTTTTTTAGTACATATCATCCTATATCTCCGGAACCGGAAGTCGGATCGGAATGAAATTCAATAGCAGGCTATGGGACTATTAGACCTTTCATTTGAATCTTTGTTTGTGAAAATCGGTTTGGCCATCTCTGAGAAAAGTGAGTGCATATTTTTGTTACATACACACACACATACACACACACACACACGGACACACACACACACACACACAGACATTTGCTCAGTTCGTCGAGCTGAGTCGAATGGTATATGACATTCGGCCCTCCGGGCCTCGGTTAAAAATTCGATTTTCACAGTGATTGCATAGCCTTTCTATATGAGAAAGGCAAAACAAAACCTGTTTTAATCCACCTAGTGGTGTAATGATGCCTTTCTCATATTACTTATATTCTCACATATAAAAATGTAGTACCCTTTGAAATGATTTTCTTTGCATCTTGAAAGATAACAAAGAAAAATTGTTGGTGTACAAATTAGTACAACCTACAAAATGAAACAGTTCTACTATTGCAGGTAATTCTGGAACAGGTAGAAACGAAATCGGTTCGTATAGCCATTATCTGACGTGACATTACTCCTTTGGATTTAGTCAATTTCAGAAGATTTTATATGTTTTAGGCTTTAAACGACGGTTTGAAATTTTAAACACATCTAATTCTGAAATTTGAAACTATGAAAATTGAAAAAAAAGTACGGGTGCGTAATGTCAGAGACATAAATGGCTGTCGTGAATACGAATATAACACGCTTGATTTATGCTTCCGAATTCGAATTGGTAGTTGATCGAATGTTTGAATTGTGCAACTTTCCCCTCTTTCATTATTAGAATTTTAAACGATGCGCCTAGACCAAATTACAGATTAGTTACATTAAACATTCTGAAACGCAATTAAATATTATAAAACAAGCAGTATAGTTCTTTATAATAAAATGACTCTGAAAAGAACCTTTTATGAAAGCGTTCGTGATGGAGAGTGACAAGTCGAGTTAGTTCAGCACGCAGACTCTGAATTCTAAACCCATATTCCGGAACTAAGCTCTGAAACTTGAAGACAATTTTTCTCCATGACTACCAGAATGGGTTGTATAGAGTACAGTAAAGTAAAATTCTGCATAATTCTTTAGGAGTATTATTATGGTTCTAAAAAGAACCGAATAGAAGAAATCTGGAATAAAGAACTGGACCCTGAGTTCAAGAACTAAATTTAGAACCAATAACAGACTCAGAATCCAGTTTCAATTCTAGAACTCAGTTCCGGAATACAGTTCCAGAATCCAGTTTCAGCACGCAGGCTCTGAATTCCAAACCTATATTTCGGAACTAAAATCTGAAACTTGAACTTCTCGTTACGACTACCGAAAAGCAAATGAGAGTTGCGACCTGAGCGTTTGAGGTTTTAACCACGCAGAAGGTGCACTCTTCGTCGCTGCTGGTTGAAGGTTTAACTCCCACGACGTCTGCTTCCATAGAACGCACAAAAAGAAATGATCGATTTTCGACCTCGGTTCCCCTTTTATACGCATTCATTTGAAGATATGTGCCTGACTACATCAAAATCGTCGTCCTTGCGCGAAAAACCCAAGCGAAAGTTAAGAGTTTTCCGCATTGTTTTCAAATTTTGAGAAAACTTAATTTTTGAGTTGTTTGTGGTTATCTCACACTGTTCAAAATATTATCCTAAATTCCTGATAATATTTTTGATGAAATGGTGAAAGAATTATGTTGATACCATTAATACAAGTCGAGATATTAACGATTAAGTTCTGCCCATTCTTCCATATGACTAATTTTGAAAAGGCACCCCATAGTAGAGTAAGTCGTATTCACTACAAAATTACTTGAAATTTAAAAACCCTTGCACTTAAACAAAATTCAGGAATTTTGACCATAAGACTTACATTTGAACCTACGTTTGCGAATATCGGCCAAGCCAGCTCTACGAGAAGTAAGTGCGCTTCATTTTTGAATATATATTAAATAATTAAATATTAAATAAAAATAACTTTACATTTTAAACACTTGCATCCGAAGAATATTGAGGAGTTTTGACCATAAGACCTTCATATGAACCTAAGTTTGTGAATATCAAGCCAGCTCTACGAAAAAAGGGTGAGATTCACTTTTGAATATATGACCACCATTTACAGCGCTTTCGGGGGGTGGTGAGCTTACCTCGTATGCGACTCTTATCGCATTTTATTTCAAACAACGATTCATCAGCCATGGTATTTTTTTTCGCTAGTTCATATCCCATTGCAAACTTAAATTGTGTTGTAATTTGATCACCTCTTGCATATTTCATGCCGTATGTACGCAAAAGTGATTACATTGTTAGGGATCACGTATCCACCCAATGAGGTAGAAACAAGTGGGGTAAACAAAGTACTTTAGTGTTCATGAAAGAGATTTTCTTCAGCATTCCTACCAACACCAGAAACACGTATTTGCTTTCGACATACCTTACGATATAGTTTCCATTGAATCAAAACATGTTTATTTATCATGGATTTCGTCATACTGAAGCACTTTAGGAATGATTACGAAGTTTTGGTTTCCAACACCAGCAAGCCATGTGCTCTGTCACACCTATTTATATCACATTGGTATCCACCGAGTGACGCCAATCGAGCACACACATGATCAAAAAACTTTTCAAACCACCTAGTGGTGTAATGATGCCTTTCTCATATCACTTATGTTTTCAAAAACATCACCAGAAGATTTTTTTTCAAGCTTGAATAAAAATCAAAAACACTTCCTGGTATAAAGTACCATCATCATTTCAATTTGAAAATAGTTATGTTATTTTAATAAAGATTTAAATGTGGCAACCCAGCACGCTATACAAAGTTGAACAAAGTACGCTGTGTGCTAGGCGGATGCGTTTTCTTCTTCTTCCGTATCAGCACGTACCGATGCGTACCGATTTTACATCATTTTGTATGACAGTTTGAAAGTATTGATACTCATTGCTCTATAATTTCGGAACCGGAAATCGGATCTGGATGAAATTGTACAGTATCTTTTAAGACATTGAGAGCTTTAATTTGTATCATGATTTGTGAAAATCGGTTTAACCATTGCTGAAAAATCGAAGCGAGTATTGTTTTTGGAACTTGCGGAAGCGGACACTAGTAGTCCCAAAATAGATTAATATATCCAACAACTAACAAGGACTGCCAACTGGATAAATTTACCACTAAATTTTATAAAAATGTCCATAAGTCCTTTCGTTTGAATCTAAGTTTGTGAAAATCGGTCATGTCATCTCTCAGGAAAGTGAGTGACATTTATTTTAATTCTTTGGTGCATATCACCCTATAATAAATTCAATAGCTATCTATGGGACCATGGGATCGCTCATTTGAATTTGAGTTTGTGAAAATCGGTTCAGCCATCTTTGAGAAAATCGAGTGACATTATTTGTCACATACACACATACATACATACATACATACATACATACAAACATACATACATACACACACATTTGCTCAGTTCGTCGAATTGTATATGACATTCGACCCTTCGGGCCTGAGTTCAAAAGTCGGTTTTCACAGTGATTGTATAACCTTTCTTTACGAGAAAGGCAAAAACTTTTAAACATGAAATGTGTAATAACGTAGATGATGCACTCTCATGCAAGTTAGTTTAACACTTATTCCTACTAGTCACCGAGGAGTTCTAGGCCTTACTACAAGTGCCACAGGCAAGGGACTGATGATAGTAGCGTGAAAAAATGATCAGAATTTATCAATTATCTATAGCTGATCACGAATAAAACACGAAGTCTTCCAAGTTTGTTTATATTTTCGGACGTTAATCCGATATCAATGTGGTTTTGTCCAACGAAAAAAAATGTGAAAAACCCAAATGATTGGAATTGCGCTAATAAACATTTGCAAAAAATACACCCCACAGAGAAAATAAAAAAAGGCGCGTGTGTGTTGTCAGGGATATAACTGAAAGATATGAATACGAATGAAACAGACATACTTCTTTTACACTTTAAAACATCAATAATAGTTCGTATTAATTGATTTATTGTGTGAGTTTTGCAATTGTTACTGTTTCGATTTCTGAATTGTAACGGTGCTTGTGCTAAAGTATGACTTATTGTCGACAAAAGTATTTCGCCATATACATAACGCTGAATAAAACAGGGTAAAACAATACAACAAGTAGTATTATTTTTGCTTTTCCTTTATCATATAGAATATCGAAAAAATAATATATATATATACATATATATATATATATATATATATATATATATATATATATATATATATATATATATATATATATATATATATATATATAATATATATATATATATATATATATATATATATATATATATATATATATATATATAAATAAATATAGATATATCTACGTTTCCCTTTTCTTTTCGTTTTTTTCGTGAAAAATCGCAACTTTACTTTGCACAACCACCAAAAATTCAAAAAAAATATTTAAAAATGAAACAGAAACGTTGGGGTTTAGAAAAAGTTCTACTCTAACTATCGTCCCTTCTTGATAAATTCAATTTATTACAAGAAAATCATGGTTTGTGTGTCGGTGTAGGCAGCAAAATTAATTTTTTGCTATTTTCATATAGGTTATGCAATCACTGTGACATCACTGATCACAATCAGTTTCACAGATATGTTCGAGTTGCATTAGTAGTGGGACAATGTAGAGCGAGAAACATAAAGACGATAGGGGGTGTCCTTGGGCGACAGATCGTTGTATTGGGAAAGGTACATAAATATGTCCGTTTACTATTAGCCGACACGACGTCAATTCAGCTAAACCTTGGAGTAATGCTACTAATCGTGGGTTGATACCGAGTGAGCTCATGGTAACAAATAGAAATTTTCTCTTGGCTCTCTGTTTACGAGCGATTAGCTGTGCGATTCGGTCTTTCAGCGAGAGAGTAGTTTGAAAAATATTACCATTGAAATTGGAGCATTTTTGTAAACTTCCCAAAATCCGATGAGAGTTTACTATTCGTACTAGTCTTAATCGTCTAGTCGAATTCGGCAGTGAAGTTTGCTTGTAAAACCTCGTTCAGCACGAAATTGATTTCTCTATGTATTACATTAAAAGTCCGTAAGTAAAACGCTCTCGGTAGTCCGTCGGAACCTGTAGATTTTTTCGGGACACTCGTTTTAATTGCTGATAAAATTTCTGCCGTCGTTATCTCTCTCATGCTAACATTGTTTGCTTCATCGTTTTCAGGAATCACTCTGTTGCTTACGAAGTCACGTTCGTTTGGTGTTTCGTCCGTTGCGTACATTTTTCGGAAGTATTTCAGCATGTGCTGCTCGATGTCTTTGGAGCGTTCAAGAATATTATCGTTCTTGGTCTACAGTTTTGTGATGATCGTTCTTTTTTTCTTCTCTCACCTTATTGGAATGTAGACATCGGTTCTCCTGCAATGCACGTTTCGTTGTTACGGACAAACATGTGGGTGAATTTCCGCTGATGCACCAACATTTGTGCCTTAAGCTGGTTGATCATTTTTAACATACTCGGGTTTTGGTAATAACAATCGTACGCTCTGCGGAGTTGAGTGTATAATCGCTGATGTTAACGATGAAAGTCGTCAAACGCACGCTTCGATAACTATCGAAAAAACGATTTTTAGCCACCATTCAGTCCATGATTGGAAATTCCAACGTTGGCGGAACCAGTACTGCCATTTGATTTTGAATTCGTCAATATTTTCAGTCGTCAGAAGGTGAGGGCGGAGAGACCAATAACCGCGACCCGGATCTCTCCCGGGGTGAGGATGACATATTCTCATCATGACAGACTTGTGGTTCATGAACGAGCACACGTGAGTATTTGCGTTTCTTAGATGATTAAGATGACTCGAACTGATAGAAAACGATCGAGCCTTGAAGACGAGTTGTGTGTTACGAATGTGTAACCGGGTACTTGTGGACATAGCTTTACCCACACATCATGTAGCTGCATTGGTAGCGGGACTCGTGTTGCTACCAGTCACATTGCCGAAGTACGCAGTTAAAATCTCCTGCTAGGATCACGTCTTCGTTCGGGTGCCGAAGGTAGTATGCTAGTGTGTTGTTGTAAAACCTTTCTCATTCAGCTCTCATGGCCGTACCAGATGGGCGTATATATTGCACAAGATTGTGTTATTTATACGCGATGTGAGGCGACTGTCGAGACTTTTTTCAACGTCGGAGAAATGAATGTGTTCTTTTAAGGCAATAACCGTCCCTCTTTTCGCGTGGTCTACATTGCATGTCAGATTTCGATAGTAGTTCGTTCACCTGCTTTGACTGACCTTCCGAAGGTAACTTCGGGACCGACGGGTTGTTGTTGACTAGTTTTTTGTTTGATAGTTGTAGTTTTGTCGTTTAGTTTAATAAAAAAGATAATTTTTGCTTTTTGTGCTCGGAATCGCATTAATTTTTTTCTCACGAGATTTCCTACTCTCGTAGTAAAATATTTTGATGTGTTCATCGTATGCGCTGTCCTTCGAATACTCGAGTTTTTCTCAAAACAGTTAAAATTCTCATTCTCTCGTTCTCATTCATTTAGTTGCATCTTTTGCATGAAATTTTTGTTTCAATTTGGTGAGATAGCCGGAGGACAATTATGGTTCATTCTAAGAAGGTAATCGATATTTAAAAATTTGAGAAATGCAATGTTATAATGTGAGAATGTAAGATCATCAGTCTCAGAGGATTCAAAATATGTAATCATTATTCCATCAGCAGAACTTTCCCTCACAGCTGAATAGTTAAATAACATCATTTTACAACTTTTCCAAAACTGTATGTCATCACTATCTTAATACTCTCGTAAATATGCGGTACACTCCGCGTCTGTGGGTCGTGATAGAAAAATTCACTGCTCCGAAAGTATTAATCACTCCGAAACATTACCAAGATCGAGTTAAACCCCTATGGTTTCTTTTTTCAACTAAAAAAAAACAAAAAATACAGGCCCTAGTTTGAATTTTTTTATTTGTTTATTAGTTTTAAACTTTTTTCATTGAATTAAATTTAAAGATTGTTTTATGGAATCGCTTATATGACAGCTAAGGAAAAGACGCACATTTCATGTATTGAACAAATTTTTGTTTCTTCATTCGATTTTACACTATGGGCTGTTGAAAAAAGGCTTGTTAAAGTGAGAAAAAAATTGTTCAATACGTGAAATTTGCGTCGTTTCCTTAGCTTTCATATAAGCAATTATATAAAATAATCTTTAAATTTACAGTCGGTGTTGAACAGTCGTTCGCACCGCACGCGTATAGCTTTTGGTTTCTGGAAATTTTTTCTGGCTACCTAGAGTTTCATTGATTCAAGGCTTCAGTCTTTTTCAAGGCTACCTCAATCACTAATAGTCTTTTTGAAGACTAACAATTAGTCAGCCTTTCTCAAGGCTATACAACGAGTGATATTAGAGTGACTAAGTGATACAAAGAGTGATATTAGAGTGACTAAGAAATTAATCAGCCTTTTTTAAGGCTAGCTAGGAGTCTAATCGAAGACTAATTTAGCCTAGTTAATTTAATTTAAAATTTCATTCATTTCAAAATTGCCTGCTTCCAACCGGAAAGGCAACAAGACTAAGGCTAAAAATAATTCAATACGGAATAAATCACAATCCGTTATTCAACATTTTTCTAATAACATTCACGATCTTATAGAATCGGAATGTAAAAATAAAAGACAACGGACGGAATTCCCTTCCGTTGATTCTATGCCGTCTAACAATATTTACGAGATTCTTCCTGAATCCGATTGTAGCGACATACAAGAAACATCAATCTATGCCACCAGTGACGGTGATGATTTCCGACTTCAAAGCATTCGGTACTGAGCTTTCTACTTTTCTCCCGGAAGTAAAAGTCTCATTTCAAATCGGACGAAGAGGAGAATGTCGAGTCTTGGTGGATGGATTGGAAGATTACGAACGTCTTATTCGATATTTGTCCGAGAAACTTCATAAATTTTATTCATATGATATAAAATCAGACAGACCCTTCAAGGCTGTCTTGAAAGGCTTATCAAATGATCAAAGTATTGATGAAATTAAAAATGAACTAAAATAATTGCTTGGTTTTGCCCCTTCCCAAATAATACTTATGAAAAAAAGAGCGAATGGTACTTCTAAACCACGCTCTGGAATTTCCCATGAACTTTACCTAATACACTGCAATCGACGTGATGTAAACAATTTGAAAACTTTAGAAAAAGTACGTTTCATTTCCCACATTAAAATTCATTTGGAAACATTATAATATATCGTATTGCAAACTTAACGCAATGTCGTCGTTGCCAAGGCTTCGGTCATGGAACCAAAAATTGTCATACGGATATACGGTGTTTGAATTGTGGTAAATCGCATTCGAAAGACGTTTGTCCAATGAATGAAACCACTGATAAATTTTTATGTTCAAATTGCAATGGAAATCATAAATCCAATTATTTGAAATGTCCTGTCAGGGAAAAAATTTTAAACGCTAGTTCGCTTAGACAACAAGTCAAATCAACGACCTTAAATTTACAGAACATACCTGAAAATCAAAAAACCGTTACAAATGCCACGCCTAATTCTTCTAAGGCACTTATTTCTTCGAATTCAAAACAAAAAACAGGTACGAATTTCAATTCGTCTTCTAACGAAAACAATTTATTGACAGGTAGATCGACCTCGTCATCATCTTCTTCTAATGTCAGTTATGCTGGTATGTTAGGTAGAAATCTACCACCTATTTCTTCTAATGTAAATAATCAAAACACAGGACCGCCTTGCAGTTCATCTTCTAACGAAAACAATTTATTAATAGGTAGACCGGCCAAATCATCTTCTTCTAATGGCAATCTACCTACAAATATTCCTTCAATGCCATTCGCTTCTTTAAACGAAGTCGATTTAGGCGATATAACTGAAAATAAAATGATCTACCTATAAGATCAACTTTTTCAAATGATCATCCAAATGAATTCGACTTCATCACTTTTTGAAGCATTTCAAATCGGATGGCAATTTGCAAATAATATTATAATTAATTTTCCCGGGCCCTGTGGTGGAGGAGGAGCACTATGAGGGAGGCTGAGCTGCAAGCAACCGGGCGGGTCATAGGTGGTGGATAATGCTTAGTCGCGATAGCAACTCGTTGTGACTCGCGACCCGAACCATGTAGCGGGGGCTGACTGCAGGTGTGGGTAGGACGAGGTAGTGGGCCCTACACGTTCTAGGCCTAAAAACCACAAGACCTAAAGCAGTTGGCCCTGACAAGGCGAGTTTCAATATGCACCTGGCACAAATCTCTCTCTTCTCGCGGTCCTTCAGCGTTACTGCAAGGTTGGCGCAGGCCTTGCTAGCCGCCCATAAAAAAAACTTGCTCAGGGTGTTCAACAAGAAAATTCGGATGGATCTAATCGGCTCAGACCTTTGCAACGAAAACGGACAAGAGATTGGCAACTCGGTACGTGGAACTGTAAGTCTCTCAACTTCATCGGAAGCACGCGTATACTATCCGATATAGTGAAAGACCGCAAGTTCGACATCGTAGCGCTGCAGGAGGTGTGTTGGAAGGGGTCTACGGTGCGGGTCTTTCGCGGGAACCACACCATATACCAGAGCTGCGGCAACACACACGAGCTGGGAACAGCTTTTATGGTGGTGGGGGAGATGCAAAAGCGTGTGATCGGATGGTGGCCGGTCAGCGACAGAATGTGCAGGTTGAGGATCAAGGGCCGGTTCTTCAATATCAGCATAATTAACGTGCATAGTCCCCACCTCGGAAGTAGCGATGACGACAAAGACGAATTCTACGCGCAGCTGGAACGTGAATACGATCGCTGCCCAAGACATGACATCAAGATCGTCATCGGCGATTTCAATGCTCAGGTTGGCCAGGAGGTGGAGTTCAGACCGGTGGTTGGAAGGTTCAGCGCCCACCAGCAAACGAACGAGAACGGCCTAAGACTCATCGACTTTGCCACCTCCAAGAACATGGCCATAAAAAGCACCTTTTTCCAGCACCGCCTCCTGCACCGATACACCTGGAGATCACCCATGCAAACGGAGACACAAATCGATCACGTCCTGATTGATGGACGGCATTTCTCGGACATTATCGACGTACGAACCTATCGGGGCGCTAACATCGACTCGGTAGTGGTCGATGATGGTTAAGCTGCGTCCAAAACTGTCCGTTGTGAATAACGTACGGTACCGGCGCCCGCCGCGGTATAATCTGGACCGACTGAGGGACACCGAGGTCGCGACTGCCTACGCGCGGCATCTCGAAGCAGCGTTACTAGCGGAGGAGGAGCTCAATGATGCTCCCCTGGAGGACTGCTGGACCAGAACTAAAGCAGCCATCAGCAATGCTGCGGAGAGCGTCCTGGGATACGTGCCAAGGAGTCGACGGAACGAATGGTTCGACGGCGAATGCCAGGAGATATTGGACGAGAAGAATGCAGCACGCGCAGCGATGTTGCGTCAAGCCACCCGTCAGAACGTGGAATCGTATCGACAGAGACGAAAGCAGCAAACTCGCCTTTTCCGGGACAAAAAGCGCCGCCTGGAAGAGTCGGAGAGAGAGGAGATGGAGATGCTGTATCGTTCTCAGGATACACGGGCGTTCTACAGGAAGCTGAATGACTCTCGCAACGGCTTCATGCCGCGAGCCGAAATGTGTAGAGACAAGGAAGGTGGCATCCTGACGGACGAACGTGAGGTGATCGAAAGGTGGAGGCAGCACTACGATGAACATCTGAATAGTGCACAGGCGGACAATCGGGCGTTGGAGGAGGAAGATTATATCAGTGTTGCAGCCGACGGAGATGTACCAGTGCCCACTATGAACGAGGTCAAGGAGGCTATCCAACAGCTCAAGAACAACAAAGCAGCTGGTAAGGATGGTCTAGGAGCAGAACTCTTCAAAAGGGGACCGGAGAAACTGACGGAATGCATGCATCGAATAATCGAAGAGATCTGGGACAGAGAACAGCTACCGGAGGAGTGGAAGGAAGGGGTCATCACCCCGATATACAAGAAAGGTGACAAATTGGACTGTGCAAACTACAGGGCAATCACAGTGTCAAATGCCGCCTACAAAGTGTTATCCCAGATCCTGTTCCGGCGCCTATCACCACTGGTAAATGGATTTGTCGGGAGTTATCAGGCCGGGTTCATCAACGGCAGATCAACAAACGACCAAATCTTCACTATACGGCAAATCCTCCAAAAATGCCGTGAATACCGGGTCCCGACGCATCATCTGTTCATCGACTTCAAAGCCGCATACGACACGGTAGACCGTGTAGAGCTATGGAAAATTATGGACGAGAACGGCTTCCCTGGGAAGCTGACAAGACTGATTAAGGCTACGATGGATGGTGTACAGTGTTGTGTCAAGATTGCGGGCGGTTTCTCGGAACCGTTCGAATCACGTAGGGGATTAAGGCAAGGTGATGGGTTGTCCTGCCTGCTGTTCAACATCGCACTTGAAGGAGTTATGCGAAGAGCGCGGTTCAACATGCGGGGCACGATTTTCACGAGGTCCGGACAATTCGTGTGCTTCGCTGATGACGTGGATATAATCGGTAGAAACAAGGAGACGGTAGCAGATCTGTATACCCGACTAAAGCGCGAAGCGGCACGAGTAGGACTGAAGATAAATGTGTCTAAGACAAAGTACATGCTGGCTGGCGGAACTGAACGCGATAGGCAACGTCTGGGCAGCAGTATTACGATCGACGGCGACGAGTTCGAGGTGGTTGACGAGTTCATCTATCTTGGCTCATTGGTGACTGCGAACAACGACACCAGCCGGGAGATCAGGAGGCGCATTATATCCGGAAGTCGTGCCTACTATGGACTCCACAAAACATTGAGATCCAGGAAACTTCACCCCCGCACGAAGTGCACCATGTACAAATCACTGATAAGACCGGTGGTTCTCTACGGGCACGAAACGTGGACAATGCTCGAGGAGGACCTGCAAGCACTCGAATTCTTCGAAAGGAGGGTGCTGAGAACGATCTTCGGTGGTGTGCAGGAGAATGGAGTGTGGAGGAGAAGAATGAACCACGAACTAGCGCAACTCTACGGTGAGCCAAGTATCCGGAAAGTAGCCCAGGCTGGAAGGGTACGGTGGGCGGGGCATGTCGTGAGAATGCCGGACAACAGCCCCACCAAGTTGGTGTTCACCTCTAATCCGGCAGGTACAAGACAAAGAGGAGCGCAGCGTTCACGGTGGCTGGACCAAGTGGAGCGAAACCTGGATAGTATCGGGCGCCGACGTGGTTGGAGGCAAGCAGCCATGGATCGAGTTACATGGAGAAGAATTGTTGATCAGATAAAATCTTAAAAGATGTAATATCAGAAATATATATATTATAATTAATTTAAAATTTAACAGTGATGTTAAATAATTATTTGAATATTTTAAATTGGAATGCTCGATCTTTGAAATCGAGTGAAGATGAATTTTATAATTTTCTCGAAGTTCACAAAATCTATATTGCCATTGTGACAGAAACTTTTCCTAAACCAAATGTCAAATTGAAAAGTAATCCACATTATGTGGTTCATCGATTTGACAGGTTTACTGGAATGGGTGGTGGAGCTGCCATTTTTGTCCAACAGCAAATTAAATCGAATTGTACCTTCTTTCAATACTAAAGTTATTGAAAGCTTGGGAATCGAAATTGAAACCATTCATGGAATTTATTTCATCGCTGGAGCATATTTGCCATTCCAATGCACCGGCGAACAATTAAATTTCTTTAAAGGCGATTTGCAAAAACTCACAAGATATCGACCGAAATTTTTCGTAATAGGGGACTTAAATGCTAAGCATGTCCAGTGGAATTGTAGGCAAACAGTAATGGTAAAATACTTCATAATCAACTCTTAGCTGGTTACTTCACAGTTCTTCATCCCAGTAATCCGACTTGTTTCTCTTCCGTGAAAAACCCGTCTACAATTGATTTGGTTCTAACGGATCAAAGTCACATTTGTAGTGAACCGATTACACATGCTGACTTTGACTCAGATCATCTTCCTGTAACATTCAGACTTTCCAACAAAGATATAATAAATCCAATTAGTTCTATATTCAACTATCATAGAGCTAATTGGTTGGATTACAGATCTCACATTGAAAATCATGTGGATATTGAAACTTTTTTAGAAAATTCTGCAAACATCGACACAGCAATAGATCATTTGAATCATTACATTATCGAAGCAACAAATCTTTCAGTTCCCAAAGCTAAATTAAATTCTCCTATCATCGATGTCAATCTTCAACTGCTCATTCGGTTGAAGAATGTTCGTCGACGACAATATCAACGTTCTCGTGATCCTGCTATGAAAAACATAGTTAAGGATTTACAAAAAGAAATTAAACATATATTTACTCTTTTGCGAATTGAAAATTTCGCTAAAGAAGTTGAACAAATTAAACCATATTGTAAACCTTTCTGGAAACTTTCTGAGGTTCTTAAGAAACCTTAGAAATTAATTCCTGCTCTCAAGGAAGGAAATCAGATACTTCTTACAAATGGCGAAAAAGCTCAAAAACTTGCTCAGCAGTTCGAGAGTGTACACAATTTTCATTTCAACGTTGTGAGTCCTATTGAAAATGAAGTCTCACTGAAATATGAGCATATTTCAACCCAAGTATTATCACACGATGACATTATTGAGACGAATTCTGATGAAATTTGTTTATTTGTTTATTTGTTAATAAAAAATCTTCCCGATGTTGCCTTGAGAATCCTGGTTAAAATTTTCAACGAGTGTTTTTCATTAGCTTACTTCCCAAAGAGATGGAAAAACGCTAAAATAATTCCTATCCTGGAACCTGATGAAAATCCAGCAGGAACATCAAGTTATCGACCAATTAACTTACTTTCTTCTATCAGTAAACTTTTTGAAAAAATTATCTTGTTGAGAATGATGTCTCATATAAATGAGAATTCAATTTTTTTACCAGAGTAGTTTGGATTTCGTCATGAACATTCAACTACTCATCAACTTGTCAGAGTAACGAACATGATAAAAGCAAATAAATCTTCTGGGTTATCCACTGGAGTTGCTCTTCTAGACATAGAAAAAGCATTCGACAGTGTTTGGCGCAAAGGTTTAATAGCAAAAATGTCTGATTTCCAGTTTCCTATTTATTTGATCAAAATGATTCAAAATTATTTAACTGATCGTACTCTTCAGGTTAGCTATCAGAATTGTAAATCTGAATTGCTACCCGCACGAGCCAATGTTCCGCAGGGTTCGAGCGTAGCTCCAATCTTGTATAATATTTTCACTTCTGATCTTCCAAATCTACCCGTTGGTTGTCAGAAATCGCTATTCTGTGACGACACAAGTCTGTTAGCAGAAGAAATCTAAGAGTGATATGCAGTCGCCTACAAAGAAGTTTAAATATTTTCAGTGATTATCTGTCAAAATGGAAAATTAAACCAAATGCAGCAAAAACACAATTAATTATCTTTCTTCATAAGCCAAGAGCTTCTTTTCTTAAACCAAACAATAATCACATTCTAAAATTGAATGGCTTGGAATTGACATGATCTGATGGTTATAAACAGAAATTCTAAGCTCTGTCTAAAAAACAAATTGTTAATTTATAAACAATTTTTCAGACCAGCCATGCTTTATGCAGTACCAATTTGGTCAAGTTGTTGTTCCACCAGGAAGAAAACGCTTCAAAGGATTCAGAATAAAATTCTGAAAATGATTTTGAAGCGTCCTCCCTGGTTTAGTACAAATGAGTTACACAGACTCACAAATATAGAACCATTAGATGTAATGTCACATAATATTATAAACAAATTCCGATGCAATCTTCAATTGAATCGATTCGCTCTCTGTATTAGTTAGTAAGTTAGTATATAAGTTCCTTTTCCCCATTACACAATTCAAGCAGGTTTAGAATTTTCCCTAGACATCTCAGAATTGCGGCAGCAAATAATGTCCTCATGGTAATAAACAAATCAAAGGGGCTGAAAAGTCACCACTTGTGGCTGAACACCATATTTAAATCTTAATAATTTAATTTTAACTCATATTCCAATAAATAGTCATTAAAAAAATCTTTAAATTTAATTCAACGAAAAATGTTTAAAACTAATAAACAAATAAAAAATTCAAACTAGGGCCTGTATTTTTTTCATGTGGAACACATTTTTGTTTTCTATATAGGGATAAAAACTAGAAACTCAAGAAAAATACACGTATAAATGTGGTCAGGTTTTGAACAATTACAGCTCAGTCAATTTTGTATAAATTATTAATATCATGACACCATTTGATTGGAAATATTTCTACGTATTGATTTGAATGTTCATAGCCATGTAGTTTTAATTGTATATCATTGAAATGTTGATTAATAGCTAGCAGTGTCCTATTTTGTCTGCATAAAATCTCCGGCATACCGGATTTCCCTGCCATAGTCGACGGTTTTGGAGGAATAAGCGATATATCAAAGGGAAAGCAGCTCTCTGATTGGTTAATCGATGCAAAAGCGAAGCTGTTGGAAGCACGCGAAGCTATAAATACTATAAGCAAAATTATAGCTAACGTTTCAGTGCTACACGTAGCTTGCTAGAGGTAGGTTGTTGCTATACAGCAAAAGAAAAAGTGTCATAAAACGATTTGAAGCTTTAATTGGTATGCTCTGATCTTGTGTCATGCAAGATCGGATGAAATACCGTGTATTCGCCTGAGAAATTGACAACTACCCCAGGGTAAATTTTGAGTGCATAAGATTAATTTCTTATTTATATGAGATGAACTCGATTGATAATGAGAAAAAGTTTATCGCTTCAACCGAAATCGCAGGATGGTAGTAATGGTAGAGAAACGCAATAAAAATAACTACTTGCACACAAAACTTGAACACAAGCTTGGCGAAAAGAAGCTTAAATATCATCTGTATCGCAAGCATGTACAAACATATAATTGCCTACATTTGGGCTATTGATGTAATTTCGTCGGCTAAAAAACGAATACAAATCATGACAAATATAGTCTATATTCTGGGTTCGTGTGTTCGGTGTTGGTTCATAATAAAGACTAAGGGTCTTTCCATAAAAGACGTCACACTTTTTTGACGATTTTTTACTCCCCCTCCCCCGTTTGTCACAAATTGTCACAGAAGCAAAGACCCCTTACCCCCCCTATGCCACAGGTAGCGAATTCAAAATAAATAAAATTCATCTCAATACATTCTCAATATGTATGACAAACCATACAAATAAGAGGGAAAAATCGATATGGATATATTATTGTTTTAGGTAAAGAATAATATTTCCTTAGTGTAGCATACAGGGCTGAGAAAATAAAGACCAAAACCTCAACAAAACGAGATCACTGCCGGAGAATCTTTTCATGATTTTAAATCACATCGATCAATATCGGTAGTGATCTTCCATCACACTATGGGTAGTGATTTTGAGCTAAAATGATTCTTGATTTATGTAAGTTGAATCATTGGATGATTCGATAAGCTTTGATGTTGGTGGAGGAAAATCACATATGATCAAGATAAAACATGACATGATCTACGTCTGAAATCGTTGATCTCCCGCCCTTTTTCAAATGGAGTACAATTGAATAAACTGCATCAGAATCAGATAAGAGAAATTCTTATGATACTATTATCAATGCTAGAAAATCAAATTACTGAAAAAATTGTCAGTGCATAACTTAAGTTAAACCGTTTGAAGGCATCTTTTTCTTTTTTACTCATATTTGGCAAAATTTATTAATTTCGCTAATTTACTCGCTTCCCGTGCACTTTTGCTGATCACAACAGAATTGATTTCCTGCATCACTCATTTCCGAATTTACAAGAAGAAGCTTTTACTTCAACAAATACACGTTTTCCTATAGAATGTAAACGTTTATTGTGAAGATTTTTTCAGGAAATAGGGCAAAGCAGTAATATAATTAGGTATTTCAAAAATGCGCTCATTGAAAATATTGGACTTCACATTCCAAACACATCCCCCCCCCTCTCCTCTGTCACAAAAGGTCCCGTTTTATGAAACACTCCCCTCCCCCTTGCGGCGTGACGTCTTTTATGGACAGCCCCTAAGCAGACTCTCGTGCATTTGCGGATTCAAAAGTGTGACGATTAATTGAAAATGTCGATCATTAGAAATTTTTGTTGCCTTGTTCCACATTAATGGCTCGAACAACCCCATGGGGCTGATCCTTGTAGTTTTTAGCTGAAAAACGAAGCCTTAGGGGTTTAACTCAATCTTGGTGATGTTTCGGAGTGAAAAGATATATGTATATATATATATATATATATATATATATATATATATATATATATATATATATATATATATATATATATATATATATATATATATATATATATATATATATATATATATATATATATATATATATATATATATATATATATATATATATATATATATATATATATATATATATATATATATATATATATATATATATATATATATATATATATATATATATATATATATATATATATATATATATATATATATATACGTTACGGAAAATCCATTCAGTACCCTAACTCGATATCGCGACCACACTACAAAAACAGCTGACCAGCCAATATTCATAACCGACACGCGGACAGAAGAGACCACGTACACCATGGACAAATCGATGACCCAACAAACCAATCCAGTAACCAACCGGATGAGGAATGCTGACACAACAGGATCGACAAACAAAACCATTTGGAATGAGCCAGTTTAGTTAGTTCTAGTGAAGAAGTCGTCTTGTGCATTTGTAAATCTTTTTATTGTGTTAAATAAAGTTTATATTTTTTCAAACTCGGGTCACCCGATTTATAACTGGCGCAGTCGACGGCAAAGTGAGTGGAATTAAGTTGAAAACTTAAGTGAAACTAGTGAAGTATCTTAGTGCAAATAAGAGCTTCATAGAAAAATTTAAGGGCAACGAAAGACCTTCTTAAGTAAAGTTCATAGTGAACACTTGTGTTACCGGCCAGAAAGCCGCTGTTGAGTGAATATCATACAGCTTGTGCAACACAGGACGAAGGAAGGACCCAGTCATAACCTACAAACCAACCAGCCAAGACGACACCTATAACTCCAGATGAGGATTAGTACTCTTCTGTAAGTAGTAAATTTAAGTATTTTTTTTACTTATTAACAAAAAGTGAACACAGTGATAATACTAACAAGTGTTTCAAAGTGAATATTTAAAACACAAGAAAGTGCTAAAACTTAGTGTAAACTTCGACCTCATACAAAAAAAAATTGATTTCAACTAAGAAAATATTTTATGAACCGTGCTAAAACTTTTGACAAAAACAGAGAAATGGCACAGCAAATTAACGCTGATGAGCTGATGGAGCAAATCCGCAGCCTCACAGAAAACCAAAACGCACTAATACAACAAATTAGTGCAATGCGCGAAAGGGCGGATGATCCGTTTTTAAATTACCGGACACCTGACCCAATAAAAAATTTAGCTACGTTCAGTGGCAATAAAAAAGAAACTCAAGCATGGCTCGAAGATACAGAAAATACGCTAGAGTTATTCGGAAGTTATACGGGAACACCGTATTATAACCAAATCATTAGAGTCGTGAAGAATAAAATAACAGGAGAAGCCAAAGAAGTATTAATAGCAGCCGGAAACCCTAAAGATTGGCAATCGATCAAGGAGGCTCTTTTAAACTCCTATGGCGACAGAAAAGATCTGACATCTCACATTCAATCGCTTTTCTACGTAAGGCAAGGGAAAAAGACTTTGAGTGAGTTCTATAATAAAGTCAAATCCATAGACACAGCGATAAAAAGTACCGCAGCTGTCATGGACGACTATAAAGACTCAACCAGAGCTATAAATAACCTAATAAGCCTAATGTCAGTAACCCGATTCATAGACGGACTAAACGACACCTTGTCCATGCACGTGAGAAGTTACCGACCCGAGTCTCTCGAGGAGGCATACAATATCACGGTGCAATATGCAAACGCGGCTTATAGAATGAAACTCGATAATAAAACACCTTGTTCGAGTTCGAAACCGAACTACCAAAACAAATCTAAGCCACCGCAAATTCACAACGCGACCAATTCACATAATGCACTAAAACCCGGTCCATCAGGGAAATTCATACATTTCAAACCAGCTACTGACGATGACGTATCCATGAGAACGGTTAGATCAAACCAAGTGAATGCACACGAGGGAGAAGCAGAGATAGATAACGATACTAATCAATTAGATGAAACAAATTTAAATTCAGATGACGACGACTTTTTCTTAGGAGACGAGTTAAATTTTCACATAATAGAAGGAAAAGGACTGGAAACATAATAAACAACAACTTTATACCATATATTACGATACTTACTAGCAAGGGGGAAATGAAGTTTTTGATCGACACAGGAGCGAACAAAAATTATATTTCACCAGAGCATGTTAACCTTCAAAATTGCAAATCTGAGACTGGGATACAAGTAACAAACATACACGGAACGCATAAAATCGAAAAGTCAACAACCTTCGACATTTTCCAAATTAATAAAAAACTTAAATTTTACATTTTCAAATTTCACGAGTTCTTTGATGGCTTAATTGGTTACGAATCACTAAGAGACATCAGAGCACAGATTGATATAGCTAAAAATAAGATAAAAATCGGAAGAAAGGAGTTGACAATGCAAAAACGTTTTCCACCTCAGAATAAAATCAACTTGACCGAACAAAAATTTCAATATGTCCCAGTACAGACAGTAAAAGACGGAGACTTCTGGATACAAAACGAAATGAATTTGGGAAAATTTTCTTTATTACCTGGGCTTTACCGGAGCACAAACAGAACAGCAATAGTAGCAATACAAAATCATTCCGACATTCCGTTGGAAATTAATTTAAATGAAATTAAAATTAAAACAGACAAATTTCAGGTAATCCAAGAGCCAAATAAGCAAGAAATTAACCAAAAATATAACTTTCGGGAAGACCATCTAAACGACGAAGAAGCACTAAAAACCGTCATCAATCAAAATAAAGAAATACTACACTCAGAATCTGAAAAATTGACATTTACACATAAAATTAAACATGAAATTAAGACAGCGGACAATATACCAATTTATACAAAATCCTACAAATATCCTCAGATATTTGAAGGAGAGATACAAAGACAGGTACAGAAGATGCTAAAAGACGGCATTATCAAAGAATCGATATCACCATACACCTCTCCCGTATGGATAGTACCGAAAAAAGCCGATGCATCTGGACAAAAAAAATTCGTTTAGTGATCGATTATCGAAAACTCAACGAAATAACAGTAAATGACAAATATCCGATTCCGGATATAACAGACATCCTCGACAAATTGGGTAGAGCTCAATATTTTTCAACAATCGACTTAGTATCAGGATTTCACCAGATACAACTAGCCGAGGCAGATACCGAAAAAACAGCGTTTTCCGTGAATTCTGGAAAATACGAATTTACCAGAATGCCCTTTGGCCTGAAAAACGCACCTGCCATATTTCAGCGAGTAATGGATTGCATTTTGCGAGAACTAATAGGAGTGTGTTGTTTCGTCTATATGGACGACATAATCATTTTCTCTAGCTCACTGCAAGAGCATCAAAAAGACTTGATACGAGTAATGAAAAAGTTGAAAGACGCCGGTCTAAAGATACAACTGGATAAATGTAAGTTCTTCAGAAAGGAAGTCCAATTTTTAGGACACACGGTGTCAGAAGACGGAGTGAAGCCTAACACGGATAAAATTAAAATAATTAGAGACTGGCCGATGCCAAAATGTGAAAAAGAAGTCAGACAATTTCTGGGCACGCTAGGTTACTACCGGAGGTTCATAAAAGACTTCGCGAAGGTGGTAAAACCAATGACAAAATTACTAAGAAAAGACATAGAATTCAAAATTACACCTGAAATAGACGACTGTTTTCATAAATGCAAAAAGATACTAACCATGGATCCCGTACTAACATATCCCGACTTTAGTAAGGAATTCATTTTAACAACAGACGCGAGCGACTATGTGATTGGAGCTGTTCTCTCGCAAGGGACAATAGGCAAAGATAGATCAATAGCATACGCCTCACGGACATTAAATAAAACAGAAGAAAATTACTGTACCACCGAAAAAGAATTACTGGAAATCGTGTGGGCGGTAAAGCATTTCCGACCATATCTTTACGGAAGGAAATTTAAGTTAGTTACAGACCATCAACCCCTTACATATTCCTTAACCAACACGAACAGTAAAATCGTTCGATGGAAGCTTAACCTAGGAGAGTTCGACTATGAGATTGTATACAAACCCGGCAGGCAAAACGTCGTAGCAGACGCTCTCTCGAGAATCAACATAGTTCCAGAAAATCAGACTCTAAACGCTAATTCCCTAAGAAGTATAGAAGTAGAACCATCCTCAAGTGAATGTGATGATCTAGAAACAGTTCACTCAGCAGACACGAGTAATGATTGTTTCATACCCTGTACTGAATAACCAATTAAGCTTTTCAGGAATCAAATCATTTTAAAATTAGGCAACAAAGACATAACATCGTACGAACAAGTTTTTCCGAAATACCACCGGCACATAATATCAAAACATGAGTTTACAGAAAACGACATGATCAACATTTTCAAGAATTTTCTTCATGTAAAAGGAACAAACTGCATGAGAATGCCAATTTCACTAATTCAACAGGCCCAAGAAACCTACAAAAAATATTTCTCCACTAACAGAACCAACAAGATTCTCATTTCAGAAATACTCCTAGAAGACGTAAGAATGGAAACTCAACAAGACGAAATCATCAGAGAAGTCCACAACTACGGGCATAGAGGCACAAAGGAGAACAAGCACCAAATATTAGTAAAATATTTTTTTCCACAGATCGAAAGAAAGCTCAAAATTTTCATAGGTGCCTGTGATATTTGCAAAAAAGCAAAATATGACAGGAAACCGCCAAAATTAATTAGAAAAAGCACTTTCGGCGAGACACCGTTCGATAGAGTCCACATTGACGTCTTTTTCCTGAAAGGTCAAAAGTGGCTAACTATAGTAGATTCCTTTTCCAAATTTGCAAATGCAATTCACCTTCAATCAAGAACAATAATAGATATGAAAAATGCTATAACTGAGCACATACGTCAGTTTGGAAGACCAAATACTATAGTCAGCGACCAAGAACCATCATTCAGATCAATCGACTTTATCGGATTCTTAAATGATCTAGGAATCGAAATACATTTCGCCAGCAATTCTAACGCGAATGGTACAGTTGAAAGATTCCATTCCACACTTATTGAAATATTTAGATCAACGAAACAACAATTCAACGATCTCTCTCTCAAAGAACACGTTAACGTCGCGATCGATATCTACAATAACACTTTCCATGAAGCTACTAAGGCTAAACCGCGCGATTTAATATTTAACACTTTAAATACAACAAATACTTTGGAAATAACAGAAAATTTTCATAAACTTCAATCAAAGGTTAAAAATGAACTCGATAAACGAAGAACAAAGTACGAGGATAACAACGCACACAAACAACCACCTAAAACATTAGACCCAGGCGAAGAAAAATATATTAAAATAGCACAAAGACTAACAAAAGATAAGAATCTGTATAAAATCGTAAAAGTTAAACAAGACAATGAACTTACCTTTGAAGACAATAATGACATTAAAATTCACAAAAATCGTCTAAAATGAGTAAACACCTAAAATGTCCTTCTACTTGCAGAATAATCTCACTCATCATGATAAACGCCACCATATATAAAGAGATAACAAATACTAATGGACTACTAGCAACGAAAATCGATACAGTCAGAATCAAAATAGGATACAATAGGATAATACACAAAATTGATCTGGAAACACTACAATACAACATCAATTATATCGAGAAAATAGCGAAAGCAGTAAAAATTAGTGACCATTTAGAAAACACACTCGAATCCAAAATACAACTAGCCAAAGATAAACTATTCAGCCTTATGCCAAGAAGACAGAAACGAGGTTTAGTCGATGCTTTAGGAACAGCAATAAAATATATTTCAGGAAATCCAGACAATAACGACTTGAATATGATTCAGCAAAATTTAGGTATATTAAACGAGCAGGAAAACAAACTCGCTAATAATCAGATGAAATAGATCACAATCAATGATATTTTTCAGAACAAAATAAACAATATTACAGCAATTTTGAAAAAGATTAACGCAAATTATTCAGAGAATTCAATTCATCACAAGGCATTAAGGTAGATTTAGAATTTATAAACCTTATTTGGAAAACAGAAGAGATAATCCAACTGATAAATGACATAGAAGACCAAGTAGAATTCTCCAAACTAAACCTTATTAACAGAAACATACTTTCATTAGAAGAAAAGGATTTTATTTTTAAAAAGCTAAAAGATCAAGATATCAAAATAAATTACACAGATAAAATTTTTCGTTTTTGCACAGCTAGTATAGGAATCAGTAGAAACCAAGTAGCCATACTTATAAAAATCCCTATACTGGACGAGAAATTCTACGATTTGCTGGAACTCCACACACTCAATATCAACGGGACCCGCATCAACACGCACATCCAACTGGTAGCGAAACACAGAAACCAAGTCTACATACAAACAACAAAATGCGATATTTGCAGTAATCACCTTCCACTTGAAGACGAATGCATCCTTAATCTTCTTGTTCATCAAACACCAAAATGTTCAGTTACACGAGCAAAAGAACTCCCGAAAATCATAGAAATCTTTGAAGGCATCATCTTAATAGATACCAATAGCAAAATCGAAGTATCAGACTCATGTGGTAAACCCAAAGCAATAACCGAAGCAACACTAATAGAAATTGAAAACTGTACAGTGAAAATACACAATCTAACTTTCTACGGGAAGCCAGAACTAACACACAAAGACAACTATCTCATACCAATATACAGCAAAAGCTTTCAAACGAAGTCAGAAACAACCAAATCTGAAGAGAACCTTTTTGACAAGGATACAAAACTTGGAAGAAGTCAGCGAAATCCAGCTATCATTACACCAAAAACAGAAAGAAGCGACACTAGGAGGATTCTGCTTCCTAACACTAACATTTCTTTGCTTATCCATTTATCTCTGTAGAAGGATATACCGAACGAAACTCCAAATCGATGGGTTGCCGAAATCACCTACAACAACAAAGGCAAGTGATACAGCAACTGAGATAATAGTCACAACAACCGGAAATAAAACCGAAAGTAAAAAACCACGAGTCATCCCGATATCGAGATTTGAACTTTTGAAAAATCAACCGAGGACGCTTGATGCTTAAGGAGGGATTTTTCCGATGCGTTACGGAAAATCCATCCAGTACCCTAACTCGATATCGCGACCACACCACAAAAACAGCTGACCAGCCAATATTCATAACCGACAGAAGAGACCACGTACACCATGGACAAATCGATGACCCAACAAACCAATCCAGTAACCAACCGGATGAGGAATGCTGACACAACAGGATCGACAAACAAAACCATTTGGAATGAGCCAGTTTAGTTAGTTCTAGTGAAGAAGTCGTCTTGTGCATTTGTAAATCTTTTTATTGTGTTAAATAAAGTTTATATTTTTTCAAACTCGGGCCACCCGAATTATAACTTATATATATATATATATATATATATATATATATATATATATATATATATATATATATATATATATATATATATATATATATATATATATATATATATATATATATATATATATATATATATATATATATATATATATATATATATATATATATATATAATTTTTTTTCATCTAACTAGTGTTTTCGGTAAAGAACTCGAAAATATTGGACACCTTTTTTTTTTTATTTCAATATGGTACGTGAAATATTCGAGATATGATTTTTTGAAATTTCGCGTTTTCGAAAAAGAGTTTTTTTTTTCAGCAGACTATACTGTAAAATCTAACAGAGGTACAAAAATTCAGTCAAATGTGCGTCTTTTCTTTTGCTTTCAAATAAGCGATTCCATAAAACAACCTTTAAAGTTGATATAACGAAAAAAGTTAAAAATTAATAATCAAATAAAAATTATCAAACTTGGGCCTAATTTTTTCTCTTTTTTTGAATTGAAAAAAGAAACCTTAGGGGTTTAACTCAATCTCGGCAAAGTTTCAGAATGGAAAGATCAATACTTTCGGAGCAGTGAATTTTTCAATTACGACCAGCACGCGCGGAGCGTCCCGATCAGATGATAATAACAGAATTATAACAACTGGAGTAATTTATTTCAGAAATATTTTGTAATTAATCTTGAAATATTTTTGGCTGGTAAGCTGTTAAAATAACAAAAATCATAACAAAAAAGACTCTGGCGGAAACAAAATCGTAACAGATTTTGAAACGTTCGTATCACAATTATTATTGAATTTGATATAACTACAGAAGTCCGAAAGCAGAAAGTTGTAATAGTTGTACTAATGTAATAAATTAAATAGCATATTTAACACAGAAAAACTATATCAGAGCAAACTTTTAGCATCGTTTCAATCCAAAATTGTTGAATGATTTTTTTAATAAATGAATAATTTATTTAGTGATCTGGTTTCTTGTTTAAGTTTTTTGAAATTCTGATCATTATATTTCGATTTAAAACAACAGAAAAACTTTTTTTTTTCAATTAATGAACTTTTTCATGAGTCCAGGAAATAAGTGAAAAAAAAAATCAAATGAAAATAAAATATCATAGCTGATTTTGTTATTATACTGTTACCATAAATTTTACCTTCAACTGTTTTCATTTGTTAAATATCTCAAAATAACACAAGTTGTTATACATATCCACTGTTGATATATTTGTGTTATGATTTTGTTATGTGCATCTGATCGGGGTACCGCAGCGATTCTCTCCCCCTCCATCGTTTTTAAAACTTTTCTATTTTCATACTAGTAGTATTTCATTTCATTATTGTCAGAAAAATTAGCGTAAGTTCGCGGTTTTGCCTAACTCATATAGATAACTTATGCAATCAATTGAAAAACCGACTAGTAAAACCGGAGGGCCAAGTGTCATATACCATTCGACTCAGTTCGTCGAGCTGAGCAATGTCTGTGCGTGTGTGTATGTATGTGTGTGTATGTGTAAATTAATCTCACTAGGTTTTTTTCGGAGATAGCTGAACCGATTTTGACAATCTTAGATTCAAATGAAAGGTTTTACGGTCCCATGCAGCATTCCTGGATTTCACCCGCATTCAACTTCCGGTTCACGAAATATAGGGTAAAGAGTGTTTAATATTGTACTCCGTCACTGAAACCTGCGAAACAAAACCTGTTTTAATCCACCTAGTGGTGTAATGATGCCTTTCTCTTGTATAATATTGTGGAATTCTATTCAAAATTTTTCTCTTCGCTTTTTGAAAGAAACCATGGGATTGCTTGCGCATTAACTAGTATTACATACAGTATGAAACAGTGCTTTGCTCGTGTAGGTCATCCTTAAGATAACGAAGTGGGTTCACTATTATATACACTTTCGGCACCACGGACACCAACTAACGGCGGTACGGACAGCAACTAACATGACGTACAAACTCTACTAGTTTTTATTCAAATTTAAAAAATATTATGCAATTCTTTATCGCACTCTAAATGACGATTTAAATGTTTGTTGTATTTGAAAATATGCAGTAATTTTTGGTAGGACCATAAGAACTGTCATTTGATCCTAAGATTGGGAATAACGGTTTTGAGTAAAGTTTAAAACATTTTTATATTCAACACACTTTAGCCTATAACTTCAGAAATTCAGTATGAGGCCGTGAGACCTTTCATTTGAATCAAAGTTTGTGGAAATCGGTCGAACCATCGCTGAGAAAAGTGAGTGAGATCCATTTTGGTATATACGATCACCATTTCTGGTGCTTCCGAAACCGGAGACCGAGAACCAGGGTAGCCGGAATCAATTTGTTTAGCTGCCCACTGATAATAGCTATCGATTTTTGTAGTTTTGAGATTAGTTCAGAAATATTTTAACGTGTTTTGTTTCGCCGGTTTAAGTGACGGTGAGCAATTTTGAACACACTTTTCCCTATAACTCCGGAACCGGAATTAAGATCCGGATGAGGTTCAGGAATTTCGTATGGGAATGTGGGACCTTTAATTTGAATTTGAGTTTGTGGATATCGGTCAAACCATCGCCGAGAAAAGTGAGTGAGATCAATTGTGGTATATATGACCACTTTTTCCGGCGCTTCCGGGACCGGATACCGGAAACCAGGATAAAAAAAAACAATTAGATTAGCTCCCTACTGATAATGGTTATCGATTTTTGTAGTTTAGAGACCAGTTCAGAATTTTTTTTACGTGTTTTGTTTCGCCGGTTTAGGTAACGGTGTGCAATATTGAACACATTTTATCCTATAACTCCGGAAACGGAAGTCGGATCGGGAAGAAATTCAGGAACTTTGTATGAGACCATGAGATCTTTCTTTTGAATCTAAGTTTGTCAAAATTGGTTAAGCCATCTCAGAGAAAACTTAGTGAGATTATTTGACACACACAGACATTACTCAGCTCGATGAATTGAGACGAATGGTATATGACACTTGGCTCTCCAGGCCAATTATTACTAGTCGGTTTTTAAAGTGATTGCATATCCTTTCTAGATGAGAAAATAAAAAAAATTCTAAACTGGTCTCAAAACTACACAAATCGACAGTAATAATTATTAGGCAACTAAACAAATCGATTCCGGTTATCCTAGTTCCGGAACGTTCCGGTTCCGGAAGTACCGGAAGTAGTGGCCATATATACCACAATGGATCTCACTCACTTTTCTCAGCGATGGTTTGACCGATTTCCACAAACTTAGATTCAAATGAAAGGTCTTCCGGTCCCATACGGAATTCCTGAATTTCATCCGGATCCGACTTCCGGAACCGGATACCGGGGACCAGGATAGCCGGAATCGGTTTGTTTAGTTGCCTACTTATAATGACTATCGATTTGTGTAGTTTTGAGACCAGTTTAGGAAATTTTTTACGTTTTTTGTTTCGCCGGTTTAAGTGACGTTGTACACACATTGAACACACTTTACCCTATAACTCCGGAACCGGAAGTCGGATCTGGATGAAATTCAGGAATTCCGTATGGGACCACGAGAACTTTCATTTGAATCTAAGTTTGTCAAAATCGGTTCAGCCATCTCCGAGAAAACCTAGTGAGATTATTTGACACATACACATACACACACACACAAACATTGCTCAGCTCGATAAACTGAGTCGAATGGTATATGACACTTGGCCCTCCGGGCCAATTTTCACTAGTCGGTGTTTCAAGTGATTGCATAACCTTTCTATATGAGAAAGGCAAAAATTTCTAAACTGGTCTCAAAACTACACAAATCGATATTCATCATTAATAGGCAACTAAGCAAACCGATTCCGGCTATCCTGGTTCCCGGTCCCTGGTTCCGGAAGTACCGGATATAATGGTCATATATTCCAAAATGGATCCCACTCACTTTTCCCAGCGATGGTTTGACCGTTTTCCATAAACTTAAAAAGAAATTAAAAGTTTACGTTATTATACGGCGTTCCGAAATTTCATGCGGATAGAACTTATAGGTCCGGAGTTATAGGGTAAAGTGTGTGCAATATTGTTCACCGACACTTAAACCGGCGAAACAAAACACTTAAAAAATTTCTTAATCTGTCTCAAAACTACACAAATCGATAGCTATCATCAGTACGCAACTAAACAATCCTATTACGTCTATCCTGGTTCCCGGTCTCCGGTTAGGGAAGCTCCGAAAATAGTGGTCATATATACCAAAATGGATCTCACTCACTTTTCTCAGTGATGGTTTGACCGTTCTCCACAAACTTAAATGTAAATGAAAAGTATTACGTTCCTATACGGCGTTCCAAAATTTCATGCGGATCCATATTTCGGATTCGGAGTTATGGGGTAAAGTGTGTTCAATATTATCCGCCGTCACTTAAACCGACGGAACAAAACACTTAAACAAATTTCTAAACTGGTCTCAAAACTGTACAAATCGATAGCCATCATCAGTACGCAATTATACAATCCGATTCCGCCTATCCTGGTTCCCGGTTCCTGGTTCCGGAAGTACCGGAAATAGTGGTGATATATAAAAAATGGATTTCACTCACTTTTCTCAAGGATGGTTTGATCAATTTCCACAAACTTATATTCAACTTAAAGGTCTTATGATCTCATACGAAATTCCTGAACTTCATCTTTATCCGATATCCGGTTCCGGAGTTATAGGTTATAGTGTGTTCAATATTGTACACCGTCACTTAAACCGGCGAAACAAAACACGTAAAAAAATTTCTAAACTGTTCTCATAACTATGCAAATCGATGAGCATTATCAGTAGGGAACTAAACAAACAGAGTCCGGCTATCCTGGTTCTCGGTCTCCGGCTCCGGAAATACCGGAAATAGTGGTCATATATTCCAAAATGATTATTTAATTTATTGACATAGTTAGGTTAAGATGTTCGCAGTATTGATTGTAATGACGCATTGTTCGATTGACTAGACTGTATTTTGCATAATTTGTTCTAGTATGTCTTTCTAAAAATAATTGCCTGTAACGTAGTCACCGAGTCAAGGCAACTTTAGCTACAGGTAAACAAAACCCACCTGCGCCTATTGCAAACGCAGCAAAAGCTGGTGTACAGCCAATATTCGGGGCGTTCCCGACTTGGAAGCAATCGAAGAAGGCCATCCCATTCATACGCACAGAGGTGAAGAAACACAGAGGTGCGAACGCATAGAAGTGCTCAGTCACAGAGGTGCGGAGACGAAGGGGTGTAAAGGCACAGAGGTGCTAGGGCGCATCAGCGCAAAGCCGCAAAGACAACCACCAGGTATCAGTCCGTATGGTGTACAATACCGGTTGCGGTGGACAAAACGAAGCATTATCGTGTGGTGCTACACAAGAAGCATCAGAACTCATCGTCAACAAGAGCTACAAAGCTGTATCTAAGGCCAGGTACAGACAGCGTACAGACCAAGCTCAGCGAAGACCACGACGGCAGAGCAACGGAGATAGAAGACAGCTAATTTGAAATAGTTAGAGCGAGTTTCTTGCCGAGTACCTGTGGAAAGCAGAAAGCGACTAACAGGTAGATCTATAATTTTATTTTATTTCACTTCAAAGAATATTCTCGTTTATATAATTCAGTTGAGATCAATTATTTAAACACATTTATGTAATGGATGATCTAATGGATGAGAATCCAGGAGATCCATCTCTGCCACCAGGCGAAAATTTAACGGTTCCTAACTCGCAGAGAACGAAGTTTTACAATGAAACTTCAGCGGGCCCATGGATAGTATATTTTCGGTGTAAAATGAAGGCATTGAATTTATTTTATATATCTAAAGAATTGACATCACGATTTTCCGCTACCAAAGAGATAGTAAGAGTTCATAAAGACAAGATCCGCGTTGTAGTCGATTCCTTGAATCAGGCTAATGAGATTGTTGTTTGTGAATTATTTACCCGCGAATATCGCGTATATATTCCTTCGAAAGACGTTGAAATAGACGGTGTTATCACCGAAGCGGGTCTTTCGGTTAAAGAGTTGCTAGAGCATGGAGTTGGACGTTTCAAAAACTCTATGCTTGAGGGAGTAAGGATACTCGAGTGCAAGCAATTGTATTCAGCATCTTTTGAAGAAGGAAACAAAACTTATCGACCTTCAGATTCATATCGAGTAACATTCGCTGGATCTGCCTTGCCTAGCCATGTCCACATCGATAGAGTTCGCCTTCCTGTTCGGCTTTTCATACCAAATGTTATGAATTGCACGAACTGCAAAAAAATTTGGCCACACAGCTACTTACTGTAGCAATAAGTCGAAATGTACAAAATGTCAAGGGCCTCATAAGGATAATCTTTGCGATGAAGATATTGAAAAATGTGTTTATTGTGGGGAAAGTCCTCATGATGATCCTTCAGTATGCGCTGCATTTAAATTGCGTAAGGACAAAATGAAGCTTTCTTTAAAAGCACGGTCTAAGCGTACATATGCGGAAATTCTCAAAACTATCATTTATGTCCCACCTTTGGAATCCGATTACGGTTTTTCAAATCTGGCGGAACCAGAGGAATCTGACTCTGACGGAATTAGTGAAGGTACCTCGTTTGTCACTCCTCAAGGGTCTGTTAAGAGGAGATTAACAAACCACAAAATACCAAAACAGACACCTAAAAATACACCTTCAAAAAAAGATCCCCGTGTTAAATCTAAAAAGCCAAATTTAAAACCAAAAACTGTGCCTCCTGGTTTGTCAAATTCACAATCCAGGAACTAGCACAAGAAAAGACAATAATCCAGTGGGCTCCGTTTCACATTTCAGGATTACTGAAGTTTTCGGAAATCGTAGAAAGGATTTTCGCAGCATTCAATATTTCAGAACCTATAAAGACTATCATAACGGCATTCCTTCCAATAGCTAGAACTTTTTTGAAAAAGTTATCAACTCAATGGCCAGTTCTTTCAGGTTTTGTATCATTTGATGGATAATTTATCATCCGCCGCAAATGATTCAATCACTGTTCTGCAGTGGAATTGTCGAAGCATCATGCCAAAACTTGATTCATTTAAAGTTTTGTTGCATAGTCGAAAATATGATGTATTTGCTTTATGCGAAACATGGCTTACATCAAACATAGCCTTAAATTTTAATGACTTTAACATTATACGTCTCGATAGAGACTCTCCGTATGGTGGAGTGCTTTTAGGAATTAAGAAATGTCATTCCTTTTATAGATTAAACATTCCTTCGACTTCTAGTATAAAAGTTGTTGCTTGTCTAATAAACATTAAAGGAAAGGACATTTGCATTGCTTCGGTATATATTCCTCCAAGAGCTCAAGTTGGACAACGACAGCTTAATGAAATGTACGAAGCCCTTCCTGCTCCACGTTTGATTTTAGGAGATTTCAATTCGCACGGAATGATGTGGGGTTTCGTTTACAATGATAGCAGATCATCTTTAATATATAATATTTGCGACAATTTCAACATGACAGTATTGAATATGGGTAGCATGACACGGATTTCAAGACCTCCTGCACGTCCAAGTGCTTTAGATTTATCTCTTTGCTCGACTTCAATTCGACTAGATTGCACCTGGAAAGTATTTCCTGATTTACACGGTAGCGATCATTTACCAATCATCATCTCAATTAGCTGTAACAAATGTATTGCTAATTCAGCTAATATTCCATACGATTTGACAAAAAATATTGACTGGATTAAATTCCAAAGTAATATGGCAAGTATCTTAAATTCCATGGAAGAGCTCCCCCCACTTGAGGAATATGACTTCCTCGTTTGTTCGATACTGGAGGCCGCTGAACAAGCACAAACCAAACGATTGCTTGGCCCATCGTCTAACAGAAGACCTCCAAATCCTTGGTGGGATAAAGAGTGCTCAGATGCTAAACACGCGAAACAAAATGCTTTCAAGACGTTTTTAAAACGAGGAGGAGGAACTCCTCAGAATTTTGAAAAATTCTTGGTTTTAGAAACCAAGTACAAGAACATACTTCGGGTCAAGAAATGCAGCTATTGGAGACATTTTGTGGAAGGTTTGTCAAGAGAAACCTCAATGAGCACTCTTTGGAATACGGCCAGACGAATGAGGAATCGTAACGTAGGAAATGAGAGTGAGGAGTACTCGAATCGATGGATATTTGATTTTGCGAGGAAAGTTTGTCCAGATTCTGTTCCTACGCATAGCATTATTAGGGAGTCTTCCTCAAATGATGATTCCATTGTTAGCCCCTGTTCAATGATGGTATTTTCCATAGCACTCATGTCTTGTAACAATGACGCTCCTGGGTTGGACCGACCTCGCAAAAAAACGTTTGTTGGAATTGTTCAACAAGTTTCTTGAGCAAAATATTGTTCCACCTGACTGGAGACAAGTGAAAGTTATCGCCATTCAAAAGCCGGGGAAACCAGCTTCCAATCACAACTCATATAGACCTATTGCAATGTTTTCCTGCATCAGAAAATTGTTCGAAAAAATTATTCTTCGACGTCTCGACACTTGGGTCGAGACGAAAGGTTTGTTATCAGATACTCAATTTGGCTTCCGAAGAAATAAAGGGACGAATGATTGCCTTGCATTGCTCGTCTGACATCCAAATTGCCTTCGCTCAAAAGCAACAAATGGCCTCTGTATTTTTAGACATTAAAGGAGCATTTGATTCAGTTTCCATTGATGTTCTTCCAGACAAGCTCCACCAACATGGACTTCCAGCGATTATAAATAATTATTTGCACAACCTTTTGTCAGAGAAATGCATGTATTTTTCACATGGCGATTTGACAACATTCAGAATTAGCTACATGGGTCTTCCGCAAGGCTCATGCCTCAGTCCGCTCCTGTATAATTTCTATGTAAACGACATTGACAGCTGTCTCGTAACCCCATGTACACTAAGGCAATTGGCAGATGATGGCGTGGTTTTAGTTACTGGATCCAAAGCTATTGATCTGCAAAAACCCATTGCAAGATACCTTAGATAAATTGTCCGTTTGGGCTGTTCATTTGGGTATCGAATTCTCTGCGGAGAAAACAGAGCTGGTCGTCTTTTCAAGAAACTTCAGCTTCATATGATGGAAAGAATGATCCAACAGGTTTTGACTTTCAAATACCTCGGGGTGTGGTTTGATTCCAAATGCACGTGGGGAGGACACATTAGGTATCTGATAACAAAATGCCAACAAAGAGTAAATTTTCTTCGAACGATAACAGGGTCTTGGTGGGGTGCTCATCCGCAAGATCTAATAAAATTGTATCAGACAACGATACTTTCAGTGATGGAATATGGATGCGTTTGCTTTCGTTCCGCTGCAAATTCTCATATTATCAAACTGGAGCGAATTCAGTATCGTTGTTTGCGATTTTTGCTTTAGGCTGCATGCATTCGACACATACCATTGAAGGATCGTTTTTGGGAGCTTTCGTCGCGACTGCTAATAAGATGCGAGGTACTGAATCCCCTAGTTATTAATAACTTCGAAAGGTTAGTTGAGCTTCAATCTCAAACAAGATTCATGACTGTATATTTTAACCATATGTCACAGGAAAATCAACCCTTCAAGATATATTCCTATCCGTGTCAGCCTCCTAAATGTCCCTGACTCAACTTTATTTTTCGACACATTCATGCAGCGCGAAGTGCGTGGAATCCCGGATCACCTACGCTCTATGGAAATCCCAAAAATATTTTCAAGTAAGTTCAGGCATATTGACTCTGAGAAAATGTTTTACACGGACGGATCGCGAATTGAAGAAGCGACAGGGTTTGGTATGTTCAACAATAATGTTTCGGCCTCATTCAAGCTTCAAGAACCTGCATCTGTTTATATAGCAGAGTTAGCAGCAGTTTATTATAGCTTGAATGTAATTGTCACATTATCTCCAAACCATTATTTCCTCTTCACAGATAGTCTGAGTGCAATTGAAGCCATTCGCTCAAACGCTGCTGGCAAAAATGAACCGTTTTTCTTGAGCAAAATAAAACAGTGTCTGAACGACATATTGAATAATAATTATCAAATCACAATAGTCTGGTTCCCGGCTCATTGCTCCATTCCAGGCAATGAAAGAGCCGATAGTTTTGCCAAACGTGGTGCTATTGAAGGTGAAATTTATGAGCGACCAATTGCTTTCAACGAATTTTATAGCGCGACTCGCCAAAGAACACTTGCCAGCTGGCAAGCTTCTTGGGATAGAGATGATCTGGGTCGGTGGATGCACTCAATTATTCCTAAAATATCGACAAAGGCATGGTTCAAGGGGCTGGATGTGAGTAGGGACTTCATTCGTTTGATGTCCAGACTCATGTCCAATCACTACACCTTAGATGCACATCTCCTTCGAATTGGACTTTCCAAAACTAATCATTGTGCTTGTGGCAAAGGCTATCGCGATATTGATCATGTCGTTTGGACATGCGTGGAGTATCGTGATGTCAGATCTCAACTAATAAATTCCCTGCGTACCCAAGGTAGACTATCCAATGTCCCAGTTCGAGACATTCTTGCTTGTCGTGACCTTTCTTACATGAAACTTCTTTATCATTTCATAAAGACAATTGAAGTTTCAATTTAATAATTGACCCTTTTGAGGGTTAGTTCTGACTCCTACTGCGTCCATTAGTTCATCCAATAGCAAAATTTTAATAAAAATGATGTGCTGATACAAACAAACTCAAAATAGGTTACGAAATCAACAACAAAATGTATAAAAATTTAAGCTTATCTTATAATTTATAGCAGTTAATCGCTTGGTTCAAATAATGTTCTTAAGTAGATTTAATAATAAATAACGAAATAGCTAATATGATATTTAAAATATAAGAGGAATAAGTTTTATTAAACTCAAATCGCTGTGACTATATTAGTATTATATTAGGTTAAGAATTCTATGTAAAAGTGATGATACGACGAAGAAAAACTTATGTAAATTGCCTTAAGAAATAAACGTATTTAAGAAAAAAAATGTTAGTTTGGAATCCAAGATTACACCTAAATCTCGTACAATTTTACTTTTTTCTACTATTTTATTTCCTAAAAATATGTCTACAGAATGGGTTTCGTTTTTCCTAATGAAAGTTTATGAATTGCATTTTATTTACATTGAGTTGAAGTGGACATTTGCAGCACCAAATGTGGAATAGATAGATTTCGTTCTGGAATATTACAGCGTCGTTGATATTTTTAATTTCCATAAAAAGTTTCATGTCGTCTGCATATATAAGCACTTTTAGATTTTTTAAGTATGAAGGAAATGTCGTTTGTTATGTAAACTGAAAAGAAGAGGCCCTAGATGAGAGCCCTGAGGTACGTCAGTTGTTACATTAATTGGTTCAGAATTTATGTTTTGAAAGCGAACTACTTGTACACGATTCGTTAAGTATGATTCAAGCCACTCCAGAATGCCATATTTTTGTAGTTAATGTAGAAGTTATGGTGTGTCAGTACGGTCGAAAGCTTTACTAAAGTCGGTGTAGAGTTTCTACGTGGTTGCCAGCGTCCATTGCGTTCAGAGTAAATGTCACAAATTCGAGGAGATTTGTTGTAGTTGAGCGGCCTTTGAAAAAGCCATGCTGCTTGTTAGTTCATACATTCTCCAGTTTCTGAAAAAGTTTTTAGTTAACAATTTTTTCAAATAATTTTGGAATGCATGAGATAATGGCTATTCCACGGTAGTTCCGAATGATAGATTTTGAACCAGATTTAAATATTGGTACACGAAAAAAAGATATCCATGTTTTAGGAAAAGTACATTTATTAAGTGATAGGTTAAAATGTAGTTGTAGTGGTAGTGTTAGTCCTTCAGCAAGATTTTTTAAGAATATTGATGGTATACTGTCTGGTAAAGCCCTTTCGAGGCGTCTAAGTTTTTCATTGCTGTCGAAATGTCATATTCTGATAGATAGGTTACAGAGATGGGGTTATAAAATGCAGGCATGAAAGAAAAGTATTCACGGTCACGGTCAGTTTCTAAATACGATGTATATACTTCTTGAAAAAAATTTGCAAATTGTTTGCAGATTTCTGTACTATTTTCCTCACATGTCGGTCGAGATGCCTTTGAGATGGAAAATTATTGCTTTTTAGTTTAATTTTCGTGTAGTTAAAAAAATTCTTAGAACAAGTCTTTATTTCGTTTTTAATTTTGTGTTTATATTCCTCATGTGCTGCAATTATTGCTATTTTGAGTTGATTGCAGAGGTCTATGTAATTTTGGAGATGAGTGTCACTTATTTCTTGTTTGTAAATTTTGTGTGCTTTTTGTTTTCTATTTTTTAGATGTTTTAGTTGTGAATTGAACCATGCAAGTAATTTGCTATAATATTTTTTTCTTCTTTTTTTCTTCGGTAAAGTTTCTGCTACTATATAGTTGACAATGTGATAAAATTTGTCTACTTCGTTATCGACGTTTCCTTCTACACTCAATATAGTTCGAAATTTAATTATGCTTAGTCTACGCTTGACTTCTTCAAAGTCAGTTTTATATCTTCCGGCACTTCCTCATACTCCAAGTCCTAGGAAAAGGATGCATTGTGTGAAAATAATGAATATTCAATTGCGGTGTGAAATGCTTAATTTTTCCATAATGGCAGGTTTGAGACAAAATTCTTCTGTGCAATTTGTGAAAAGAAGATCTAAATATGCATTTTGTCGATTTTTTAAGGAGTTTACTTGACGCAGAAATTTTGTCGAAAAAGTAATCCAAAGTAAGATGGATTCATTTTCAATGTAAGAAATGAAATCCGCATGACGGAAGCGGCGGCCTCTTGTATACAAACCTGTAACCGCTTCGTTTACCCGGCCTATTCAAAGCTAGGTTTCTTTGCTTTAGTTAGGTCCGAACGAGCGGAAGCGGGGTCGGCACCACACGAATCAAATCGATGTGGCGAAGCCGCATTAGATATTTTTTCACTTAGTAAACGGAAAATACCACATACATTTGCTTGATAGATACACCTATGCAATAACTTTGATGCGTAGTGGCTAATAGTTAACAAATTTCCTTGGGTTCAGAGGTTCGTGAATCAATCCTTATTCAAGAAGTACAATTGTAATTCAACAAAACGGGCGTTAACTTATTATCATTCATTTGTGTTTATGTTAAATCAATTATAATATTAAGACAAATGTAGGAATCGGCGAAATAACATAAATAACATTGTTATACGACGAAATGTTATTCGGCGAAATGTTATAAGGCGAAATGACCCTTTCGGCGAAATGGCTTTTTCGCAGAACTCGCATTAGGAGAGAAAGCGATCGTCAATATTAATGCACGATTTTACACCGCACTTCATTATTCTAAATAAAATTCGTCCGAAATACCAATGCATTATGTACTAAGGATACAAAAAACCCGCACGCGACGTTGACTACGCGTAAAAAAAAATAAATATAAATTACTTGCAGAGCGCTCTAAGAAGCGAACCGCGCCCGATGACTGTTCGAGACGAATGCAAAATTCCGGCTATCCTGGTTTTCGGTCCCCGGTTCCGGAAGTATCGGAAATAATGGTAATATATTCCAAAGTGGTTGATAAACGACTGGACAATGCGGGCCCCAGTGTGGCTCTTAGCTTTTTGTCCTCCTTGTAACTCCTATCCCTACCTCCCCGCGGAGCCGGCTGGAGTACGAGCAACCATAGGAAAGATCGGGTAACCAACCCCGTCCTCTTTAGAGGATGTCGGAGCGTCTGTACTCACTGTTAGGAGCGGATTCAAACAGCGTCTGTTCTGGTATCCAGCGGCTAAGTATGAAATACTGTATCTCGTCCAGCTAAATCCAAGGTGTCAACCCCACCAACGGGATCGTCCTAGTGCTAGTTGGGACGTTAAACAGAGCCAGCACGATGATTCTCCGGCGAGATAGGGGGTTGGCGTAGACCTAATAAGCCGCTCATAAAACATTTATTACGAATAATACAGGAGAGAATACGACCCGGAACAATCGGCATAGACCCACGCGACGAAATAAGGATTACGATTGGAAACTTGAAGCATGGAACTGCAAGTCGCTAGGTTTCGCAGGCTGCGACAGGATAACATACGATGAACAAAATTCCCGCAACTTCGACTTCGTAGCGCTACATTAGCTTTGTTGGACGGGACAGAAGGTGTGGAGAAGCGGACATCGAGCGGCTAACTTCTACCAAAGCTGTGGCACAACGAACGAGCTAGGAACTGGCTTTATAGTGTTGGGCAAGATGCGTCAGCGAGTGATTGGGAGGCAGCCGATCAACGCTAGGATATGTAAGTTGAGAATTGGAGGCCGTTTTTTTAATTACAGCATCATTAACGTGCAATGAACACATGAAGGGAGACCCGATGACGAGAAAGAAGCGTTGTACGTGCAGCTGGGACAAGCCTATGACGGCTGCCCACGTAGAGACGTAAAAATTGTCATCGGTGACATGAATGCCCAGGTGGGAAGGGAGGCAATGTACCGACCGGTAATCGAGCAGCGAGCATCCTGCATGCCGCATCGAATAACAACGGCCAACGATGTGTCAACTTTGCGGCCTCCCGAGGAATAACACTCAGAAGCACCCTCTTTCCCCGCAAGGATAACCACAAAGCTACCAGATCACCTGACCAACAGACCGAAAACCAAATCGACCACGCACCTACCGCAGTGCGAATATAGATTCGGACCACTACTTGGTTGCTCTATGCATGCACTCAAAACTTTCGACGGTGGCTACCAAACGTCGAAACCGATCGTCGCGGTTTAACATCGCGCAGCTTCGGGATGCTGGAGTAGCCCAAGATTATGCGCAGCAGTTTGCAGTGACACTACCAACGGAAGAGCAGCTTGGTGCAGCTACTCTTGAAGATGGCTGGAGAGACATCCGTTCTGCCATAGGTAGCACTGCATCAGCAACGCTAGGTACGGCGGCTCCGAACGTAAGGAACGACTGGTTCGACGACGAATTTGAAAAGTTTGTGGCCGAGAAGAATGCAGCTTGGGCGAGCAAACTGCAACACGGGACGAGAGCAAACGAGGAGCGATACAGACAAACGCGGAACAGACTAAACTCGGTATCCCGTAGAAAAAAGCGCCAACAGGAAGACCGAGATCGCGAAGCGATGGAAGAGCTGTTCCGTGCTAATGACACAAGGAAGTTCTACGAGAAGGTGACCGTTCGCGCAGAGGCCATGTGCCACAGGCCGATTTGTGCAAAGACATCAACGGGGATCATCTCACGAACGACTATGAGGTATCGAGAGGTGGCGGCAGTATTTCGACGAGCATCTCAATGGCGATATGGCGGAATACAAAAGTGGCGGCGCGGTAACGAACTTGGGAACGCGTGCGGAGGACGATATACTGCCGGTCCCAGACCTCCAAGAATTCGAGGAGGTGGTAAGCCGGTTGAAAAATAATAAGATCGCTGGCGTTGACAAGCTAACAAGCGAGCTACTAGAACACGGTGGTGTTGCACTAGTGAAAGCACTGCACTGGGTCGTTACCAAGATCTGGGAGGACGAGATTTTACCGGAGGAATGGATGGAAGGAATCGTGTGTACCATCTACAAAAAGGGTGATAAGCTGGAATGCTGCAATTACCGCGCGATAACTCTGCTGAACACCGCCTACAAGGTACTCTTCCAAATCTTATGCCGTCGACTTCCAACGATTACAAACGCCATCCGCCAGGTGTTGCAAAAGTGCCGCGAATACAATGTGCCTACACATCACTTATTCATCGATTTCAAATCAGCCTACGACACAATCGATCGAGATCAGCTATGGAAAATCATGCACGACTACGGATTCCCAGACAAACTTATACGATTGGTCAAGGTTATGATGGATCGAGTGATGTGCGTTGGTTATGATGGATCGAGTAATGTGCGTATCGGGGATAAACTCGAGCCTCTTCGAAACTCGCAGAGGGCTACAGCAAGGTGATGGCCTTTCGTGTCTGCTATTCAACATTGCTTTGGAGGATGTGATAAGAAGAGCGAGGATGGACACGAGTTCCACGATTTTCAGGAAGTCCGTCCAGCTACTTGGTTTCGCTGATGATATTGACATTACAGCACGCAACTTTGAGAAGATGGAAGATACGTACATCGGACTAAAAGCTGAGGCCAAGCGGATTGGACTAGACATCAATGTGTCAAAGACAAAGTACATGAAAGGCAGGGGCTCGAGAGAAGATAATGTCAGCCACCCATTACGAGTACTGATTGGTGGTGATGATATCGAAATGGTCGACTTTGGTTTTTTGCGGACCCTTCGCAGCTTCCGAGGCTGGCGGCAAACAGCCATGAACCGAGATGAATGGAAACCCCTCCTGTATACAGCAGAGACCCGCGTGGTCTACGACTGAAAGAGAAAGAGTAAGAGTATATTATAAAATAGATCTCATTCATTTTTCTCAGCTATAGTTTGACCAAAATCCACTAACTTAGATTCAAACAGAAGGTCTTACGGTCTATACGAAATTCCTGAATTTGGTCCAGATCCAAATTCCGGTTCCGGAGTTATAGAGTGAAGTGTGTTCAATATAATGCACCGTCACTTAAACCGGCGAAAAAAATAACTGTAAAAAAATTACTAAACTTGTTTCAAAACTTCCCTAATCGATAGCCATTATCAGCAGGCAACTAAACAAACCTATTTCGGCTATCCTGGTTCCCGGTCTCCGGTTCCGGAAGTACCGGAAAAATGGTAATATATTAGAAAATAGATCTCCCTCATTTTTCTCAGCGGTAGTTTGACCGATTTCCACAAATATAGAAGCAAATAAAAAAGTATGGGTATGTAATGTCACAGACATAACTGGATGTCGTGAATATGAATATAGCTGAAACGCTTCCTTTTTACTTTCGAATATCAATTATTTAATCACTTGTATTGATTGTGCCAGGTTTTCTCTTCTTCACTACTAAAATTTTAAACGATGCACCTAAACTGAGTCGGTGCTACGCATTTCAGCAGAAAGTTCGTACAACAACTATAAACTACAACTGATTAAAAAATGACCGTATATAGTACAATAAAGTAAAATTTCGCATAGTTCTTTGGGAATATGTTAATTGTTATAAAAAGAACTGATTCGAAGAATTCTGAAATAAGGGACTGGACCTTAGTTGAAGAACTAAATTCAGAACTTAGTACAGGCACAGAATTCAACTGCAATTCAGTTTTCGAACTAGTTTTGAAACTGAATTCAGTTCCAGAATCCAGTACCGTCATGCACGTTCTGAATTTTGACCATGTATTGTGGAACTAAGTTCCTGAAACTAAATTCTCCTTCCGACGATCGAAGTACAATGACCTGAGCGTTTCACGCTTTATACATGGTTAGTTCTTACTGATGTTGGTAAGAGAACCACGACATCCAGTTTTGTCTGAAGCACTAGAAGAAATGAACGATTTTTAATCAAAGTTTACCTTTTATACTCGTACACTAGATAACCGTAGCTGATATGTATCTGACTACCTCAAAACCGTCGTCTGGGTGCGAAAAGGCAAGCAAGCTTGATGAATTTCTCTCTTTATTTGTAAAAGTTTTAGAAAGATTTGTTTTTCAGTTATTTATAGTAATCTCACGCTGTTTGAAAATTTAATCACAATCTCCTGATCATATTTCCGATAGCTTGCAGAAAAGAATATGTTGTTAAGTTAAGTACATCAAGAGATATTCGCGATAAAGTACTACCCATTACTGTACAGGGTAAATTCTGGAAAGTGCCCCATAGTATAGTAAGTCGTATTCACGACAAAATCTTATGGTCTCCAGGAATCACGAATCAGAACAAATTGGCTCAAATGTTACGTTCCCCTTGATATTTGGTGATTTGTGCCTTGCCATCAATTTGTTTTAAGCATCATTTTCCCGATATATAAGGGGGAATGATTGAAGGGAAATGGTAAGGTTTGTACTAGGCCTGCGGAAAATTGACGACACAAAAACACAAAGAAGCAGAAGTAAATTCTGCACCCCTCAGGTATGCTGAACAATCTGCTGGGAATCGCATTTAGTGGAAGCAGAAGTAAATTCTGAACCTCTACGAGGTACCGAACTGTCTGCTGTACAACCTATTTAGGTTTGTTACTATGTGCGTTCTGTCTGATGGACGATGCACAGTTAATAAAACCTCGAGAAGGTTCAGAGATTTTACAAAAGCGACATCATTCTGAACTCCCGGAAGAATGCAGAACGATTCGCAGTATGAACGAGCAGAAGTAAATTCGGTACCCCATAAAGGATGAAAACAATCTGCTAAACAATATTTAAGGTGAAAACAGAAAGAATTAATTCACTCCAGGAAGAACAACGAACCCTTCCGACTAAAGCTACTTATCACAGCTCTAACCAACTCATCAGCCCATTCATTTCCAGTAATACCAGAATGACCGGGACCCGTATAAAAGAAAACGGCATTTGAGATGCTAAGGTCTTCAATTTGAGTTCGACATGCGATCACTAGATTCGACCGTGAATCATTCGAACTGAGTGCTTTTAAAGCTGCCTGACTGTCGGAACAAAAATAAATTCATTTACCACAGATTCTCTGCTGAAGTGCCGATTGTATTCCACACAAAATCGCGTAGATTTCTATTTCCAACACAGTACAGTATTTGCCAAGTGAATGAGACTGCTCTAGCCTTCACGACAGTAGACACCAGTACGACCATTCAACAGAGAACCGTCCGTATAATAAACTACGTGTTTATCAAGTTGTCGTTTCAAATAACCAGACAACCATTCCTCACGAAGAGAATAGCTCACATTGAATGTTTTGAAAGGAAAACTGCATGTAAGAGTCAGGTCGCTAAGAGTGAGTAAATACTCATCCCAGGTAACCATTTGAGACCACAAGCGAGTGTGGGTTATTGTTCCAAAGCCTGTAACCTTAAGACTTTATGCACAAGATAATGCTTCTTGTTTTAGGAACACGTGTAGTGGTTTAATGCACAGTGCGCCTCTAGATCAGCAGTAGAAGTTGTCGTGAATGCTCCTGTCATCGCTATTAGGACCATCCTTTGAAGATGATTTAGCTTTGACTGAACTGTCGCAACTTCTTCTTTCTGCCACCATACAAGACATCCGTATGCTAGAATTGGTCTAACGATAGTTGTGTAGATGAAATGAATGTATTTGGGTTTGAGTCTCCATGATTTTACAAAATTGCATTGCTCTTTTAATTCTGAAGTTAACGTGAGCAGATCAATTCAGTTTTGAATCAAGAAAAACTCCGACGTATTTAACTTGATCAACCACAGTGACCTCTAAACCGAAGAACTGTAACGGACGAGCTCCTTTGATTATCCTACGATTAGTGAAAAGCACTATTGATGTTTTGCCAGGGTTTACAGATAATCCAACCTGACAACACCATTGTTCAACAGATCGCAGGGCTCGCTCCATTAAATCGAAGAGAGTGGTAATGCTTATACCGGTTATCAATATATGATAATCGTCGGCAAAACCATAAGTTGGAAATCCAAGGTTATTGAGTTTCCTTAACAAACCATCAGCGACTAAGTTCCATAAAAGTGGGGATAGCACACCACATTGAGGACATTCACAGACACTTAGCTTTGTGATCTCTGCTTGCCGAAGCGACGAACAAAGAAGTCGATTGTTAAGCATTGCGTGTATTCAGTAAGGGAAAAACCCTAGATATTCCGTTCACGACTGCATTGTTTAACCTCCTGCAGCCATTCAGTCCTCGGCACGGAAATACACCTTGACTTAAGAGTTCCCATTTTTGTTACCTTTTACGATATGGAACAGGAAACCAGTAGATCAATTCTTGATAGAAAATAATTCCGCCGGATGCTACACGGCTTACCTGTTTTGGTGGACTTATACCACCGGTACAGGTGGACCGTAGCATTATTCTTAGCCAGTTCGGAAACCGCTACTGACATTACACGGCTATCTAGGCTGCTCAGAAAGAGAAGTTGGCATTGATGGATAACTTCCATGGATGGCCGAGCAGCCGACTTAATTCTGGAAAGGCGCCCCATAGTAAAGTAAGTCGTATTCACGACAAAATCTTACGGTCTCATACGGAATGGCTAAATTTCATCCGGATCCGACTTCCTGTTTTGGAGTTATAGGTTAAAGTGTATTAAACACTGTACACAGTCACTTAAATTAGCGAAACAAAACCTGTTTTAATCCACCTAGTGGTGTAATGATGCTTTCCTTCGATTTTCTCTTCGATTTTAGAAAGAAACCAAAGAATTGTATGTTCATTATGCAGTAACAGCTTCAGTTCATTCAAACTTTTTTTACATTATAAATCATGATTTAATGAATATTTATTTAAAATTCCGTATATTAATATTAAAAAATAAGGCGGTAAAAGAGCATTCCCCAAAACCTCTTTTGAAAATCACGTTGCTCGGTGAACACGATAACTCGACGAAGAATAATCTGAAATCAAAAATGTTCTTAAATTTATTTTAAGTACAAGTTATTTCTAACTCTCCTTCGTTCTCAAGTTATCATTGTGATTTTTTAACAGTTCGGGGCATATTTGAACAAAAACTTGTTTTATTCCACCGAGTATGGGACCGTGAGCCCTTTCATTTAAATTAGCAGATATCGGTCACACCATCGCAGAGAAAAGCGAGTGAGAAGCATTTTGGAATATATGACCACTATCTCCGGTGCTTCCGGAATGGGAGACCGGGAACCATTATAGCCGGTTTGTTTAGTTGCGTACTGAAAATGGCTATCGATTTGTGTAGTTTTGAGTCCAGTTTAGAATTTTTTTTGCGTGTTTTTTTTCGCCGATTCGAGTGACGGTGTACAATATTTCATACACTTTATCCTATAATTCTGGAACCAAAGGTGGGATTCGGATGAAATTCACAAATTCTTCGTGGCCCGCCTTTCATTTGTTTGATCAGAAGTCCTCGTGGTCCCGCCTTTCATTCAAATAGTTTGTCAAAATCGATTCAACCATCTTCGAGAAAACCTAGTGAGATTATTTGACACATTCATACACATACATTGCTCAGCTCGATGAACTGAGTCGAATGGTACACTTTTCTCTCTGGGCTAATTTTTAATAGTTAATTTCTCAAGTGGTTGCATAACCTTTCTATTTGAGAAATTGCTATTGAAATTATCCTGATCTGAGGTTCTGCATAGTCACCGTGAAAACCGACTTTTGAACCGAGGTCCGGAGGATCGAGTGTTGTATACCATTCGACTCAGCTCTTAGAGATCACAGAATGTATGTGAATAGACCATTGATTTGAATCTAAGTTTGTGAAACTTGGTTCAGCTATCTCCGAGAAAAGTTAGTGCAGAAAAAGTAACATAAACATATACGCCATGACATTTTGTGATCTCTACGAGCTGAGTGATGATCTGTGGAAATATTTATAACTACCAATATTTTGGAAATTTTTCAACTTGAACGTATTTTGCAACAACATTGAAGTTTTTCATTAGTACACAAAAAAAAATTCGCCATACGAGTGCACAAAAAATTCGCCATACGAGTGCTTAACTGATTCCAACGACTGTTTAACCAATTCCAGATTGTGAATAATTAGCTTTAAGTTTTTAGTCATTATTTTTTTTCTTTCATTAAGACAAAATACGTCAGATGACTTTTATACAAAATACAAATTTTTATACAAAATACAATTTTTATACAAATAAACAAATATTGGATTCAGCCAAACAAAAATGAACAATTGTTAAAACAAAGGTTTCCACTTGATTTGCGCATGCTACTTTCCAGGCGTTTCACAACGGGCTAAACTTAAAACAATCTTAAATTTTTTTTTTTATAACAGTGATGTTGTCGTCCTGAAAAGGACGTGTTGCTCGACGTTACGGATGGCCAGCTGCAGATTATTATTAAATTATTATTAAATTTATTCATCTGACAGTAAAATGGTCTTAATGAATATATTTATTCAAGTCATAAAATTTGAGATCGCTGTACTTTCTGCGCGAATTTGTGTGTCGGTTCATCAAATTCAAAAAGGTGTTCAACGGTGCCAAATGTCCTCAAGCATGATGTTATCGGTTCGTAACACCCGAACGTCGTTCGATGAAATCTCGGCTGAAATAAACTGGTAGAGCGCAGTGATCGTTGTGAAGCACGAAAATCGAGTTGAGACAAAATCTTCGGTGAGTCGATATCCCCGTTGATCAGTTTTGCCACGAAAGTAGTTTGCTGAATTTTCCTGCGTCGTTCCAATGAGTCGAGTCCGATCAGTCGACACCGATCGTGGTATGGTGGAAGATCAAGCGGGTTCTGCCAGGGAAGGTTTCTTAGAGAAAGACGAACAAATCGTTTCTAAACGCGCTCAATCCGTAAGTTCCATGTAAGTTGATAAGGACTCCAAATTACGCTAGCATTTTCCAGTATTGGACGAACCAAAGAGCAATATAACGCCTTCAAACAATACTGATCTTTGAAGTCCCGCCCGATCTTTGCAATAAAACCTAGTTGCCGTGTCGCTTTTGATATTATAGAAGAACGATGCAGATTGAAGGTAAGTTTGGCATCTAACAAAACACCAAGGTCATTAAAATGGTCAACTCTCTGGAGCGTTTGTCCATCAATTGCATAGTCGAATCGAATTGGGTTCAGTATTCGGAGAAACGTTATGACCTGGCATTTTGAAATGCTGACAATCAACCAGTTTCTACGACACCAGGCGACAAATGTATCTAGAAGCTTTTGAAGCCGGATGCAGTCGTCAATAGAGCGAACTTCAAGATATAATTTCAAATCATCGGCGTATACTAATCTGCAGCCAACTCCGAGCACCGAAACAGCATCGTTGAAGAACAGCAAAAACAAAAGTGGACCCATATTGCTACCTTGAGGAACTCCTGATAAATTTGAGAACGATGATGATACATAAGAGCCGAGCTTAATTCGCAGGACTCTACCACATAAGTAAGAGCGTAGCCAGTCAGTAAACTTTTGTGTGGCGCCCAGCTCAACATCTTGCACAAGAGTATTCGGTGGTCAATTCGGTCGAAAGCTGCTTTCAGATCAGTGTATACTGCATCAATTTGTACTTTATTCTCCAAACTCGAAAAACAACTGGAAGTGAAATCTAAGAGATTCGTGCTGACTGAACGACCTAGCATAAATCCATGCTGATCAATAGAGATGTAATTTTTAGTACGAAAAATTACCTCAGTGTTCACAATTTTTTCGAACAGTTTAGATGCAGCTGATAAATTGGTTATGCCTCGATAATTTCTAACATTTGTACGATCACCGCTCTTGTATACAGGAAACATGAAAGACTGCTTCCAAGTCATCGGAAAATACCTTGCTCAAATGATTTGTTAAATATAGTGCACAAAGGATCGGCTAAAGCAGAAGCGCAATGACTGTACACCGCTGCAGGTATGCCATCTGGTCCGGCCGAGAACGATCGTTTCAACTTCTTCGCTGCGGCAACAATCATATCGGGAGTAACCAAAAATGTGTCAATGTGCACTAAATTCTCAGGAACATCCACCGCGGTGGTCTCCGCATCGATACGGGAAGCTGTTTTTTCTGCAAACACCGAAGCAAAGAACTTTGCAAACAGATCACATGACTCCAAGGATGACCTGGATTCAACACCATCGAGACAAACTTTTGAAGGAATTCTTGAGCATTTACGTTTCGAGTTTACAAAAGTCCAGAAATGTTTGGGATTCCGATTTGAGATGCCATTTCATTTGCGTTGTCGATATCTTGCAAAGCACTCCAGTTAACGTTTTGCAAGAATTCAAGTAAAGCACCAAAATCAATTTTTCTATAATTTAGTGGCCTTGATTCATTCGTGGAGTCCATGTTCCGGGAATTGTTTTCGCAGTCACAGCGAAAAACATTAAAGGAATTTCCAAACAACTGCTGAGAGTTGTTTCGGCTATCCACTCCGGTCTCGGTCAAAAAGATGACATCAAAGTTGCAGTCACTCGTCGTTAAAAAGATCTCGTCGATTTTTGTCCTCAATCCCCGAACATTCTGGTAGTACACCCAGATTCCAACGTCATCTTGTTCGTCATTCTGCGACACGGGATAAAACAAATCAGCGCTTGATAATCTGGAAGCTAACGAATACTTGCCAAGATGAGTAGTTTGGAAGACCCCTTCACCACACCTACCCGCAGGACCAGGACGGCTGATCAACGCTGGCAGCGGTGGTACGACTGGGGAAGGGGGGTCAGGGGCTTCCAAAATATCAACTACGGTGCGTCCCAGTATCACTGCTGAGATATTCCTCCTTGCGTTAAAACAAGCGTTGGAGATGGATCCACAGCAGCTGGTTTCCAAAATTTTTGGGATGATTTCTTCCTCGAATTGACGAAAATAGATTCCTTGGGGCCAAGTTGAAGATTCCAAGGCGATAGCTTGTATACAGGATCGAAGCCAACTTTAAATGATACAAAGGTCATGTTGCAAACATCGGTACCTTTGGCGACCAGTTTAACAACTACTGGATCCTCATTCATTTCAAGATTGGCTCGCACCATAGCAGCAGTCTCATCATTGTTGACGTCTGGACGTATACGAGACAAATATAGCCAAAATTTGTCGGTTGATGGTGAGGGATGATTCTTGTTTTCTTATTGCCACGGGCAGCCAAGTACTCCATCACTGCCGCCAGATAGACTGGTGCAATGACACGCTCGGCGTAGTTTCCCTTCCGGAGCAGACAATGAATTCTGCCAACTGGGAACTGCTGACCAGCACGGTTTGAGCGGACTTTGCCTTTCTCTTAACTTTTCCTCCTTTGCCACGGAGAGACATTTTGTGTGTGTGTGTTTCTGCGTAAAAATTCCATGCGATTCTGTTAACAGCTAGACAGCCGATTCAGTAATACTGGCTGCCGCATTTTTTTTCATAAATATCTGTTTACTAATTGGAATTTTTGTATTACATCAACGTTTTACAGTACAATTGTTTTGACCCTTTGACTTTTCATCTTTGTTGTTCATACGATTCGTTATTAATAACAGGTGTTTATTAACTCTTGTCTTACACACTAATGTTCAATCATAATATTTATTTCGATTATTAATAAAATATCTACCTACTAATAACTATCCCTAACCTAGAACGTACAAATTTTGAGTTATTTGTATTACAGAGATTGAGCACCTCTCGTCAAATTTCGTGCAGTATTGTTCGAATTTATGTTCTAGTATATCCAGGGAGGCCATCTCATGTACTTCACTAGTCCTTGTCCAAGAGGGGGAGATTTAGAATCATCTTTAAGATCTTACTTTGAATGCACTGAAGCCTAAGCTTGTGCGTTCGTGCACAGCCCCGCCAAACAGGGACTGAGTATTCATTTGCGGGGTAGATGATTTGTTTATATACAGCCATCTGATTCTTCAGGCACAATTTAGATGTTCTACAAATCAACGGATACAGAGACCTATTGAGCTGCATTTTTGAACGATTTTGTTAACATGTGATCTGAATATCAGATGTCTGTCAAAGGTGAGTCCTAGATAGATAACTTCGTCGGACCATTGGATGACCTCATCACCGAATCGTATTCGGCATTCGTCTGATGGAACAAGTTTTGGACATCTTGTATGTGGAACAAGATGACCTGAATTTTTGCTGCATTGATCACAATTTTCCAGCTTGTAAAATATTCAGTTAGAGCGTCCAGACCTGTCTGTTGTTTATTCTTCAGAGCATTAATGACACGACCTTTGTAAAGTATGTCAGTATCATCAGCAAATTGTGACAGAACACCACCACCCGGAAGAGGTGGGATGTCTGATGTAAAAATGTTGTATAGGATGGGAGCTAGGATACATCCTTGGGGTACACCAGCAGGAATAGTGAATCTTTCTGAAAGTGCATTATCCAGAGAAACCTGAAGTGCTCTATCTGCTAGATAATTTTTGATAATACAAGATAAATGGGAAAGTTATATCGATGCAGTTTAAACACCAGGCCATCGTGCCACACATTATCGAATGCTTTTTCGATATCCAATATTGCCATGGCCAGTGCAGTAAAATTCATTCAATTCAATTGAAACTGAATGTGGAACACATTGACGATCTCTCCACTGCAGTAAACTTCACTCTCTGACACACACAATGTTTGCTGACGGCCCGAACGAGCAGCATTCAGTTCATCACTCGTTTCTCTTCAATCGAGGCTCAGTTTAATTACCGTCAGCTGATCTTTTGAAGTAACAAAATATCTCTTTCAATAGTGTGAGAGCGGCCTTCAAATGAGGTTCATGTAAACATTCGAATTGGTTTAAGATAATAGATGAAAGACTAATCAAATAGCTGAAATATCAATCACAGAATACACAAAAAATAATTGTTTCCTCCTTCAGTTTTCATTTTTAATACTTTACTCCATTTATAATTCTATTCGTTCGAATCTGCTTACTACCAAGAGCGAAGACAATGAAGCAGCTATAGTACTTGGCACTTGAAACTGAGCAAGCAAAACTTCAAATGACTAGGTACGATTATTCAACTGACGATGAATTCTGGAAGCTTCACTTGAAAATGGCAGCAAAAGTCAAATGAAGTAGGGATACGCTGACAGTCAGCGGTCATAAATTTCATTTTCATTTTATATTAATCGATTGAAAATGAAATTTTACCGCACTGGCCATGAGTTGGTGGATGGTGGATCTTCCTTTCCGGAACCCAAACTGTTCTTCCAGTAATAAATCCTGTTCATCTGCGATACTGGCTGCGCCGTACTTACCCTCTATTCTATATCGTCCCACTGTTTCCTCTTCTGCGAACAGAAAAAAGGATTTTTAAAAAGGGGCTGTCCGTACACCGCTGCCAGTAGCAGGTATAAAACGAGCTGTCGTGTGGGAAATAGCGTGATTTAAGTTAAGCAGCTACTCTGAACATACGAGACACGGTCAGCACGCTGGCACCGAAAACCAGTAAAAAGGCTGTCGAAAAGTCCGGCAAGGCCCAGAAGAACATCACAAAGAGAGATAAGAAGAATAAAGCAATTGAAGGCACTTTTCAGTGCTACAGATCATCATAAAAAAACTAATTGAAAGAAAGAGAAATCTTTCGAACCAAAAGCATCAGATTTATCAAAATGGAAGTAGACAAAGTTTGCACCGTCACTAACACATTCAATTACGACTCACGCAAAGCGAACATGAAACTAGTGATATAGAACACATCTTTATACTAGTATGGGTGTTGTTTATAAATATGCCGTGCAAAACATGGTTGCCACATATACAGATTAATCTGTATTTGACTTCTGAAAAATGCAAACATAAATGTTGCGAAAGGAAAGAATTCCTTAATACCGCAATGTACCCTCTAAGAGAGAGAGAGATTAGTTTTTAATTTGAGCAATAAATACATAGTTCTGAACTCCTCAACAAATTTTTTAACAATAGCGATTCCTCATTGATTCATTGACAATTTCGGTGACACATGTGCAATTGATATTACACTAATTATCATAAAAATACTGTTGGGTATCCTATGTATTTCTCCAGATTCCCTACAAAGAGAAGCCAATTTTCATCACGCGTGATTCATTTTTATTTTCACGTAAAATTACGCCGATGACAGTTGTAGGGGATTTCAATATAGATGCTTCAAAACAAGATAATACTAAATTCATTGATTTCATAAGCAAGTCTTTAAAGTTGGATATGAAATCTGCTCCTTCAAATCTACTACCCTTTGAGGCACATGTATTGATCTCGTATTTGCTAGGAACGTCAATGTAGAAAGCCGTAGATATATAACAGATCGGCTGAAAAGTTCGTATCGTTGCTATCAGAGGGCGCCACTAGAATTAAATCCATACCATTTTCAGTTAGTACCACCCTTCAAAAGATACGTGTATAAATTTGACAGCTGTCTGATAATTAATTTGTGAGATATTGCATTTTGAGTGAAGCTACTTTTGTTATTATGAAAAAAAAAATGGAAAAAAAGGAATTTCGTGTGTCGATGAAACACTACTTTTTGATGAGAAAAGTGCCGCCGATACCAAAAAATGGCTTGATGAGTGTTATCCAGACTCTGCACCGGGCGAAGCAACAATTCGTTAGTGGTTTGCAAAATTTCGTACTGGTCATATGAGCACCGAAGACGATGAACGCAGTGGACGTCCAAAAGAGGCTTTTACCGATGAAAACGTGAAAAAAATCCACAAAATGATTTTCAATGACCGTAAAGTGAAGTTGATCGAGATAGCTGACAGCCTAAAGATATCAAAGGAGCGTGTTGGACATATTATTCACGAATATTTGGATATGAGAAAGCTTTGTGCAAAATGGGTGCCGCGTGAGCTCACAATCGATAAAAACCAACAACGAATTGATGGTTCTGAGCAGTGTTTGGAGCTGTTATATCGAAATATAACCGATTTTTTCCGTCGATATATAACAATGGACGAAACATGGCTCCATCACTTCACTCCGGAGTCCAATCGACAGTCAGCTGAGTGGACTGCACGCGATGAACCGAACCCAAAGCGTGGAAAGACTCAACAATCGGCCGGTAAGGTTATGGCGTCTGTATTTTGGGATTCGCATGGTATAATTTTCATCGACTACCTTGAAAAGGGAAAAACCATCAACAGTGACTATTATATAGCGTTTGAAGGACGAAATTTCAAAAAACGGCCTCATATGAAGAAGAAAAAAGTTTTGTTTCATCAAGACAATGCACCGTGTCGCAAGTCGATGAAAACCATGCTGAAATTGAACGAATTGGGCTTCGAATTGCTCCCTCATCCACCGTATTCTCCAGATTTGGCCAGTAACTTTTTCCTGTTCTCAGACCTCAAGAGAATGCTCGCTGGTAAAAAATTTAGAAGCAATGAAAAGGTAATCGCTGAAACTGAGGCCTATTTTGAGGCAAAGGACAAATCGTACTACAAAAATGGTATCCAAAAGTTGGAAGATCGCTATAATCGCTGCATCGCCTCTGATGGCAATTATGTTGAATAATAAAAACGAATTTTGGCAAAAAAATGTGTGTTTCTATTAAACGATACAAACTTTTCAGCCGAACTGTTATCATACTTTTCATATCACAAGCCTATTGTTTCATTGATCAACGAATTAATGCTTTCTTCATTGGAAGATTATAATATATATTATAATCGGTTGTGAACGCTACACCTACACCACCCACGGACAGCGGGTCAGCCCGTAAATAGATGACGGAAGTCAGCGGCATGCATCAGAATTCGATTTCAACTCATCACTCTCCAACAAGAAACCCCTTAATAAAAGGTTATTTTCATAGCCACCATTATTTTATTATAAGAAACTATACTGGTTATTTTAAAATATTTGTGTTTCAGAATGTTTAATGTAACTAATATGTACATAAGTTTAGGTGCATCGTTTCAAACTAACCTCCACATACACTCAATATTCATTTTTCCATTGCTATGGTTATATGCGATTGCCACGCGATCGTGTCGCCTGGGTACATCATGAATTAGCTTGTCCGAACATGCTTTCCTCCTCCGTGGTACTGTTTTATACTGACTGTTGTAATATGTTGAAATTGGCTATCATGGGCAACGTCAAAACTCGACTATTATACTAACTGTGCCAGCTCAGGTATAGCGAACTACGCTTTTGGAAGATCTTTTGATATGGTTCCGATATAATCTTGATCCATGATACAATTAGGGCTGTTGCATGCTTCCTTACTTACTGAGTTTGATGATATCATCTAATTGATAGCGCGGGTAGTAAACTGCCCGGTTCCTCATAATAAAACATCTCGGTGAATATTATCCGATTTATTGATCATAGTTCAAGAATTCATCACTGTCTCGTTTGAGTTTTGGGTGTCATCAAAATTACTTCATTATTCCGCACAATGTATTGAGGCTTCTAACGTATGTTCAAAATGTTTCAACTGATTTCGTGATTTTTTTCTGTAATATTTTATATCGTGTTGGATTATGAAATGAACATTAAATTTTATATGCTTGCTCATGGCATTCAGTTGAGCCTTGACAATGCCCACTGAGCAAAACACTGAGTAGTACCTTGTTCTCTTGTGTAACATCCGCGAAAGTCATCCTTAACGGTGTCGACTGCATTTACTTCAATTCTTCATCATGGTCTCCTATACCGGATATTCATCTTTTCTTGATATTTCTGTCCAGATTTTCAACCTCTTGTGTTCGTCCTTCCGACATCTTGATGGTTCCACGGTCCCCTTTGTCTTCAACTTGCCACCGCATTCGGCTACACCCTCTCATTCTCTTATGTAGCATAGCTTTCTAGGATACCCGATCTTGAGCCGCCGTCCTCCAGGCGCTCTGTACACCCGCTGCGCGTGCATCCTCTTCGATTGGGCACAGCCAGCGACTGTGAGGTCTATCTCACAGTCTACGACCTCTCGTAGGTTCTCTGCTAAACATTACCTAGGCCATTCTCTCTTCCGGAATTCTTGCTACATGTCCAGCTCACTGTAGTCTGCCATGTTTTATAAGCATTCCAATGTCCGCATTTTTGTATACTTGATACAGCTCATTATTCATGCGTCTGCGCCATTCTCCATTCTCTTCTTTGCCGCCGAGTATTGATTACAGGACTTTTCTCTCAAAGACGCCTAGTACTCGAACATCTGTTTCCTTCAACCACTATGCTTCGTGGCCATATAGGACAACAGGTAGTATCAGCGACTTGTATAGAGCAAGTTTTGTGCCTGTTTGCAAGCTGCGAGACTTCAGCTGGTTACGGAGCCCGTAGAAAGCCCTATAAGCAGCTGCAACACGCTTTTTTACCTCGCGGCTAATATCATTATCGCATGCCACTAGTGTTCCAATATATATGATTTAGTCAACAATCTAGTATAGTACCCTATCAATCTCCACTTCGGGTCCTACACCATTTGGGCTGCCTTATGCTCTAACAGCCGCCATGTACTTAGTCTTGGTCGAGTTTATCGTCAACCCTATTCTCGCAGCTTCTTTCTTGAAGAGTACAAACGCCTCTTCCACTGCTCTACGCCCCACACCAATAATATCAATACCGTCCGCAAAACCAAGAAGCATGTGAGACTTATTGATGACAACAGATTTGCATCGGATGTCGTAAAAACTATCTTGACGCTTGATTTCGATCCATCGAGTGTTGTACGAATCAGTCTAATTAGCTTTGTTGGAAAGCTATGTTCTAACATGATCTGCCACAATTCGTTAGGTTTCACTGAGTCGTACGCTGCTTTGAAATCTACAAACAGATGATGAGTCCGTAAACTGTACTCCCGAAACTTGTCGAGAATTTGTCACAAGTGAACATCTGGTCCGTCGTTGAACGTCCTTCTCAAAAACCGCGTACCTTGTCAAGTCGGTGAATCTTTTTGTAGATAGGGCATATAATACGATCCAGCCTATCCTAAGGCATTTCCTCTCCATCCCAGATCATTCTAATTACTTGGTGGAGTACGTAGTATAGTCGCTCGCTTTCGACTTTGAGAAGTTCAGCCGGGATCCCGTCTTTCCCAGCGGCCTTTCTATTTTTAAGCTGTCTAACCGCTTTTCGTTTTTCGTCCAGCGAGGGTGGGTCCACAGCTTGTCCATCATCCTCAATCATCATACTGTTCGGGCTCTCTTCCATTGACTGTTCATTCAATAGTCGCTCGAAGTGCTCCTTCCACCTGATAGTCACTGGTGTCAACAGATTTTCGTCTAGGTTATTGATCATAACTGGTACGGGTGTACCCTTTCTTCTACTGCTATTGATCGTCGTTTCTAGCGAAAGAGTTCTGTGCCTCTGCAAGTACTCTTTCACTCTGTTCACGTTTGTTACGCCGGTGCAATTTTTTTTAGCTGCTCTCAATTCCCTATATCGCACTCTGTTTTGAAGGGTTGCCGCGGTAAGCATTCGGCTTCGGGGAAGATTTTTCTCGTTTGTGACTCTCTGGTAGTCAATATCAAACCATGCATTCTGTTGGTTTCCCCGTGTGGTACCTAACACTTCTGTGGCTGTTATATTACCCGCGTCGTGAAACTGCTTCCACACTGTGATCCAGCTACCATTGTTATCAACAGTTTTTATTTGTGGCTTTCTCAGTCTAGTGCATGAGGCAGACGATGTTTTCGTTAAATTGCCCGAAGTTTCGGCCGTTTTTGATGGCCTTTTTCAAGGAAAACTACAATCAGTGTAAATTTATTACGGTGGAAATTTTGTACAATAAATAAGGGTATACATATTGTATGTGAACTCACTTTAGTCTTTTCGTCGTTGTCGGTGTCGTATATTGATGTTTGGTCAACATATATTGTGCTGGACGGTAATTAGTGGATTGATTGTCGCTAACGGGTTGTTTAAAGATGGTTGATTTCTAGCTGCTGTGGGCGCAATATACGATGAGAGTACCGAAGTACTATTGTTCGTTTTTGTTTTGGTTCTATTTCGTCGATTTCTGCTGGTTTTGGTGGTGTGTAGTATACCAGCGTATGTGGTGTTGAGACCATCCACATCTGTACGATGATTGACGGTGTTCGCTGTGTTGGTGATATGGCACATTTCTACTATTGGTAGAGCGGTGGATCGGAACGTTCTGTCAATAATTTTTACCTTTTTGAGATCGAACATATGATCATGCGTAATCATGTGTTCTATGAGGGCTGTTTTTTCTTTCAGAGCAATCAGCTGTTGCTGGGTGTTTACACTGCCGTCTTCTTTGAGTCTATTGTACTGGTTAATATTGCTCTTGTGACCATACATTCTTGTTTTAAGCTTGATTATCAACTTTAGGCCGTTGTCGTTGGTAGATGAGTGGGCGCTCCTTATCAATAACTGGGCAAAAGCATTCTTCTCCTACGACCTGGACGTTTACATCCCCGATGATAATTTTAACGTCGTGTTTAAGGCACTCATCGTAGGTCTTGTCTAGACGTTCATAGAATTCGTCTTCCACCTCGTCGGATTTGTCGTTGGTTGGTGAGTATGCGTTGATTAAACTTGCCCTTCATCCTCAACAAAACTTGTCCCTCATCCTCAACACACAGATACGTTCGTCCACCGGCCTCCACCTGATGATTCGTCGCTGTTGCTTACCAGGTACTACAAAACCAACTCCGCTTTGTGATTTCTCACCGGCACTGTAATAGATGTGGTATTTGAACCCGATCTTCACTAAGGTTTCTCGCACCCCATCTTCACCGCGGGGAGAAACGGATAGGAGTTCTGTATACGAGGTGAATGACCTCATAGTGGGGCCTCAAGATGCACGTTTTACAGCTTTGTTCAAGTATTTATTTTTTGATTATTGTTTACTTTTGCCTTTCTCATATAGAAAGGCTATGCAATCACTCTGAAAATCGACTTTTTAACCGAGGCCCGGAGGGCCGAATGTCATATACCATTCGACTCAGCTCGACGAACTGAGCAAATGTCTGTGTGTGTGTGTGTGTCCGTCCGTGTGTGTGTGTGTGTATGTGTGTGCGTATGTAACAAAAATATGCACTCACTTTTCTCAGAGATGGCCAAACCGATTTTCACAAACAAAGATTCAAATGAAAGGTCTTATAGTCCCATAGCCTGCTATTGAATTTCATTCCGATCCCACTTCCGGTTCCGGAGATATAGGATGATATGTACCAAAAAAGTGAAAAAAATATGCACTCACTTTTTTCAGAGATGGCTGAACCGATTTTCACAAACTAAGATTTAAATAAAAGGTATTATGGTCCCATAGCTTGCTATTGAATTTCGTTTGAATGTGACTTCCGGTTCCGGAGTTATATGGTAATATGTGAAAATTTGAGAAAAAGTTTACACTCAATTATCTCTGGAACAACTCAACCGATTTTCGCAAACTTAGATTCAAATGAAAGGTCTTATAATATCCTAAAAATTAGTGGAACATTTGATATGGATTCGACTTCCGGTTTCGGAACTAAAGCGTGATAAGTGGAAAATTACCAATTTTATTTGTATTTTTCCACGAACGATGGTTAAAAACAGGTACAAATCCCATAAAACTGTCTGATAAATTCTTCTAGTTTGCAGAGCTTGTTAGTTTGTGGGCATAAAAACTTAATTCGGCACTACTGGTCCCCTCTTTTCCTGTTCCGAGAGCACTGAAAGTGGAGAAGAAAAACTCCTAAAACTAAATTCACTTCGATTTCTCTGCGATGCTTGAACCGATTTTCACAAATCTTGATTTGAATTGAAGTTCATACTGTCTTTAAACCTACTGTGAAATTTCATCCGGATCCGACTTCCGGTTCCGCAGTTACAGGGCGATGAATGTCAAAGTTTTCAAATCGCCATATAGAGTGACAATATGTACAACACCGAAAGAAGAAGAAAACACAAAACGAACAAGGCGTGCTTACGTACACGTTGTGTAGTGATGACAATAATAATAATAACAATCCTACTACATGTTTCATGCTGCTGATTCATGCTGTTTAGCACGCAGTAGTAACAGAAACGCAGGTTCGTTTCGTTAGATTTCGTTTAATTGCTTTAAACGAAATAGAGCATGAGATAGTAAGTATAAGTTTAACTACGTTCAAAACTGTTCCAATTTGTAGGTCATATTTGTTGGTAGCAAACGAACCAACTTCGGCTATTCCGTTCATCTGAATCCGGTTTCGGGAGAATTGGAAATTGTGATTAGAAACTGCAAAAAGGATCTCACTCACTTTTCTTGGAGATGGCCGAATAGATTTTTACAAACTTATAGGTTCAAAAGAAAAGTCTTACCGTTTCATACGGAATTCCTTAATTTGCTGTGGATACTACTTTCGGTTCCGGAACTACAGGTTAAACAGGATTTATAGAGTTTGTGAGATTAGATCCGAACAAATTATCCTATTCCCATTCAATAAACAGTTGTTTTTGCGAATTTCACGGTTATATTCATGATGTAATGAGTAATATGAGAAAGGCATCATTACACCACTAGGTGGATTAAAATAGGTTTTTTAATGTGACATTGTAGTAACATATCTATCTAAACTTTATTAAATGGACATTTTTCACTTTGTGTATTCATTTCAAGTCTTAACTTTACGTGTCATTTCTATTTTTAAATTTATTTATAAATAAGTATTTATTGGAATATGAGTTAAAATTAAATTATTAAGATTTAAATTGAGTGTTCAGCCACAAGTGGTGACGTTTCAGCCCTATTATTTATATATATGACTTGGTTATTGTTATGAGGACATCATTTGCTTCAGCAATTCTGAGATTTTTATGTAGGGAAAATTCTAAACGTACTTGTATTGTGTGAATAGACTATTTATCCGAATAGCCTATATTGCCGCGCAGTCCGAGCGGCGTGCGTCGAAGATTGGAGGAGTGTTTCTTTTCCACAATTAAAAATATAATAAATTTGTTCTTCTGTTAACATATATTTACTTTTGTTTCTTCACATTCTTATACTTTTTCAGAAACACTGAAGAGATCTACGCTTCTAGGGCTGTATGTTTTGTTCACTTAAAATATCTACTATCCCTTAGATAATGTTTCTTCTTCCACTTGCAACCATCAGGTTATGTGCTGACAAATCTGTTTTTTTTGTGCCTTTCTATCGGCCACCTTTAACGGATTCTTTTCTTATCACTATTCAACACTGTGTTATGCTTCTCTGTTAGCCATATTTAGCGCATTCCCTTCTTTCTACCACGATATCGTACGTGGAATGAAACTACTTGAAAAATGACTATTAACACGTGAACGATTTCTTCCTTTTCGTGTTCACCGCACAATGACTAAGATTTTCATCTCGTCTTCAAAAATTTTACTGACTACGCTCTAAACTACGGCAACCGCGACTTGCGACTTTTCTGAAAAACTGAATGCCTTCGAACTCACGTGAAGTGACTGTCCAACTAACTGACCTGTCTACGGGCCGACGCCCGAGACTAACGGATATTTTCCGCGCACACTCTGAGACTGACCGCTAACCGACTGCCTCTAACTCTTCCCAACTATGGGTTTTTAAACTCCTAACATTTTCTTTCGGGTGAAGCCCGAAGATTTTAGTACAAGCCGAGCTTGCGATCTTAAGTAGAAAGTTCATCCGACTTTCTCCCGAAGTTCTACCGAAAACCGAGACCACTGTCATAATGTCAATGACAGTGACCGGTGCCCGTGAAAAGATATTTTTGTTGTTGCTCGTTGCGTTTACGCTGACGCGAAGGCTTGTGTGAAAGGTGACGAGTTTGAATGTCATTAGAAAGATGTTAACGGATTGTGATTTATTCCGCATTGAAGTATTTTTAGCCTTAGGCTTGTTGCCTTTCGGGTTGGACGCAGGCATTTTTAAAATGAATGAAATTTTGAATTAAATCAACTAGGCTAAATTAGTCTTCGATTGAACTCCTAGTTTGGAAAAGTCTTGATAGAGACTGATTTTGTGGTAGTCTTAATAAAGACTGATTAGTTCGAAGAGTAGTTCTTTGATTGGCTAACCTTGAAAATGGCTGATTAATTTCTTAGTCACTATAATATCACACTTTGTATCACTTAGTCACTCTAATATCACTCTTTGTATAGCCTTGAGAAAGGCTGACTAATTGTTGGTCTTTAAAAAGACTGTTAGTGATTCAGGTAGCCTTGAAAAAGACTGAAGCCTTGAATCAATGAAACTCTAGGTAGCCAGAAAAAATTTCCAGGAGCCAAGAGCTATACGCGTTCAACACCGACTGCGACATGTCACCGAATTTACAACCGAGGCTTGGAGGGCCAAGTGTCATATACCATTCGACTCAGTTCGTGGAGATCACAAAATGTATGTGTGTGTATATATGTATGTGTGTATGTGACAAATAATGTCACTCAATTTTCTCAGAGATGGCTTAACCGTTTATCATAAACTTAAAATCAAATGAAAGGTCTTAAGGTCCCACACAAAGTTCCTGAATTTCATTTGGATCCGACTTACGTACCTTATCTAACAGCTATAGGCCTGGGTGTCCTTTGCTGTATCAAGCATACGTCTCCACATAACACATGGGAATCTGTCGCCTTTCTTGTAGACTGGACATACCACTCCATCCATCCATTCCTGCGGTTGAATCTGCTCCCAAATCGTAGAAATCATCCAGTGCAGCGCTCTAGCCAGTGCCTCTTCTCCATGTTTGAGCAGCTCGCCTGGCAACTGGTCATTGCCCGTGGCTTTGTTGTTCCTCAGCTTGCCAATCTCCTCACTTATCTCCGACGGATCAGTGGCTGGGAATCTGTCGTTGGCTGAGCGTGCACCCAGATTGATTACTCTACCGTTCTCTGTATCTTGTGCTTCGCCATTCAGATGCTCGTCATAGTACTAAGCCATTCAGATGGTCGTCATAGTAAAATTTTCAATTTCAGAGCATCGTATGTATCTGTATTTGCATGAGTATGTGTCAAATAATGTCACTCATAAAATAAAAAATCTCGTGGCCCCATATGCTGCAATTGAATATCACCATGCTTTCTTAGAATAAAGTGTGTTTAAAATAGCCCTCCGTCATTTACAGCGACGATTTTTCATCGGGTGAAATTCTTCTAGATTTGGCTTAAAACTGATTCAATTTGTAGGCTATATTATTAACTTACTAAACGAACCGACTTCGGCTCTACTGTTTCTAAGTTCCAGGTTCTAGAAGTACCGAAAATAGTGGTCAAAAGTCTAAAACGAGGCTTACTCAATTTTCTCAAAAATGATTAGATCGATTTCCACAAACAAGCTCAAATAAAAGTTCTGTACTGAGATTGTAGTCGGTCTGCTATATCGATCTAAAAACAGACTTAGATTTGTCTTTTAGTTCAATTTGAACAAAAATTGTGATTATATCGAATATATTTATTAGTCTACATTGATTCACTTATCCGTTTCAACATTGTTTTCTTGTCAATCTTAAATATTAATTGTAGGGGACGATTCTCGGTTGCCGGCACCCCACCGTAACTTTTTACAGAAAGCAGATAGCGTCATTACGACAAATGTCATGTGTGTATAATAGCAGCGCGTTCTTTCGTTGCTGGATACAGAAACAAACAGACGCTTGTACTTTGCTGCTGCACATAAAAGTATCATAAATTAAAAAGCATCAATCGAAGTCTTGAGTGGATAGAATATTTATGAGGTGAAATCGATCTATTTCGTGATTTAATACCAACAAAATGTCAGTAATATGCAGAGATGCCAAGTCTGCAAATTTGTCTGTTGACATATAAACCTTTTTTCGTCTAAAGACTTTTTACAGACTTTTGAAACTTCGATTGTTTGCAGACATTCGTCAGAAATTACAGACCTGTATTTACTTCTTCTCAACAGATTTACACTACAACACAATAACTTCCCTAGAGCTCATAAACTTTGTGCCTGAACTAACATCTATCTGATAATACGTTAAATACCCTTGCTTTGAATCTTAATCTCTGCTTTATCACGAATCCTGGTGTCCAAGTTTGATTACGGTATTACCCGGTCGCCCATGGATCAACACTCTCAACAGTTTAGTTAAGAAGCCCCGATAAATTCAAAAAAGGCCCTTTTTATACTCAAAATATTGCTACCTAACCAAAAATTGTGTATATTTCAGCTTTACATATATCTGGAATCCACTGCTAACTCTTAAATGCGAAATGTTCTTTTCTGGCGTTTTTTACGTAAAGGTGTCCTAAATAACCCATACTGGGCATTCTTGTGTTAACTAACTTCCACATATAATCAATATACATGTTTTCATTGCTATGCGATTGCCGCGCGATCGTGTCGCTTGTGTACATAATGAATTAACTTGTCCGAGCATGCTTTCCTCGCTCAGTGGTACAATTTTTACTGACTGATGCCATATGTTGAAATAGCCAACCCTGAGCACGGTAGTAACTTTACTAATATACTATCTGTACTAGCTAAGGTATAGCGAATTTTGGTTTTGGAAGATCTCTATGATATGATTTCGGCCTGTTCTTGATCTATGATGCTGTTGCATGCCACTTTACTTACTTAGCTTGATGATACCATCAAGTTGATCGCGCGGGTAGTAAATCAAAAGGTTGTGTTGTCGGAATGTAAAACTTTAGCTCTAAGATTGCCGTTACAAAAGATTAACAATTTTCGTTTTTTAACTGTTTACATATTCATTCATTATTTATTACATTCTGCCATTTAAAACCTTACAATGCTGTAGCGTGTGCTTCCATTTATTACCCAGTTCCACCTTGTAGTCGTACCTTCACCTTTGTCTGTACCTTCTCTGTGGGGTGATCGAACGGTTGCTAGTCTCGGACTCTGGGTGCCGTGTCGTTCCCTTCAAAACAACTCGTTCTTCTCGCCTGGTTTTTAATAATCAAACATCTCGGTTAATATCCTCCGCTTTGTTGACCATAGTTTAAGAATTAATCGCTGTCTCGTTTGAGTTTTGGGTGTCATCGAAATTACTACATTATTCCGCACGATGTATTGAGGCTTCTAACGTATCTTCAAAATGTTTTATCTGATTTCGTGGTTGCTTTCTCCGTATTATTTTATATCGTGTTGGATTTAACAATGAACATTAAATTTCTATGCTTGTTCATGGTATTCAGTTGAGCTTTGACGATGCCCACTGAGCAAAAACCACGGGGTAGCACCTTGTATTGTTGTGGCACCCCCGCGCAGATCAATTTCAACGGTGTCGACTGCGTTTACTTCCTTCTTTTCTTACGGCGTGTAAAACATGGGATAGCACTTAGGGCTGTTGTGGCGCACCCACACATCATCTTTAACGATGTCACCTGCATTTTACTTCAATTCGTTGTCATGGTCTCCGATATCTCGAATCTACACCTTACACTTTTTTCCGATTTACTAGCTCTTGTGTTCATACTGTCGACATCTTGATAGGTCCACGGTTCCCTTTGTCTTCGACTTGCCACCGCATTCGACCTCACCCTCTCGTTCTCTTAGGTAGCTTTGCTATGCTACCGACATCCTCCCTTCTTGCTCGACCGCGATGAATACGTTGCCCAGGGCTCCGATTTTGTTTACAAACAATCTCCTAATAAACTTGCTTACGCATAGCTGTAACTTGTATCTAACACTCAATTGTTATCCTTGGTATAATATATTGTTTTCACTGCGTTCATATATAAATCAATTTTCGTAAACAATTGTAGGATCGTATTTTTTTAATTATTTTCTTTTGTTTCTTTGTACACTCTTTCTATCTATCTAATCCATCTTTGGCAATTAACATACTATTAGCTTTCCTTTATCCTGTAAAGTATAATGTTTCGTTAGAATTGTGGCATGAGAAGATTGTTGCAAGTGTCCGTTTTCTGTAAATCTTTTGTGTTTACTCAAATTATTATACTTGTTTTTTTTTTCATTGGCTATGCAACTCGCTTCCATGCGATACTTGAGACCATCTTGTTTTTCCTTCATTTGCCTCTGATAATTGCTTTCTTCCTTCTTTCTGTTTGGTTATTGCCCTTCATCCAGGTCGAATGGTCAGTTCAATGCCGCAACTACTCCCCCTTACTTACTGAGATGTGTTTTCGGCGTGCTATATTGATCTTAAAACAGAGTTAGATTTGTCTTTTAGATTAATTTGAACATAAATTGTGAATAAATCCGATATACGTGTTAGTATACATTGTAAAGTGATTTATGTTCGCATATACATTGTATTTCCCTTCATCGTTTCAACACGTTTTTTTAATCTTCAGTATTATTAATTAATTCCCTATTGATTTGATTTATACTATTTATACTGACCTGTGTCATTCGTTGAGTGTTGTATTAATTTTGTAATAAATCATTTGAGATTTCAAGAAAAATCCGATTTTCAGGGTTATATTCTTGTTTCAATACGATTGTCTTGAAGTCTTGTTTGAGTAATGAGATTATCCCAAAATTTGATTTCATCTTTATCCAGATGCTTTGTTTAACAATATAAATTGCAATTTCGTTCAAACAGTGCGCACTTTCTTTTCATTCTGGGGTCCGGCTCCCTTTGTCCACACACACTTGTTTCCACTGAAGAAATTGCTAAAATACCTTTATGGCATAGGAATTATTTGCTGGCCAGCGTCGTTCTTGTATTCGTTACTCTGTCCACTAGTTTCTCATATCTTTCTAATTTTCTTGTCCTCTACAGTTGTGTCGTATTCTAATTCCATCACGTCATTGTAGATTTTTTTTAGCTTTTTCATTATATTAGTTTAATGTCTAACTATGAATAAATATATTTGTGCTGACCTACTGTTTATTATGTCATTTTATTTTGAATTCATAAAAACTATGAAAAAAAAATCCCGTTTGAGTATCCCCTTTTTATTTTATTCCATCATCCTTTTACTACTACTTGATATTGTTTCCTTTGTATTAGAATAATTCAGTTTATTCTCCATTAAAAGCAAAAATGTTTTTCATAATGGATGTTCTCTCTTTTATGATATTGTATTGTTATCTTTTTGTTGTTATCCCACTGATTTCTTTTTTTCGTAATCCACTTCTTTCGTAATCCATAGATCCATCCAAGTTGATTTTTAGTTCCGATTTGGTTTACATATTGCATACTCAGTTAACATCTTGAAAACATTGATTTTGTTTTATTTTGTTTTAATCTTTTTTTTTATAATTTTTTTCTGTTTTTGTGACATATCATAGCCATAATGTTGGCTTGTAGTTTAAGTTTTCCCATTTCTTTCCAAATACCTTTATATTGTTTTACGTATCCTAGTTTTGAAAACGAATTATTTCTCTTTTGATACTTTTAACCCCGATTAATTCTTTAATATTTTGTTCGTATTGATATCCAGCCGTACACCTTTAAAAAACTTTTGTCTGGTTTTACATTAACTTATCTACACTTTTATGTAGCATATTCAAACAATATCGCTTTGTCGAATGTATTTTTCGCTATAAATGTTCATAATTTGTTAACTCGAATCTCATCTTGATTTTGTGTTCCAATATCCCATACTTGGTTTAAAAGTCTTTCTTTTGTTACAATTTTTCATAACTAATAAACTTCAATTCGATCTTTATTTATGTGTTTTGTTTCATCAATGTGTTTTAAAAAAAATTTACATGTAATTCTTACGACCGAACTGTTTTACTTCTCAAATCGAACTGATTAGCTTGTCCTGCCTGAATGTTCGTTAGACCTGACTACCTAGCCCTAAACTATTGTATCAGCGGTTATCCTGTCCGAACATGTCGAACCGTCGATGCGGCGTGGTGGTTTCGGCTGATGCAATTACTAATGGTTCTTGGCTGATGCAACTACGGTGGCCGGATGTCTGCTGCGATGTCAGCGGCTCGATAATTGGTAACAGGGTGGTTGACATCTCCACGCGTTGGATACACTGGCGTCTTACTGCTGGCGCGTACTTTGCTGAGGTCTGTGCGTACGGGCCATATGCTATTCGGGTTCGTCCATAACTTCCCCCTTCTTAGATTGAACCGTCTCGGTTTAACCCTGATTGTGAGCTGTCTGCAACTTTGTCTATTGGAATTCGAATGATTAGTTTCTGCTTAAGTTTGTAGATTTCTTTCATGATGAATGTAACGAAGGTTATGACGAGGCATGTGATTAAAACTATGGCTCCAATGTTAAATACTCTGGTCCTTTTTGTAATGGTTTCTAGATGCTCTAGCTGGGGGCGGACCGTTTGCCATAAGGTCATTTGGCAAAATACCGTTTGGCATAACGCTATTTGGCATAATGGTTATTTGGCATAACGGTTATTTGGCATAATGGTCTTTTGACATAATGGTCATTTGGCATAATGCCATTTGGCATAATAATAATTGGATTTGTGAATTTTCGTTTGCGTTACGATCTAGTTATGTTGTGCAAGGAAAACTCGAACGGAATATGTGAATTTTATATTCGGTCCAAATATTTCAATAATATTAGGTGAAATAGCATTATTACATATGTTTTATATTTTAAATTCTGTAGTAAATAGCACACTATCATTTTATACAAGCAACTCACCTGGTGCTAGCACAATATTCTGTTCTTCATAGATGATTCAGGACGAGACGGCCGAAGGCCGCGAGTGCGCCGGCGACCCGCCGTCGGAAGGGCCGGCCACTGCGGGGGGGGCAGCGCCCCCGCAGAAATCACCTCTGTCTAGTTGCGGGCGTTTGCCCGGATTACCCAAAGCTAGGAGCTATCTTTTAGTTATGTCGGACAGCAGGTTATTAAAAACGATGAGGCGTAGCCGCATTAGACCTTTAAAATTGCAGTAAATTAAAACAATTTTTATTAAGCAGCATCTGTTATGTCAAATGACTGATATGTCAACTGACCATTATGCCAAATAACCATTATGCCAATTAACGATTATGTTAAATAACCATTATGCCAAATGTCGTTATGCCAAACGGTATTATGCCAAACGGCTTTATGCCAAACGTGGTAGCCCCGTTTTTAATCACGATTACCAATTCTTCAGAAACCGGATTCAGATGAATGGAATAGCCGAAGTTGTTTTTTTTGCTACCAACAAATATGACCTACAAATTGGAACAGTTTTGAACGTAGTTGAACTTATACTTACTCTATTTCGTTTAAACCAATTAAACGAAATCTAACAAACGAAACTAACCTGCGTTTCTGTTACTTCTGCATATGTAAGTCAAGCTAAACAGCATGAATCAGTAGCATAAAACATGTAGTAGGATTATTATTATTATTATTATTATTATTATTATTATTATTATTAATATTATTATTATTCTTATTATTATTATTATTATTATTATTATTATTATTATTATTATTCATATTATTATTATTATTATTATTATTACATTATTACGTATACGGAATTAGATAAAGCACGCCTTATTCGTTTGTGTTTTCTTCTTCTTTCGGTGTTGTACATATTGTCACTCTATATGGTGATTTGAAAACCTTTTTGACACTCATCGCCCTGTAACTGCGGAACCGGAAATCGGATCCGGATGAAATTTCACAGTAGCTTTAAAGGCAGTATGAACTTTAATTAAAATCAAGATTTGTGAAAATCGGTTCAAGCATCGCAGAAAAATCGAAGTGAATTTAGTTTTAGGAGTATAGTGAGTATAGTGACCAGTAGTGCCGAATTAAGTTTTCATGCCCACAAACTAACAAGTTCTGCAAACTAGAAGAATTTATCAGACAGTTTTATGAGATTTGTACCTGTTTTGAACCATCGTTCGTGGAAAAATACTAATAAATTTACTTTATTTATTTATTTGGGAGCAGGGAAAAGCCCGATGGAGATGAAATTTAGCAATCTCTCTCTCCAGCAGGCATAAAACCTCCTCATCAGTATCAACAGATTACAATGATCCAACAGATACATTTGGACTTAACACTAACAATTAGAACTAACAATAAAAACTAACAATTGAAACTAACAATGAAAACTTAATCTATAATCCTATAACTAGTTGATGACACCAAGCATTGGATGGCAGTAATAGTGCTCTTTTTTAAAAGGTGAGAGAGAAGAAAAAAGTGGGTAGGCGAATGGAGTACCAGGGTTGGTGGAGGAGGTGGTAAAGGAGCGTGGACTAACGACGATGTTAGAATCGGCATGTAGATCTAATTAGTGACTAAAAAGGTGGTGGAAGGAAAAGAAAACGACGATGTTAGAATCGGCATGTAGATCTAATTAGTGATCGAAGAAAGCATGGTGATAGACAAAGAAAAAGAGAAAGGGACGACCGGGTTAATTTCTGCGAGCAAATCTAGTTAGTGTCCAATGAAGATGGTGGAGAGACGAAGTGGGGGTTGAACGAAAAAACAATATTGTCGGTTACAAAACAAATACTGACCGTAAGGCTAATCTGACAAGTGATTACGAAACAATCGTTTGTTTGTTTGTTTGGAGCCGGGAAAAGTAACATGAAAACTCTAACTGTGCCTGTCTCTGAGATCGTAAATAGAATTAAAGCTAACTAGAGAGAGTATTCCGGAAACGTTTTTTTGCAGTAGTACGCGACAAGTGGAAATCGAAAACATCTGAACAGCGATTGAAAAGGCGACACATGCTGAGGAAAGGTTCGTTATATGCATAATTTGTTCTAGCACGAGGTAACCTCAGAAATGGCTGGTATCGAAGACTGCGTTGATGGATGTTGAAATTCAATTTTTGTAACAGATCTGGACAATCAATTCGTGATAATATTAAATCAGAAACAAAAACTGCTTTCGAGACATCACGGCGAACGGATAGCAGGTCAAGATCAATTAGCTTACAACGGTCCTGGTAGCTGGGAAGGTTATGAGGGTCGTTCCACGGAAGACGACGAAGTGCAAAGCGAACGAAGTTGCGTTGGATAGATTCAATATTGGTAATTATCCACTTATCACGCTTTAGTCCCGGAATCAAAAGTCGGATCCAGATAAAATGTTCTACGAATTTTTAGGATATCATAAGACCTTTCATTTGAATCTTTGTTTGTGAAAATCGGTTCATCCAACTCTGAGAAAAGTGAGTGCATATTTTTGTTACATACACACACATACACACCCACACAGACCTTTGCTCAGTTCGTCGAGCTGAGTCGAATCGTATATGACATTCGTTAATCCGGGCCTCGGTTAAAGGTCTGGGACCGGTAGTCTATCGTTCTCCGAACGCGTTCCCAAGTTCGTTATCGCGCCGCCACTTTCGTATTCCGCCCCTTCGCCATTGAGGTGCTCGTCGAAATACCTCTCGATCACCTCACAGTCGTTCGTGAGATGATCCCCGTTGGTGTCCTTGCACATATCGGCCTGTGGCACATGGCCTCTGCGCGAACTTTTATGTAGCATATTCAAACAACTTCCTTGTGTCATTAGCACGGAACAGCTGTTACATCGCTTCGCGATCTCGGTCTTCCTGTTGGCGCTTTTTTCTACGGGATACCGAGTTTAGTCTGTTCCGCGCCTGTCTGTATCGCTCATCGTTTGCTCTCGTCTGGTGTTGCAGCTTGCTAGCCCAAGCTGCATTCCTTTCGGCCACTAACTGTTCACATTCATCGTCGAACCAGTCGTTCCTTACGTTCGGAGCCGCCGTACCTAGCGTTGCTGATGGATGTCTCTCCAGCCATCTTCAAGAGTAGCTACACCTAGCTGCTCTTCCGTTGGTAGTGCCACTGGCAACTGCTGCGCGTAATCTTGGGCTACTCCAGCATCCTGGAGCCGCGCGAGGTTTCTTTTAAATGCCATATTGAAATCAACGGTCTATGATCAGTGTATACAATAAATTTCTGATAATAAATAGAATGTTTAAATGTTAACTGCCCATACGATGGCTTACAGTTCTTTTTCAATCGTACGGTACTTTCTTTCAGCACCTATTAGACCTTTACTTGATTATGAAATTTGTCTACCGATCGATTTTTCATTAGAGAGTACTGCTCCAATAGCGTATTCGCTGGTATCTGTCGTGATCACGAACGTATCTTTGTAATTTGGCCTTACCAACAGTGTATCCGAAGTTAAAAAGTTTCCTAGTTCCTCAAAGGTTTTTTGACACTCATTTGTCCAAACAAACTTAACATTATTTCGCAAGAGATCGTCCAGTGGTTTACGTTTCTCTGCAATATGTGGTATAAATTTTCAATAAAAATTCACTGTCCCTAAAAATGAGCGGACTCCTTTAACCGTCCTGGGCGGTGTCATTTCTTTAATTGTTTTCTTCCGTAGGCCGGATGCCTTCCTTGTCAATTACATAACCTAAGTATTTTATTTCCATTTTTAAAATTTGACATTTTCCTGGCTCGACTTTCAAATTATGTCGACGCAATGCCCTTAAAATTTTGCACAAGCTATCGTTATGTTCTTCAATAGTTGAACCAAAACCAATTATGTCGTCCAAGTAAACTATAGCTTTCACGTCTTTTATTTCATGCAGCACCGTATTCATTAATCGCTGAAATGTGGATGGATTATTTCGTAAACCCATAGGCATTCTTGTGAACTAAAAGTGGCCTTTTGGAGTGAAAAACGCTTTCTTGCCAGTATCTTTTGGATTAATGGGTACTTGGTAAAACCCTTATTTTAAATCCAAAGTGGAAAATTTTTTACTGTTTCCAAGATATATGAGATGTTAATTGTTCGGCGTATTAATTTATGGCCATTCGGATCATTTGGGGTTATGCTAGTTCCTGAATACCAGCTCTGGAAGTACCATAAATAATGACGAAAAACTCTAAAGTGGAACTTACTTCGACATCTCATGGAATGTTCAATCGATTTTCACACGTTAAGATTGAAATTCGATACGATTTCAACATTACAGGGTACTAAAATAACGAGAACTAAAACACCTAAGAACATCCATGCAAAAAACATATGCGGATTGATAAAAACAGGTATCATCTCACTGCTAGGTGGATTATTCACGTTTTTTCATTAGTACTGTTAGTTCCACAAAAGGGAACCATGCTATCTGAACGATCGTCGTTGTTGTATATTTCATTGTTGTTCTGAGGCACAGCATTAATGTTTTCTTTTATATTCACTTTTTGGTTTGCTCGAAGACTTCAGTATTTACGATGATTAATTCATTTTTGTCATTCTCCAAATTATTTTTAATATTTTTCTTGATTGTACTCTCTCTACTTGTTTATTTATTTATGTAACAATTGTTGTCGGATTTAGCTGACCGTTTATTATTACAAACTACTTGCTTTCTTTCATTATACATGCGGTTTGATATTTCAATTCAATATTATAATATAATTTTAAGGCACACTGCTTAAGCTCTAAGATGCCAAGGGTATTTACTAATCTTAATTACGACTAACTTAAAACTAGAATAGTATCATTATGTAATGTGGTATCGGGGTAGCGGATTCTCGAGAATTCAGTTTTCAGCTGGCGATCGACAGTGGCCGGTGAATTGAATATTGCATGAGGGTCTTCCATATGGCGTTGGCGAATATCCATGTTGGCCGTATCCTTCGGTCCGTGTGGGTCCGCGGGAAACACCCCCAGGCTACGAAGGCCCGGCGGGTGGCCCGCATGCTGTTTTTTGATATTTCAATGTTGACCTTATCGTTATTTGCAATACGCGTTCCATAATTCTCAGCTCTGTTTAAATTTTCTTTTTCCGATATTGGAATATATTCTGTTTTAATGTACTCTTTTGGTACCCTTAGGAATATGTACTCGAAAATCTGAGTGATATAAATTGTGTATATCTTTAAAAACTCTGCTCCAATGGTTCCAGGAACACATAAATCTTTTACTATGTAAAGCCTAACTCTGTATTGAGTTTTTTCCAAAATTCAACGTGATTTTCACTGACCCAATATACCACCTGGGGTCAAATTTTCCACTACGTCGAACTTCGTTTGGAAAGTTCTTTCTGCGGTGATGAAATTTAGTTCTACGATACGTAATGTTTTTCTAATAGCACCTGTTACCCCAGAATATTCTATGACTTCGTTTCCATTAATTGTATATGCTCCCATGTCCTCTGAGTTTCGTCTACTTATCATGTGGCCACCAGCTTCTGTGTCGACTACGAAAATCATTTCGTTATTTGGTCTGGTTGCCGATCTCAATAACATCATAAATTCGTAGTCTTTTGTCTTATGTAGTTTGACCCATATCACTTCTGAACGTTTTTCCTTGAAATTATTTGCGTTCGAATATCTAGATGCTTCGTATCTCCTTTAATCAGGCACATTTCTGGTCCTGATATTATGATCATATCTTCGCCATATGTTTCTGTTATGTTATGCAGTTCACCCACAGTTGATTTGCATTATTTTTTAAGTCACTAAATTTCTGTTTGAGCTGTTAGTAGAATATTTTCACTAATAGTACTGTTGTTGTACTGTTGAATTCCACTATGTCACGTCATTACACTCTCACAAAGTCACTATTTTCACAGTCACTATTTTACCGAAAGTGTATCAAACGTTATTATACAGATACGTATTTCGGAATGTTAATTACATCCTTCTTCAGTATATCGGTTTTATAAGTTAAAACAACAACAACAGTACTATTAGTGATTTTTCAAGTGTTTACTATCAAAATTGCTATGTCCGATCAATTACTGTCGTTACGATAAAATTCGTTGTGTAAATTTCGGTTGTATTTATGGGAATTTCCAATTTGTCTCTCTGGATAACATTTATATTTGTTGTTTGGATACAGTTTTGGTTTATCAATTGCATGGTAGGATAGCAGCCGATTTTCAATATTTGTTAATATATAGCTGATTTTCACCTCCTCTTTTAGGAATCTTATTAATTCTTGAAACTTAAGGTGCCTGTGATTTTTTGCTATTTGTTTTAAGTTTTTATTTGATAATTCTGCTATAAAATGCATCGTTAATGCTCTTTCTGCGAAGGATTTTTGTATTCCTCCGTGCCTTGATTCACTTGTTGAGCGTCAATAGATTCCATTATTCGTAGCGCTCTTTCAGCGTACTCTTCAGAAGGTTCTCCATATTTTTGTTCGAGAGTGTCGATCCTGATAAGAATATCTTCTACTGTAACTTTGTAACGTTAGAGTAATTTTGTTACGAAACATCAAGTATGCACTGAACGAAAATTTGAAAAAGCTACACACCAAAAAATTTGAATTTTACAGGTGACCTAATCCCTATTCGATGTAATTCATAAAGGCCCATGTTAATTTTTCAAATGACGGAAAATCTCATTTGTAATGACTTAATGTTAGATGAGCTTGAATTTTACTGGTTTCGACTGTAACTTGCGTTCTGCTTCCAGGTGCGACTGTATGAATTTAAATGCACTTTTTACCAGCTAAGCAGATGCATGCTTCTGTGGCTCGGTCGATTAACAGACGTACTTGCGATCCAATGATTCTCGTCTCAAGTCGCGACGATTGCTCTCAGTATTATTTTTTTTTATTTTAATGAATTTCATGTATGGAGTTTTAGACACAATATTAAATGTTCTTCCACGTAAATTTGCGTGAGTTTCGACGTTCAATTTATGTGCATATAATAAGATGTAAAATCACAGGATTTTTTTAGGTGTGTAAACAAATGTGGTACATGTTAATGAAGCACAGACCGGCGATACTGGCAGCACGGCACGAGCACTGATCGTTTTATCATCAAACGCACAAAGCAGCAAGCGTACGGTAGTTTCCGCTCACACGTCACTAGCAAAAGAGGAAACTATTGAAAAGCACAGTCAACTTCCTCGTCCAACGAAGACGGACGTCATCTCGCTCGGTAACATCAGAGATATGGCTCGGCCATAGTTTGTTATTAAAAAGAAATCTAGTTGGAAAAAAGCAAAAATAAAATCAAGCTCGAGCAAAGCGAGTCGCGGCACATGGATTCATGTCGTCACCGTTTATTTAGAGCACGAGGGATTGAGCACACAAAAGACGTCCAGTTCATCCATAAAAGAAACAGGAAAGGTTTTTGTCGTGAATACGACTTACTTTACTATGGAGGGCCTTTTCAAAATTTACCCTCTGAGAGAGTGATAAGTTTTTGATCGTGAATATCTCTTCTTGTATCTAACGAATCAACATGATTTTTGCTACATGCCATCGGAAATATGATCACAATTTTATAATAAAATATCCAGTTGTTTGACATAATCTCAAATAATTCAAGATAAACTTTTCTGAAATGTGTGGTATAAACGAGTATCAAAGAGGATAATCCATAAGGTGTAAAGAAAAAGCATTAAAGTATTTCAATAGTACACTATTGAAAAACCTGTCTTATTTGACCCATGTCAACACCAGCCAATCAGAACGCGTTCTGAGGAAGAGAACAAAATATCTGATTCTGTACAATAAATCGTTCGAGAAAAATGTTCCGAACAGTGTTTAATATCGTAGTGAGTTCCACAATTTGGTCCTTCTGAAAGGCAGGAATGAATCCCGTACAGCATCCGGGTAGTTTCTTTCAATGAAATGCAAATCCGAAATGAAATAATCGACATTAAAATTCTGTAGGCGGCTATTTTTATAGCCGTTAGGACCGCCCATTAGTGAAAAAGCTACAAACGAAATCAGGTAAAAGCAAGCCTCTCAACAAAAATTAGATCAGTTTGGATTCTATCGCCACTGCGAGCAGATGTATTTTGTGTCGTTTGCAAAGCTAGTTTCCCTCCGACAAGAGCGAATACGTCACAGCTGCCAGTCGTTTGCATTGGTGAAAAACAACGAAAAAAGGACAACGGTGTTGAGCATCACACAAAATCAGCCATTCTAATGGCTCTAAAAGTTTTCTAAAGAACTATTAGGATTTCTTGCTCGCAAATCGAAGAGAAATATCCTCAGTTTAGTGCAAATCTAGAACTGTTTGATTTGATTTTTGCACTTTTCGCTGTGTGAAATTCACAGTAATCTAGATCAAGGGAAGTCTTCTTTGTTTTTGCGAAAAATGTGGAAAAGGAGAATGCTTGCATAATTCATACAATTGATCAACTAATTGATATTCGGAAGTGTTAAGGAACATGTCAGTTGTTTTCGTATTCACGACATCCAGTTATGTCTCTGACATTACCCACCCTTTTTTTCCTTGGAATTTTGTTTAGGAACCTTCTGTTGGATTTTGTTTCGTCATGAATTTTTTATTCTGTGACTGGAATTCTCTTGGCTCGAACACCGCACTGGACACTGCACTGATAGCTGGAGCCAATCATCAGGAGCTGCGAAGGGACTCCATTCTGGGTCAGAAGTTGAAACCTTCTTGATACCGTGCCGGATGTTGTGCTGATACTGCACCGAGACACGAGGGATTGAGCACACAAAAGACGTCCAGTTCATCCATAAAAGAAACAGGAAAGGGTTTTGTCGGTTTGAATACGACTTACTTTACTATGGGGCGCCTTTTCAAAATGTACCTTCTGAAAGAGTGATAAGCTTTGTCGTGAATACGACTTACTTTACTATGGGGCGCCTTTTCAAAATTTACCCTCTGAGAGAGTGATAAGTTTTTGATCGTGAATATCTCATGTTATATCTAATGAATCAACATAATTCTTGCTACACGCCAACGGAAATATGATCACAATTCTATAATAAAATTTTCAGTTCTGTGACATATTCTCAAATAGTTCAAAATTAAACTTTTCTGAAATGTTTGGTATGAACGGGTATCAAAGAAGATAATTCATAAGGCGCGTTTGCCTTTCTCGTATTTTGAAAGCTCATAGCTCAGTGATCTGTAGAAGGATTTATATAATCTAACTACCAATAGAATCGAAAATTTTCAACTTGCACGTGTATTGCAACAACATTGAAGTTTTACAATAGTACACTATTGAAAAACCTGTTTGATTTAACCCATGAAAGCACCAGCCAATCAGAACGCGAGATGTCTGAATCTATACAAGAGCATTCATATAAAAGTTGAGTGGTTCATTTTTCCTACCATTTGCTGAGCAACTGTTCCCGAAACAAGACACGAGAGCAACATCGAGGACCTGTCGTCTCACTGTTTCCCGATCTGAATGCACGAGACACCGTCAGCACAATGACACCGAAAATCGGTAGAAAGGCAGCCAAAAAGTCCATCAAGGCCCATTGCTGAAACAAGACACACACGAGAACCATATCAGATCTCAATATTTCCTACCAAAAGATTCATAAAGATGGAAGCTAAATTAATTTGCACCGTCACTAACACATTCAATTACGAACGGCAATGCGAAAGCGAAAGTGATGATTTTGAACACATCTTTATATTAGTATACAAATATGCCGTGCGAAACAGAGTTGAACAAATGAAAGAGATGAACAAATTGTTAGAACAAATGTTTCCACTCGATTTGCGCATTCTACTTTCCAGGCGTATCAGAACTGGCTAAACTTAAAGCAATCCTAAATATTTCTTTATCACAGTGATGTGGTCGTCCTGAAAAGGACGGGGTTTTCAATTCCTCATCGTTACGGATGGCCAGCTGCAGATGGCGAGGGATGATTTTCGTTTTCTTGTTGTCACGGGCAGCATGACCGGCCAATTCCAACACTTCGGCAGCCAAGTACTCCATCACTGCCGCCAGATAGACCGATGCACCGGCACCGACACGCTTTGCGTAGTTTCCCTTCCGGAAAACGCATTTTTTAACGCTCATAGCTCAGTAATCTGTGAAACGATTTATATAATCTAACTACCAATAGAATCGAAATTTTTCAACTTAAACATGTATAGTAACAGCATTGAAGTATTTCAATAGTACACTATTGAAAAACCTGTTTCATTTGACCAATGTCAACACCAGCAATACAGAACGCGTTCTGAGGAAGATAACAAAATATCTGCTGCTGTACAACAAATCGTTCGAGAAAAATGTTCCGAACAGTGTTTAATATCGTAGTGAGTTCCACAATTTGGTCCTTCTGAAAGGTAAGAATGAACCCCGTACAGCATCTTTATAGTTTCTTTCAACGAAATGAAAATCCGAAATGAAATAATCGACAATAAAATACTATATGCTGCTATTTTTATAGCCGATAGGACCGCCCAAGGGTGAAGAAGCTACAAACGAAATCACGTAAAAAGAAACCTCTTAACAAAAAATGGAACGGTTTGAATTCTATCGCCAATGCGAGCAGATGCATTGTGTGTCGTTTGTTCAGCTAGTTTCGCTTTCGACAAGAGGCATTGGTGAAAAAACAACGAAAAGAGCACAGCGGTGGAGAGCGCCACACAAAATCAGCCGTTCTAATGGCTCTAAACGTTTTCTAAAGAACTATTAGGATTTCTTCTTCGCAAATCGAAGGTGAATATCCTCTGTTTAGTGCAAATCTAGAACAGTTTGATTAGATTTGTGCACTTTTCGCTGTGTGAATCGTAATCGCAGTAATCGAGATCTAGTGAAGCCTTCTTTGTTTTTGCGAAAAATGTGAAAAAGGGAAATGCTTCCATAATGCATACAATTGATCAACTAATTGATATTCGGAAGTGTTAAGGAACATGTCAGTTGTTTTCGTATTCACGACATCCAGTTATGTCTCTGAAATTACCCACCCATTTTTTTTCCTTGGAATTATCTTTGGATCCTTTTGTTGGATGTTGTTTCGTCATGGATTTTTTATTCTGGGACTGGAATTCTCTTGGCTCGAACACCGCACTGGACACTGCACTGAGAGCTAGAGACAATCATCAGGAGCTGCGAAGGGATTCCATTCTGGTTCAGAAGTTGAAGCCTTCTTGATACCGTGCCGGATGTTGTGCTGTTACTGGACCGAGACATTACGGAAGACGTGCTAACGCCAGAATCCATCGTGGGGCCAATATCCCGCACGAAATCAGTGTTTGAATCCGACGATTCGGATATCGTGATTCCTTCGTGTCTTGCTGTGTCTTGGTGGCGCCAGGTCATCGTATCCTGTAGGCTACGTCGTCGCGTAGACGCCGTTATACGGAAAATTTTATGTTAGCTGAACGTCAAATGCTCTGCGCCGTGAGTGAAGATGTATGTAGTGTGACTGGGATAGATAAAATGGAAAGATGATCTCGGTAAGCGTCTTGATTATTTATTAGTGAGGATACGTAGGAAGAGATTCAAAGCAAGATAGAGAGGAACATGAAGCTGTGAGGTTACAGTAAGCGTTTTAAGTTTTGTGGAAGAAAGGCAGGAGACGGAATATGATTTTTATTTGGGCTAGTTGGATTTCCGTCGCCTAAAGGAACAAAATTCCGATTTTACAACTTTTACTGCAAATTGATCTCTCAAATTTTGGAACACATCATTTATTGTGTTGGCTCTTATTCTATTAATAAGAGTTGCGGCATTTTCTTTTAATTTCGTAAGTATCACATTTGCACAGGTTTTTCATTCGCACCTTGCGAGATTTACTCCGCAAAATAACTTATTGAACATAAAAATGTTTCCAGTTGATTAACTGAACCATGAAATTCTGGTATACATTGTATTGCATCCAACATAGGAAATCGATAGGCACCTCCGCCTTCCATGTTATTTTCGTTCGTCATTGTCAATGTGACTTTAATTAGCTATGCCGCTTTATTTTTTTAACTTGTAGTTTTTCATTTGTTTATTTTTATACTCTTGTATCTTGTATGAAAGCCTCTGTTGTATGTTTTTAAGAGCATCATTTTTAACAGGGTTGCTGAAATTCGCCTCACACAACTCATTAACGTTCATCGCCTGCGAACGATTCAAGAACGGAGACAGCAAAGCATGTAATGCCGGACGAGGCAAAAGCTATGCTCAATATGTGACTGCCTGAGCGACTCGCAAGAGAGAAGAGATCTTGCTTTTTCATGCTTGTTGCTATTCCGCCGTGAGCCATTCTCTACCATTTCAAGAGCAGGTATCATCAGGCACGAGTAGCGCTTACATTGAGTCAATTTTTGACTCACTGCGAGTCAAAATGCCAGCAATCATGAATGCAAGTGTACGAAAAAAATTGAATACAAAAATTAGCGATGCGATGGAAGCAATTTTTTATTTTGCTTAGTTTAATTGTCTCGTAGATATTGCCCTGATAAAAAGTGTGCGTTGAACATCACAAATTAGCTTGAAAAACTTTAAACGTAATATCATTACTTATTATTGGAAGATGGCGAAACGATTGGGTTGGATAAAAATTAAACTGATAAATAAAACTGATAGTCCACTTCAAAACGTCGTTTAAAATCGTATACTAATGTACATATAATGTACTTCCTACTGCAATAAAACTAATGAAACAGTTTATTCAAATTTCACCGAATAGTATTCTCACGTTCGTACTCCGTGCTGTTGAAATTTTGCGGCAAGTAATGGCAGATAGATTTTAAAAAAGCTGGAGTTGAATCACCTGAGGGCAATCACTTTTGTAAAGTGAAAATTTTGCAGTTTATATGGCTTATATAAGAAATAAAATAAAAGGAATTATTTTCCACATATAACTGTAGCAACACTTTTGATTCTCTTTCGGGTTGGTTTGATGTTCATTTTATTTATGATTTTGAAAATGGACTGAAATATCTACAGTGATATTTTTTAAAATCACATATGATTATGAATGATCAAGTCCAATACGCAATATCAATATGCAATGCAAATAGAGTGACAAAAATATATTCTGAATATTGATTATAGAGGCAAGTCTAATCTTTTAATTCCAGGGATGATTTATTTTCTCATGTTTTTATTATATTAAACACAATTTAACGCTTCTTCGCATATATTTGATTTATAGAAGTAATAGGAGTGCAGGGTTTTCCACAACGTTTGAACCTACTGAGACGCCATGTAACTGCTTGCTCTGCAAAAATCAAAGCAATTAAGAAGAATGGCTAACAAAGAAATAGTCATTACTAACTAAATACTCATTCAGCATCTTTTACCATACATCTACGCAAATTATCGATTAGAATAACTGTACTACGATCAGGAAATTAAGACGTTGTGGTTCCGGCCAACTGCCACAGGATGTCGAAGCATTTTGTAAAACGCAACATAAAATTGGAGGAATAGATGTTCCATTGAAATTTACTTTTGAATTTTTGTATCGCCTTATTAACTTAGTCCTATTTTAATGCATTCATTAAATTTTTGCATTTAATATTATCATTTTTGGAGTTTCACAAAACTATTGCCTCGTAAGTTTTTCTTCCAAAAGCAAACAGCAAAATAATAACGTAATGTTATATCAGTTGAGAAATTGATGAGCTGAAATCAAATTAAGGTTACAATCTGATATTACTGTCAAAAATGTATTGAAAATAAAATGTTCTACAATTGACTCCCGAAGTGATCGGTTTAGCTTTTTTTTAAAAAAGAACACCCGCTAGAAGAAATTGTAAATTCAATTTCATAACATTTTACAATATTCATATTACAGAGGAAACGATTTCAATTTGAAAAATAACACAATCCGCGTGGTTTATCGATTCGTCAGATAGTGCGATTTAGAATTTTTGTTACTCATATCACACATTCAGTTTTGAAACTACTCATTGTATTATTTACCTTAAAACTGTGTTGAGCAAAATCTTTACGTGAATACTTCAAGGATCACATACAAAGAGTCCAAATGAAATATAATTCTGTTATCACATAATCAGGAGATAGTAGGAGAATATAGGATCAAGAAAAAAAATATGCATTTAATTCCACTTTATTTAACGTCACTAATGTCACGAGACAGATAATTTTGTTGTGTATGATACTTGATTTTTAGATATTTATTTCGTTATTGGAAACTGCGGAAGGTCTTCATTGCACGATTATCCATGGCACAGTTTCCAACAAGTAACTGTAGAGAGTTTGTTTGCTTTTGATAATAATAGAAATATCATTCTTCAGTAAAATCTTATGTTGGCCTCCAAATTAGTGCCTTATACAAATCTATTATATTGTAGCTCTAACGCCCTGTATATTGAATGTGACGGAATTATTTGCTGTTTATGGTTCTTCTAGTATTTGTACGAACTGATAGTGTTTATCATCAAAGTTGGTCTCAACTTTTTTGGTAGTTGACTTGGTTCGACACAACTTGTCTCGAAGTCAATACAATTACTTTTAGTTTATTATGAATGATTAACATGAAATTAAAAGCAATCATCACATATGTTTATAATTATTAAGGAAACGATCGTCGAATGGCTTTGTAATCGGTATATAAATAGTTTCACGATCATGAGAAACAATAATAATTGACAAAAACTTGGAACTATTACTTCTCAGGCATAATAAACAACCCTACATTCGACCGAATGAAAAATACCAATTTGGCATTTCGAATGAGGTATAATTTGTTTGGAAAAGTCGAACTCGATCGAAACACAAAATGAATTTATTATAGAACTACGGAATAGGAGTGAAAGTTACATATTTACGACACACAAAAACGCTCCATTAATAACCCTTTACAGTTTGATGATTAATCAATAACATATTCTGGCAGGTATCAAAGTTGTCCCTAACGCTACAAATCACGATTGAAGTATAGCAAACACCGAAGAAATGTGCAGTGAAGACAATTCAAAAAGATTCGACATCTTTCTTATAAACTTTATACAGGAATAAAATTTTATCCTGGGCGGTCATTCAGTTGTACCGCCATACGTCGCAGAGAACGAATCACCATGAGTAGAAAATTCGACTCAACGCGAGTCATCAGCACCACCGAATAGCTTTCTCACTGTGAGTCAACAGAGTGCATATAAGATGCTTGCTTTGCCAAGCGGTTCAATTCTCTGAGTGGAAGGAAAGAATGAATAAAGCAGACACGGAATATATACAAACTGCTCGCCGCACGGGTAGAGCATCGCCGGTGAAGAGAATAGTTCACGAGTAATATTTCATTGATAGGATCAGCAACCTTGCAGCTAGTAGTATATTCATGGTGGCTCAACCATTCTAGATTATTGTTTAACTTACATTTCGCTTGTGATCTTGATAATCAGATAAAAACTGTTTGTTCATTTATTTTTCACTACAATAAACAGTAACTACGGTGAACCTAAGACAAGACCTGACAACTGGCTTCTTATTCTTCCTTCCGAATCATCCTTCTCGTCATTTTCGCCCTGTGGAATAAATACCAACGTATCGACTACAGTGTAGCCATATTTACAGATTTTTTATTAGCTATGATAGGAAAAAAATATTACATTTAAATTTTTAGACTTTAGGTTTTTGATTTGAAATGAACATAAAAAATGTTTTGGTGAAAGCATTTCTTTATTATATATTAATGCTTAAAAACAATAAATTTTGTTTTGATGACAAAACACGAAATATCTCATGTTGAACACAAAATCGAATCCATTGTTGGCGTATTACCGGATCTTTTGGAAACCGGAAAAAGTCAGGTTTGGATAGAAATGCTTAGTGCGACCACAGTGTGGAACACAACAGTTCATTCTTCTCGTAAAACTGAACACACTTTCGAGTTTACACTAATTTAACAAATCTTTTTTGGTTACACTTTAATTCACTAAAAAGAAAAACGGCTTGATGTCTATTTTAATTACACAGTGCTGCCACTATAAACATTTATTACCAATTAGGTTGAAAAAAAGTGCAACATTCTCCAAAAATTTTCATTTTCATTGGTGAGCTAAAATTATACATTTTAATAAACTTGTTTTTAATATGTTCCAGAAGGCTCGTAATGATAATGGTTTTCTTTTAAGTTCACTAAAACACGTCTAACACAGTTGGTTGCAAATAACAGAAGTGAGCCTCTAGCTCATTTATTAAGTTTGCTCATAATGACAGCAGTGTTGCGCGCTGCGCCGAAGTGTTGGTGAATACACTCTAAAGTGTAAGTAACAAGAATTCAATATACAATAGTTTTCTGATTTTCTTTATACTTGGCATCATTGCTCGCGTACCCTGCAAAAGTTTTTTCTATTTACAATGTGCAGGTAGCAACATCAAAATCAGCCAATCAGAAACTGGCCCATTTTCTAACAAAAGCTGCCCCCCAGATGTCAGGTCTTGTCTTAGCGGTGAACTTGTACTTACCCTTCAGTGTTGCTGGTTTTATAGAAAACTCGTTAAAGTACATTGTCACTCTGACAGTGTATCATGACCGCACGATGCAAAATGTGTCCTTGAAAATTTGTCGAAGTACTCCGTAGTATAATTTGTATTTGATTTTACTATAATCAAGATGACTTGCATCCTGCGCCCTGGAACTAATTATGTGGGCGCCTTTTTCAATTCTAATGCATCCATACAAGATGTTATTTAGTTAGATTCTGCGCCTTGAAACTGATTATGTGGGCACCCTCTTTAATTCTCCTACCATGAGTCTGCGCCCTGGAATCATTTTTAAGACGCCCTATCAAATTACTCATACAAGATGTTATATATTTAGATTAAAAATAAATAATGATTTGTGCCCTCAGAAGGATATTTTACTATAATCAAAATTACTTCCATCCTGCGCCCTGGAACTAATTATGTGGGCGCCCTTTTCAATTCTCCTACCATAAGTCTGCGCCCTGGAATCACTTCCTTCCAAAATATCCATACAAGATGTTGTTTATTTAGATTGAAAATAAATAATGATTTGCACCATCAGAAGTGTGGTATTGTATCTGACTATAATCTGTGACAAGTGGTGTGTCTGTATGGGACTCTATGGTCGAGTTGAAAAGGAGAGAGGATTATTAAAAATCTGGAAAAGCAACTGCAACGTGTATTTTATTGTCTTCCCTAATTACCACAAATTGGCGACGAGAACGGGCTAGAATTTGGAGGATTTTTTTTCTATTGTTCTGCAGATTGAGAACCCACTGTAGGTAAGAAGTTTAAAACAGGGTAGGTAGAAAATTAATTGATTCTGCTTCGTAGAATCGTGGAGGAAAATATATTTTGCTACCGCGCAGAGAAGCGGCGTGGCTACCGTGCAGAGAAACGGAGAGACTACCGCGCAGAGAAGCGGTAAGGCTTCCGCACAGAGAAGCGGTGAGGCTACCGCGCAGAGAAGCGGCGAGAAATAAAACTATTTAAAGAAAATTTTGCATCTAAACGGGATTTTGTTGTTTAGGGTACTGAACAATTGAAGCAGGAAAATAAATCTTGAACAATAACAGGTAATTGATTTCTACAATATGAGGATATATGGAATTCATATGAAAATTGGTTTATTTAGGACAATGGATAGAAGTAAAGCGTTTGCGAGTCTTCCGCCATTCGCATACACTGCTATTTCGATGGCTGAGCGCAGAAATATATGGCACACATGGAAGCGTGGCTTCGAAATATGTCTTCGAGCTGCAAAAGTGACGGAACCAGTAGAGAAAAAAGTTTTGCTTCTGGCTCAGGGTGGTCTTTTTTAATATTCCTGGCGCAGACGTGAACGAAAATAAAGAAAAAACATTGATCCATACGTTGTGGCAATGGACAAACTGGACCATTATTTCGCACCATTACGGCATGAAGCTCACGAGCGATACATGTTTTGGTCGATGAAACCGGAACCAGATGAGAGCTTGGAGAAGTTTCTGATGAGGACACAGGTCAATGCTGGAAAATGCAATTTCGGAAAAACGACCGTTGAGAGTTCTAATATTGCAGTAATTGACAAGATGGATGTTGCAATTTGTTCCGATTCAATTGCGCGAAAGATTGCTTCATGAAACAGAGTTGACATTAGAGGAGGTTAAAAAACAAGTCAATGCATTTGAAACAACCCGGTTGGCTAGTGAGCAGATAAGTGGACTGGGAATTTTACAACAAACGAAACCGCAACTCATTGAGAATGTACAGCATATACAAATAAACTGTAAATTTTGTGGGAAATGCCATATGAAGGGACGATGCCCTGCTTGGAACAAAACATGCTCGAATTGCGGAAAACGGGGCCATTTTCATACCGTTTGTTTTGGCCGTACGGGAATCAATTTAGACAGGAGTACACCGGAGTTAATTCAGAAACAGAAAAGAAGTTTTGGGCCATCTTTTCCATCTCACTCACGACCTTTTGGAAGCAAACGTATTCAGTCGTCGAGACGATTGCATGCCATCACTGATGCAGAGTCCGACAGTGAACTAATTGAAATGGTATCATCAGCCAGCGATTCGGATGAATTGGTGTGGGCAAAGGTTGGTGGAGTGATGATAGAAATGCAGATCGACTCCGGAGCTCAATCCAACATAATTGATAAAAAAAACCTGGAATGTAATGAGGCGGAATGGGGTACAGATCAATGGCGAGATCCAGCATCCGGATAAAAAGTTTAAAGCATATGCTCAAGACAACTGCCTTGTTGTACAAGCGATGTTTGATGCTGAAATTATCATTAGCGACGGGGATGAGCAGCTTAGATCGGATGCACTTTTCTACGTGATTCAAGATGGACCGCAACCACTACTGGGGAAGAAAACTGCTACGGAATTAGAAGTACTGATGGTAGGTCTGCCTAGTAAGCAGGAACAGATACGAAACATAAATACATTCAGACGATTTCCCAGTATTCGTGGAGTGATGATGATGATGGTTCGCCTCATACCCCTACAAAGGTGTGAGCTGGACGATTTATCTAAATGATAATAAATATTGCATCACATATTTTAACCAGTTAACTAAATATAAAACGATCTGGTTAATCCAGCAGGTATAGATTCTCCTTCTAAAGTACAACTGAGAACAAGAAAACATTCAAATATTTCCGATTTACTATCCAGGGTCATTCAAGAAAATTTCCTACCCGGGAAGATCCTTGAACAAATCAGGAATCGAACCCGATATCTTTGTCAGTATCAGACAGTAATTCACCTGGCCCTTCCCGCCGGACCAGTTCATCGCTACACACATCAGCTACGATGGAGTAACGAGACTGCGGATGAGCAGAGCCAAGCCCAATTCCATCAACAACTTCCGATCCCTATTATTTCCGAAATATAATCAATAAATAATTCATCAAATCTTACAAAGTTAAGATTCGATCTCGACACGTAGAATGCTAAAGCTCTCAAAAATAAAAGAAAACATATCCAGTTTCAGTCATATTCAATTTCCAGATTGCCTCTACCTGCTTTGCGCGCGAGGCTCATACTTTTGTAGACAACTCATTTTTTTTAACTAAACAAATTATTAAAAATCCATCATCATCATATAGAACATAACAACCTAATGCGTCTTACTTGAAAAAAAAACAAAAATAAAATAAATACAATCTTCGTCATTTTACACAGTTTTCGAAAACTAATCCCTTTGTACAATAACGAGTTCTGGGATCTGGCTGACAAAAAGCTTGGTGTTCTCGCATCAGACGCATTTCTAGTATTGTACCTATGCAAGTCACTTCCTCTTTCAATCCGATCACACAAATATCGAGGCAGCATTCCATTTAAGATTTTGAAAATGAACACCATTGTTAAATAATATACTCTCTGTTTCACTGAAAGCCATTGTAATGCGTTCAATAGAATATTAGAGGAAGTATATCTATTACATTTCAAAATCAATCGCATGACCTTATTTTGCAATCGCTGGAGTCTCAATATTTGCGTGTTGTTAGCAAGGAACAGAATCGATGAGCAGAAGTCAATGTGAGGAGAGATTATTGATTTATACAGAAGAATTTTACTACTGGTCGATAAATCATTTTTCAGACGGCATAATACACCGTACTTTTTGGCAACCTTCTTGATGATGTTGTTAACGTGAGATTTGAATGTTAGCTTTTCATCAATTATGACTCCAAGATACTTCAACTCTCTAACGCGATCAATAATCTCTCCATCAATTTCAATGTTGGCTTCACGTCCAGTGCTTAAAGCAGAAATAACCATATATTTAGTTTTCGCGACATTCAGTTTTAACTGCTTGAATTTCAACCACTGAGCCAGAGAATGTAAGTCCTCGTTCAAATGTGCAACCGCTTCATCCAAATCCTTAGCTGTAATGAACAGAACAGTATCGTCAGCAAACAAATTTATTTCACAAAACCGTAAAACTCGCTTCATGTCATTTATGTACATAATGAATAAAATCGGACCTAAAACACTACCCTGTGGCACACCAAGTGAATTACCCTGGAAACTAGACACAAAATCGTTGAAAACAGTTCTCTGAGTTCTATCAAATAAATAGCTTTCAAACCATTTATATGCTACTCCTTCGATACCAAAGCGTTGTAGTGTTTGTAACAGTATAGGTCTAGAAATTGTTTCGAAAGCGCGCTTGAGATCCAAGAACACTGCAAAAATAGTCTCTTCAATCTCGATTTTCTCCTTCCATTTTGCTAAAACCAGGTTTGAAGCGGTTTCGCAAGAGTGACTTTTCCGATATCCCGATTGTTCCGGTATTAGCAAACTGTTAGAGTTTAAATAGTTCATCAGCTGATCTTTAACAACACGTTCCAAAAATTTTTCCAACGTGTGCAACATGTTAATGGGACGGTACTCCTCGGCTTTATCCGTTCCAGTAACCTTGGGGATAGGAACCACCAGCGATTCTTTCCAAACTTTTGGCGCATGCCCCGTGTATAACGATTCATTTACCAAGTCCAGCAGATCGTGACCGATAACATGAAAGCAATCTTGTATCACTTTTGAGTTAACATTGTCACTACCAACCGATTTTCCTAAATTAAAACAAATATCTTTCAATTGTTCAAAAGTGATTCGTGGAGTGAAAATTCATTTGCCAGTTGACTATTCAATACGACCAGTGGTTCAAAGATTGCGAAGATTGCCATTCGCTACACTTACTCGAGTAGAAGAAAAGCTGAATGAGTTGTTGGTTAAAGACGTCATTGAAAAGGTTTCCGAGCCAAGTCGTTGGGTATCTCCATTGGTAGTTGTCATCAAAGACAGCGGAGATATAAGACTTTGCATTGACATGAGGCAGGTAAATAAAGCCATCTTGCGCGAAACCCATCCACTTCCAACAATTGAAGACATTCGTTGGAAATTAAACGGAGCTGTTTATTTTTCTCGATTGGATATAAAGGATGCGTTTTATCAGCTCGAATTGGATGATGAGAGTAAACCATTGACTACCTTCATAACACATAAAGGTAAGAGATTTTTTTATAAAATATATATATTTAAATATGAAATTCGCAAATTGATAATATGAACGTTAAAATTAGTAGATACACTATTAAATAATATGTATTTCGATTGATTTAAGGTTTGTATCGGTATAAACGTTTAGTCTTCGGAATATCGTGTGCACCAGAAATGTTCCAAAAAGTTATTGAACAAATCCTATCTGATTGTAAGAACGCGATCAATTTCATTGATGATATCATTGTGGTAGGAAGTACTGAACAAGAGCACGATGAAGCTCTTCGAGATGTATTGGATAAATGTCGGGATTATAATATCCTGCTCAATGAATCCAAGTGTGTTTACAAGTTGAATGAAATCGACTTTTTGGGTCACCGGTTCAATCAACAAGGAATAACTCCGTCACAGAGCAAAATAGATGCGATTGCAAGTTTCCGTTCCCCTAATAGTTGCGAAGAGGTCAGAAGTTTTCTGGGTTTGATTAACTATGTAGGCGCGTTTATTCCGAATCTAGCAACGATTTCTTTCCCACTGCGTGAATTAACAAAAAACAAAACAGTTTTCCGATGGGGATCGATAGAACAAATAGCGTTCAAGAATATAGTCAAACAGATGAGCAAGGTGGAAACATTATTCCATTTCAACCCTAAGCTCAAAACAAGAGTAGTGGCTGATGCTTCTCCAGTAGGATTAGGAGCAGTTCTTCTCCAATTCAAAGACGAATATCCAAGAGTCATATCTAATGCCAGCAAAAGCCTCACCGATACAGAGCGTCGGTATGCGCAGACAGAAAAGGAGGCGTTAGCTCTAGTGTGGGCTGTAGAAAGGTTCCAGATATATCTTTTCGGAATTCGTTTTGAATTAGAAACCGACCACAAACCATTAGAAGCAATATTTTCTGCGAATTCTACTCCATGCTTGCGAATCGAACGCTGGGTTTTACGACTCCAAGCGTTTACCTATAATGTCGTGTATAGGAAAGGTAAAACTAATATAGCCGATTCACTTTCGCGTCTTTCGCAACCGACAGACATTCGCCCTTTTGATTCAGATTCGGAAGTATACATTCGGAATATTGTAGAGTTAGCAGCAGTGGATGTTGAGGAAGTGGAAGCTTCATCAACGAATGACCAGGAGCTGAGTGAACTACGCGAAAGTCTTAACCGTGGGGTATGGAACTATACTTCAGATATAATAAAACCATATCATGCATTTCGGAACGAACTTGGCATGATTGGAGACATAGTAGTGAGAGGATCTAGGATAGTAGTTCCAAGAAATCTGAGAGGGCGTATCTTGGAACTTGCACACGAAGGACATCCTGGTCGTACAAAAATGCAGCAGCGGCTAAGCAAACATGTTGGTGGCCAGGCATGGATGAAATGATTGCGCGGTCTGTAGATTCGTGCGAAGGATGTCGGTTGGTTAGCCAACCAGATCGTCCTGAGCCATTATTCATTGGAAACATTATTCCATTTCAACCCTAAGCTCAAAACAAGAGTAGTGGCTGATGCTTCTCCAGTAGGATTAGGAGCAGTTCTTCTCCAATTCAAAGACGAATATCCAAGAGTCATATCTAATGCCAGCAAAAGCCTCACCGATACAGAGCGTCGGTATGCGCAGACAGAAAAGGAGGCGTTAGCTCTAGTGTGGGCTGTAGAAAGGTTCCAGATATATCTTTTCGGAATTCGTTTTGAATTAGAAACCGACCACAAACCATTAGAAGCAATATTTTCTGCGAATTCTACTCCATGCTTGCGAATCGAACGCTGGGTTTTACGACTCCAAGCGTTTACCTATAATGTCGTGTATAGGAAAGGTAAAACTAATATAGCCGATTCACTTTCGCGTCTTTCGCAACCGACAGACATTCGCCCTTTTGATTCAGATTCGGAAGTATACATTCGGAATATTGTAGAGTTAGCAGCAGTGGATGTTGAGGAAGTGGAAGCTTCATCAACGAATGACCAGGAGCTGAGTGAACTACGCGAAAGTCTTAACCGTGGGGTATGGAACTATACTTCAGATATAATAAAACCATATCATGCATTTCGGAACGAACTTGGCATGATTGGAGACATAGTAGTGAGAGGATCTAGGATAGTAGTTCCAAGAAATCTGAGAGGGCGTATCTTGGAACTTGCACACGAAGGACATCCTGGTCGTACAAAAATGCAGCAGCGGCTAAGCAAACATGTTGGTGGCCAGGCATGGATGAAATGATTGCGCGGTCTGTAGATTCGTGCGAAGGATGTCGGTTGGTTAGCCAACCAGATCGTCCTGAGCCAATGCAAAGGAGGAAGCTTCCGGATGGCCCATGGATTGACGTCGCAATCGATTTCCTTGGACCATTACCTTCAGGAGAGTATTTACTGGTGATCGTAGATTATTTCAGCCGGTACAAAGAGGTGGAGATTTTACGGAAAATAACGGCTTCAGAAACCGTAGACCGTTTGGAAAGAATTTTCGTTCGACTCGGTTATCCGCGAACCATCACACTGGACAATGGACGTCAATTTGTGAGCACGGAGTTCGAAGATTACTGTACACGAAAAGGAATTACACTAAATAAGACGACACCATATTGGCCGCAAAAAAATGGTCTAGTAGAGCGACAGAATCGATCGTTGGTCAAACGACTTAAAATCAACCAGGCACTCAACAATGACTGGAGACACGATCTCTTAACTTATCTATCGATGTACTATTCTACCCCACACAGTACTACTGGGAAAACTCCTACTGAGCTTATGTATGGTAGAAACATCCGAACCAAGCTTCCTTCGTTAACTGATCTGTCATCAGTTGTTTCTTTCACGGACTATAGAGATCATGACTGGCAACTCAAAAAAAAGGGAAAATGACAGAGGATCAACGTCGAAATGCCAAACCTTCTCCTATTGAAATTGGTGATCAGGTATTGGTAAAAAACGTTCTTCGTCGTAACAAGCTAACCACGACATTCAACCCTACCGTTATGACAGTCATGGCAAAGCAAGGGCCGTGTGTTACTGTTCAGAGTACCGATACAGGAAAATGTTACAAAAGAAATTCAAGTCATCTTAAAAAGATTTCTGAAGGTTTCGTAACAGTGTATAGTTATTTATTCCTTTTTGCGATATTCTCCTAATCAGAGATCTTTTTTTTTTGTAGAAACAGACAATGAAAATTATAGAATGATAGTACTCAAGGGAGAGCAAGGATGTGAAAATATAGAACGGAAACATGAGACGTGACAGAGGGTCATTTAAGCAAGCAGAAATCTTCTAGTAACTTAACTTTTACCTTCTACCAGAGGAGTTGGGCTTAGGCATCTGAACAATGCGAATCACCCAAGTCTCTGGTATGTCGGAAAGTAGTGATAAAGGTCTTTTACCATTTACTATCCGAACCGGTTCGGATAGTAAATGGTAAAAGACCTTTATCACTACTTTCCGACATACCAGAGACTTGGGTGATTCGCATTGTTCAGATGCCTAAGCCCAACTCCTCTGGTAGAAGGTAAAAGTTAAGTTACTAGAAGATTTCTGCTTGCTTAAATGACCCTCTGTCACGTCTCATGTTTCCGTTCTATATTTTCACATCCTTGCTCTCCCTTGAGTACTATCATTCTATAATTTTCATTGTCTGTTTCTACAAAAAAAAAAAAAAAAGATCTCTGATTAGGAGAATATCGCAAAAAGAAAAAAGAAATATTGACTACTAAACTTAGTCGTTAAAAAAGAAAAAGAGTATAGTTATTTATTTTCTATGGAGAATTATCCATTTCCTATTTACAGATACGAGCAGTCCTACCGGAGAAGTTAACCAACCGAACTTCGATGAGCATCGTTTGGCGACAAGCACGGAATCTGCGCCGAATGACAATTATAAACCTATACCTTCAGTTAGTGAAGAGATTAGCCAATCAACGGAGCGGAGTAGACCACGACGCATAATAAAAAGACCCAGTCGGTTTGATGATTGCGAGATGGAGCAGTAATCGTAGATTACCAGAAACAAGGGGAGATGTGGTATTGTATCTGACTATAATCTGTGAAAAGTGGTGTGTCTGTATGGGACTCTATGGTCGAGTTGAAAAGGAGAGAAGATTATTAAAAATCTGGAAAAGCAACTGCAACGTGTATTTTATTGTCTTCCCAAATTACCACAAGAAGGATATTTTACTATAATCAAGATTACTTATATTATGCGCCCTGGATCCAATTTTGTGGGCGCCTTTTACAAATATCCTAAAATGAGTCTACGCCCTGGTATCATTTCCATGGCGCCTTTCCAAATTATCCCTACAAGATGTTAGTTATTTAGATTGAAAATAAATAATGGTTTGCGCCCTCAGAAGGATATTTTACTATAATCAAGATTATTTTCATCCTACGCCCTGGAACTATTTATGTGGGCGCCCTTTTTAATTCTCCTACCATGAGTATGCACCCTGGAATCATTTCCAAGATGCCCTTCTAAATTATATAAACAAGATGTTATTTATTCAGATTGAAAATAAATAATGAGTTGCGCCCTTAGAAGGATATTTTACTATAATCAAGATTACTTTCATCCTGCGCCCTGGGATCAATTATGTGGGCGCCTTTTTCAATTCTCCTACCATGAGTCTGGTAATTTGAATCATGTCCAAGGTGCCCTTTCTAATTATCCATACAAGATGTTATTTATTCAGATTGAAAATAAATAATGAGTTGCGCCCTCAGATGGATATTTTACTATAATCATTTGTTTGCGCCTTTCTCAATTCTTCTACCATGAGTCTACGCCCTGGAATCATTTCCAAGACGCCCTTCCAAATTATATATACACGATGTTATTTATTTAGATTGAAAATAAAATGAGATAATTTGCAAAGAAGTATTTTATGATCTATTTTGTCAAAAGCAGCTTTGAGATCGGTATAGATAACATCCATTTGTGTTTTAGCTTCCATACTAGTTATGCACTGGGATGTGAAGGCCAACAAATTCGTTGTAACTGATCTCCCCGGCATAAAACCATGCTGATCGAATGAGATATAATTCTTCGCGCGATCCAAAATTGCAATACTCACAATTATCTCGAATAATTTTAACGATGCCGAGAGGCTTGTTATTCCACGATAATTCGCTACATTACGTCGATCACCACTTTTATAAATGGGACAAATAAACGACTGTTTCCATATACGAGGGCACCTAGCTTGCTCAAACGATCGATTGAAAATGATGCTCAATGGTTCTGCTAAAGTTGAAATACAGTGACACAAAACAACGGATGGTATACCATCCGGACCAGGAAAAAAGGAGCATTTAAGTTTTTTTGCTGCTTGTTCAACCAAGTATGGTGTAACGTTACAAATATTAAAATCCAACAAATCGGTAGGTACATTTGAAGCAGCGTCATTCGCGTCGAATGTCGAAGTAGAACAACTCGAGAAAACACCGGCAAAGAAACTCGCAAATAGTTCACAAGATTCTGGAATTGAAGCAGGAACCGTACTGTCCAAAAATACGTTTGAGGGGATTGAAGAACATTTTCTCTTTGAATTTACGAATCGCCAGAAATTACGAGGGTATCTTCGGAGGTTTGTCTGCACTTTAAGTACATACGATCTATACAATGTCGAATTCAGTGTGCGATATGCATTTACAGATTGGTGAAATTTTATAGAATTTGCTAAGCATCGATTCCGCCGCAGCTTACGTTGACAGGAATTCCGCTTACGTTTCAATTGACGTCATTTTGATGTACTCCATGCTGGAGTGACAGCCGGCCTGATACGAGGAACATTACTATCAAGCCACTGATTGATTTCACTGCAAAAAATCCTTGCCATATCGTCAACGTCGTCGGTTGAAAACAATACCGCCCAATTGATATTTCTCAAATGATCAGAGAGCGCAGTGAAATCCAATAATTTATAATTTAGGGGCCATACACTGTTACTGTCGCCAACCGATAATGAATAAATCGATGAGTGAACGCTAACAATACTCGTTGGAAGATAAATAGCAAGCGGTGGGCGATGGGTGTCGACGGGGAGGAGCGGGGCTAAGCTGAGATCGACTGTAGCTTCACAATCGAATGGACAAAACACCAGATCAAGTACGCGACCGAGATTATTACGTATGCAATTTTTTTGCTCAAACCGTAAGAATTCAATTCCGTCAAGCAATGCATGGCTAGCCGATGGCAATTGTGCGTTGTTGTACATAGCATCAGAATTATTTTCAGTCCAACTTATACGAGGTTGATTGTAGTCTCCACAAACAAGAACAGTCTCATCGGTACAATTATCACATAATTCTTGCACAGAGGCAATATGCTCGTTAATTACGTTGACATCCCGACTTCGATCAGGCGGAATATAAACAGCACATATTTTCAAATGCTTTCCCTTAATCCTTGCTGAGACAGAAACTTGTTCAATATTTTGCCCACGTTGTAAGTTAATCATTTTACTAGAAACGCTAACGTTTGATTGCGATGTACCAGCAGTGTTGTGTACTCTACGGCCAACATTTTGTTTCCTATGGATATCGGTACGAGTTTTATCTTCTGATAGTGTTCTGGGTTTATTAGTGGGATATCGATGCTGATTACTAGATGGTTTCCTCTGTAGAAGGTTGTAGTTGAAAGAAGGCTGCAGACCTCGTCAAGGCTATTGAATTCAAGTCCCTCTCTTCTAAGATCTTCGCCTATCGAATCGATTTCGTTGTGACTCAATATTCGGCGATTCATAACATCCAATTGTGCTAGTGCTAATGTGTTTTCGATCAATGTTAATATCTGGTAAAATGAATCTATTTGAAACAAGGTTACTATCCTAGTGGTTTCTTTAGCTAGATGGTTTTTTCCTTTCTCTATAGAAAGGTATTAGAATTGCTGAAAAACCCGATTTTCGAACGGAGCCTCGGAGACCCATAGTGTTATATCCCGATCAACAAGGGAGAACAAAATTGTATATGGGGTTGTTTCGTTTTATCTATCTAAATTAGTCATAATCTTGGCCTCGTTAATAGTTAAAATAACAAAATTTATAACTCAATTTAATCTAGGTGATAACAAAATTGTTACAAACCTTGATATGTAAATATCAATATTATATCTTAATTTGTTACAAATTTAGTACGACTTTTCAGCTGTTATTACCCAGTTTTTGGGGGGAAAGGTTTTACCGTGCAAATCTAAAAATAGATTTCGCGAAGTGAAATGAAATTGCATACCTTTAGGCGATTTGATTTGCCATAAAAAAGTCATCCACAGTTAAACGACTGGTTCCGAACCGGGAAGTTTTGAGTTGCCAACATACGCTACGATTGCATCGGGTCATGAGAACCAACTGATGTTGGAAGGATATATAGGCATCATATAATAACTAGTGTAAGGCCATATTACTACAAAAATAATCTATCGCTCTCCACCTCTTTCGTCGTTTCCTTCCAACCGGCATAGGAATGACAAAGGGGCTATTTTAGAACTATGAGCAAGCTTTTTTTTTGGTACTGAAGAATAGTTGTAAATGAACGTAAAGAACTGAATTCAGTGAAACAAAACTACCTTGTAGAATCTGAGGAAATTAACTAATGAATGATATTTTTTCAGTTTTTTTCTTTTTTGTTCCAAAAGGCCGATTTTCAATTCGAATCAGTTCGCTCGTTCAATTGAAGTAGTGAATTATCTGTACGTGTATGTATGTCGATTGGCGGGTATATTTGATTAAAATGTGCACTTAATTTTCACGGAGATGGCTGAATCGGTTTTCGAAAATTTAGATTAGAATAAAAATTCGTTTGAAAGTCAGTGAAAAATCAGAAGTGTATATATGTTAACATCGTTTGGAAGAGCAAGTGTTTATGATTGATGATCAACCAATTGCCTATTAGTCACATTAGTTTGCGATATCCGCAGCCAGAAGCCCAGCAAGTAATGTTCAAAAACCATCAAAATTGAACTTTCATTCCGGTTTGATTGTTAGATATCTACTTAGATTGACTCACAGAAAAATGATTGGAATGGAAAATCTCATCATGCGGGTCGGTTGCTTTAAACTCTACATTGAAAATTTCGAATCCCAGCTCGTGGTTCCAAAAATCCAAATAATCAAAGTACTACGAAATGGGGCTATCATAAATTTATCAGATATGGATAGATTGAACTTTTTAAATCGAAGGTGTTATGGTGCGATAAATCGTTTTTGTCTGATTCATGATTCAGGCCCGTACCCAGGATTTCTTTTCGGGAAGATTAAAAATATTTTTACCGAAGATTGCTTATGTTCCTAATTCTCGGTGTGCCTTTTACGGGCGTTAAACTTTAAACTTTTACATTTGAACTGATATTGCATTACATTTCATTACGTTTACTGTCTTGTATTTTGTGTAACACATGTCTGAGACCATCTAAATAATTATATATCTGTTTTTGATTTAGGGAGGAGCCAAGGGCTGAGTTTAGATTTTGGTTTTTAACCCAGTTTAGATTTTGTTTTTCGTTTATTGCAGCGTCACTTTTGAAGACGTTTTGAAATTTTTGACACTTATCACTTTGTGTTTTCGGAAACAAAAATCGGACACCGATAATACACTTTTTCCAATATTTTTAGTCGAGTTTTAAAGCTTTTGCTTTACCTTTCTTTGTTCGTAAGAGAAAAAGCGAAAAATCACCGTGAAGAATATTTATTTTCAATTTAAAATTAATATTTGAAAAAAAACTTTACACAATTTAAGAAGGAATTACTTAGGAACGTTCTCACATTTAATATTCAGGCCGTCATTTTGAAATCAAATATCAAATTATTGCTTTCAAAAGCATTTTCAGGAATGTGAAATTGGAAAATATGTTTGTTACTGCTGTTTATTGAAGTATAGCATTTTTCGGGTTGAAAGTCAAAAACATGATTGACAAAAGTGTTTGAACTCTTTTTTTTGTCGTGAATACGACTTACTTTACTATGGGGCGCCTTTTCAAAATTTACCCTCTGAGAGAGTGATAAGTTTTTGATCGTGAATATCTTCTGTTGTATCTAATGAATCAACATAATTCTTGCAACATGCCATCGGAAATATGATCACAATTTTATGATAAAATTTTCAGTTGTGTGACATAATCTTAAATAGTTCAAAATTAAACTTTTCTTAAATGTTTGGTACAAACGAGTGTCAAAGAGGATAATTCATATGGCGCGTTTGCCTTTCTCGTATTTTGGAAGCTCAGAGCTCAGTGATCTGTAGAAGGATTTATATAATCTAACTACCAATAGAATCGAAAATTTTCAACTTGAACGTGTATTGCAACAACATTGAAGTTTTTCAATAGTATACTATTGAAAAACCTGTTTGATTTAACCCATGACAGCACCAGCCAATCAGAACGCGAGATGTCTGCATCTATACAAGAGCATCCATATAAAAGTTGAGTGCTTCATATTTCCTACCATTTGCTGAGCATCTGTTCCCGAAACAAGACACACGAGAGCAACATCGTGGACCTGTCGTCTCACTGTTTCCCGTTCTGCGTACAGGAAAGGAATTCTGAAAGGCAGCCGAAAATTCCAGCAAATTCAAATAGCACTTTTAAGTGCTAAAAATAATCATAAAGAATTAGTTGAATTTTATCGCTTTCCTACCATTTTCCGAGCAACTGTTGCCGAAACAAGGCACACACGAGAAGTTAAATTAATTTGCACCGTCACTAACACATTCAATTACGAACGGCAATGTGAAAGAGGAAGTGATGATGTTGAATACATCTTTATACTAGTACACAAATATGCCGTGCGAAAGTGTTGCCACGTACAGATCAATATGTATTTTTTTTGTCGTGAATTCTTTAGTATGGGGCGCTTTTTGATCATGATATCTAACACATTCAATTACGACAGGACAGTAACGCTGTCTCGCAATACGAAACAGAAAATTTTGATTTAGAAACATCTTTATACTAGTATACTTTATACAAATTATTAGAACAAATGTTTTCACTTGATTTGCGCATTCTACTTTCTAGGCGTATCAGAACTGGCTAAATTTAAAGCAATCCTAAATATTTCTTTATCACAGTTATGTGGTCGTCCTGAAAAGGACGGGGTTTTCAACTCCTCGTCGTTACGGATGGACAGCTGCAGATGGCGAGGGATGATTTTCGTTTTCTTGTTGTCGCGGGCAGCATTACCAGCCAATTCCAACACTTCGGCAGCCAAGTACTCCATCACTGTCGCCAGATAGACCGGTGCACCGGCACCGACACGCTCTGCGTAGTTTCCCTTCCGGAGCAGACGATGGAGATTTTGCCAACTGCAGACCAGCACGGTTCGAGCGGGACTTTGCCTTGCCCTTAATTGTTCCTCCTGTGTGCGTGTTTCCGCGTGAAAATTCCACAAGAAGCTGTTAACCGTTAGACAGCCAGTTCAGTATTACTGACTGCCGCACTACTAACTCTCTCTTTTATATCGTCTCACTGTTTCCCGTTCTGTGAAGGGGAGGTCCGTACACCGCTACCAGTATAAAATGAAATGTGATGTGAGAAATAGCGTCATTTGAGTTAAAGCAGCTACTCTGTACGTACGAGACACCGTCAGAACGATGGCACCGTAAACAGGTAGAAAAGCAGATTTGTACCGTCACTAACACATTTAATTACGAACGACAATGCGAAAGCGAATGTTGAACACATTTTTATACTAGTATGGGACCGTGTAAAAATATGCCATGCGAAACAGGGTTGCCATATAAACAGGTTAATCTCTTTTATTATTATTATTATTATTATTATTATTATGATTATTATTATTATTATTATGATTATTATTATTATTATTATTATTATTATTATTATTACTATCATTATTATTATTAGAATAACTCTTGCATACCGAAGATCGTCGATACATTTCAGACCAGCCCATTGCAATTGTCTCGTACTGAAATTTCGAGAAGAATCAGATATCTTCGAACTTTGTAGCATCAATAAAAATAAACTACAAATTTGTCGTGCCTAGCCTGCTATATTAGCAAATTATAAAAGAATTGCTTCAAGTTTGGAATATATAGTTGTAGAATAGTAGCTGTTTAATGTAACTAATCTGTATGTTAATGTAGGTGCATCGCTTCAAACTCTATTGGTGAAAAAGAGGAAAGCTTGCACAATTCATACAATCAATCAACTAACTGATATTCGGAAAAGTGATGGGAGCGTATCAGTTTTTTCGTATTCACGACATCCAGTTATGTCTCTGACATTACCCACCCACCTTTTTTCAATTCTCTAGTATAGTTTCACCTGAAATATAACGGACCTTAATATAATATCTGGACTTCTATAATCTTAATAAAATCTGAGTGTTTGCTTCTGATTTGGAATCATATTTATAACATAATGAGATATAAATATCAGGATCATATATAATTTTGATAGAATCCTGTTATGCTATGTTGATCGGGATACCATTCGACTCAGTTCGACGAGATCGGAAAATGTCTGTGTGTGTATGTGTGTGTGTGTGTGTGTGTGTGTGCACTTTTCGAAGATATTTGAACGCGCTCAATTTTCAAACGGCTGTGACTTTTGGTTCCGGAGATATGATTGTATAAGATGGCTGAACCGATTTTAACAAACTTGAGCTCGTTTGAAAGCTACTGTCGGGCCATTGATCAAGTTCGAAGATCAAATGATTGTGACTTTTGGTTTTAGATATATGATGGTATAAGTGACGTAACCGACAAAACACATTGATTTTTCCCGCTCTTATATAAATAAAAGGGCCAAAATTTTGGGATCACCTCTATTTTCGTTAAGCTCTAGTGCTCAAAAGTTTAAGCACCTCGAAAAAAGCCTTCATTCAAAATTTGACCTACATCGGACATGCGTAAGGGGTGCTGCCCGGTGATAAAGGTTTGATATTTTCGATCTTGAAAAAGCACCATAGGGGGGAGTACATGAAATTTCCAAAATCGAAATTTTTTTTTGATGCCGAAACTCTTAAAATTGCATGAAACATCGAAATTTAGTGTCATCTCAGAAACAAATTTTTTTTTAACTTTTCGTTTGAGCGTTTGAACAGAATGATTTTACAAGGATAATTTTTTTAAATGTTACCATTTAATTCTGTTATAAGCATATCACGTCACTATACAAATTCACTATGTATCTCACGACACTATAAAACCTGTATAATAAACGTCACATCACATATGCACATTTCGAATACAATTTATATTCTTCTTCAGTGTGATAGTTTTGTTTAGTTATTGGTTGTTATAACTAAACAAAACTATCACACTGAAGAAGAATATAAATTGTATTCGATATGTGCATATGTTATGTGACGTTTATTTTACAGGTTTTATAGTGTCGTGAGATACATATTGAATTTGTATAGTGACGTGATATACTTATAACAGAATTAAATGGTAATATTTAAAAAATTTATCCTTGTAAATTTTTTTTTAAAAAATCAACTTTTTTCCCAAAAAGTCGACCTTTGAAAAAAATTTTTTTTTCGAGATGACACTAAATCTCGACGTTTCATGCAATTCAAAGCCTTTTGGCATTAAAAAATTTTTTTCGATTTCGAAAATTTCATGTACTCCCCCCTATGGTGATTTTTCAAGATATATGAAAATTCCACTAAGTGGACTAAGAAGGCTTTTGCCTTTCGCTATAGAAAGGTATTAGAATTGCTGGAAAAACCGACTTTCGAATGGAGTCTCGGAGACCCATAGTGTTATATACCATTCGATTCAGTTCGACGAGATCGGAAAATGTCTGTGTGTGTGCACTTTTCGAAGATATTTGAACGCGCTCAATTTTCTCAGAGATGGCTGAACCGATTTTAGCAAACTTGGGCTCGTTTGAAAGCTACTGTTGGGCCATTGATCACTTTCAAAGATCAAACGGCTGTGTCTTTTGGTTCCGGAGATATGATTGTATAAGTGACGTAACCGACATAAAGCGTTGTATTTGAACGCGCTCAATTTTCTCAGAGATGGCTGAACCGATTTTAACAAACTTGAGCTCGTTTAAAAGCTACTGTCGGGCCATTGATCAAGTTCGAAGATCAAATGGTTGTGACTTTTGGTTTTAGATAAATGATGGTATAAGTGACGTAACCGACAAAACACATTGATTTTTACCGCTCTTATACATATAAAAGGGTCACAATTTTGGGATCACCCCTATTTTCGTTAAGCTCTAGTGCTCAAAAGTTTAAGCACCTCGAAAAAAGCCTTCATTCAAAATTTGACCTGAATCGGACGTGCGTAAGGGGTGCTGCCCGGTGATAAAGGTTTGATATTTTCGATCTTGAAAAAGCGCCATAGGGGGGAGTACATGAAATTTCCAAAATCGAAAATTTTTTTTGATGCCGAAACTCTTAAAACTGCATGAAATATCGAAATTTAGTTTCATCTCAAAAACAAATTTTTTTTGAAAAAATCAACTTTTTTCCCAAAAAGTCGACTTTAAAAAAAAATTTTTTTCGAGATGACACTAAATCTCGACGTTTCATGCTATTCTAAGCCTTTTTGCAATTAAAATTTTTTTTTCGATTTCGAAAATTTCATGTACTCCCCCCTATGGTGATTTTTCAAGATATATGAAAATTCCACTAAGTGGACTAAGAAGGCTTTTTCCTTTCGCTATAGAAAGGCATTAGAATTGCTGGAAAAACCGACTTTCGAACGAAGCCTCGGAGACCCATAGTGTTATATACCATTCGACTCAGTTCGACGAGATCGGAAAATGTCTGTGTGTGTGTGCACTTTTCGAAGATATTTGAACGCGCTCAATTTTCTCAGAGATGGCTGAACCGATTTTAACAAACTTGGGCTCGTTTGAAAGCTACTGTTGGGCCATTGATCAAGTTCAAAGATCAAACGGCTGTGACTTTTTGTTCCGGAGATATGATGGTATAAGTGACGTAACCGACAACGCGTTGTATTTATACGCGCTCAATTTTCTTAGAGATGGCTGAACCGATTTTATCAAACTTGAGCTCGTTTGAAGGCTACTGTTGGGCCATTGATCACATTCAAAGATCAAACGGCTGTGACTTTTGGTTCCGGAGATATGATTGTATAAGTGACGTAACCGACATAAAGCGTTGTATTTGAACGCGCTCAATTTTCTCAGAGATGGCTGAACCGATTTTAACAAACTTGGGCTCGTTTGAAAGCTACTGTTGGGCCATTGATCACGTTCAAAGATCAAACGACAGTGACTTTTGGTTCCGGAGATATGATTGTATAAGTGACGTAACCGACAATACAACCGGCGTTGTATTTGAACGCGCTCAATTTTCTCAGAGATGGCTGAACCGATTTTAACAAACTTAAGCTCGTTTGAAAGCTACTGTCGGGCCATTGATCAAGTTCAAAGATCAAACGGCTGTGACTTTTTGTTCCGGAGATATGATGGTATAAGTGACGTAACCGACAACGCGTTGTATTTATACGCGCTCAATTTTCTCAGAGATGGCTGAACCGATTTTAACAAACTTGGGCTCGTTTGAAGGCTACTGTTAGGCCATTGATCACGTTCAAAGATCAAACGGCTGTGACTTTTGGTTCCGGAGATATGATTGTATAAGTGACGTAACCGACATAAAGCGTTGTATTTGAACGCGCTCAATTTTCCCAGAGATGGCTGAACCGATTTTAACAAACTTGGGCTCGTTTGAAAGCTACTGTTGGGCCATTGATCACCTTCAAAGATCAAACGACAGTGACTTTTGGTTCCGGAGATATGATTGTATAAGTGACGTAACCGACAATACAACCGGCGTTGTATTTGAACGCGCTCAATTTTCTCAGAGATGGCTGAACCGATTTTAACAAACTTAAGCTCGTTTGAAAGCTACTGTCGGGCCATTGATCAAGTTCAAAGATCAAACGGCTGTGACTTTTTGTTCCGGAGATATGATGGTATAAGTGACGTAACCGACAACGCGTTGTATTTATACGCGCTCAATTTTCTCAGAGATGGCTGAACCGATTTTAACAAACTTGGGCTCGTTTGAAGGCTACTGTTAGGCCATTGATCACGTTCAAAGATCAAACGGCTGTGACTTTTTGTTCCGGAGATATGATGGTATAAGTGACGTAACCGACAACGCGTTGTATTTATACGCGCTCAATTTTCTTAGAGATGGCTGAACCGATTTTATCAAACTTGAGCTCGTTTGAAGGCTACTGTTGGGCCATTGATCACATTCAAAGATCAAACGGCTGTGACTTTTGGTTCCGGAGATATGATTGTATAAGTGACGTAACCGACATAAAGCGTTGTATTTGAACGCGCTCAATTTTCTCAGAGATGGCTGAACCGATTTTAACAAACTTGGGCTCGTTTGAAAGCTACTGTTGGGCCATTGATCACGTTCAAAGATCAAACGACAGTGACTTTTGGTTCCGGAGATATGATTGTATAAGTGACGTAACCGACAATACAACCGGCGTTGTATTTGAACGCCCTCATTTTTCTCAGAGATGGCTGAACCGATTTTAACAAACTTAAGCTCGTTTGAAAGCTACTGTCGGGCCATTGATCAAGTTCAAAGATCAAACGGCTGTGACTTTTTGTTCCGGAGATATGATGGTATAAGTGACGTAACCGACAACGCGTTGTATTTATACGCGCTCAATTTTCTTAGAGATGGCTGAACCGATTTTATCAAACTTGAGCTCGTTTGAAGGCTACTGTTGGGCCATTGATCACATTCAAAGATCAAACGGCTGTGACTTTTGGTTCCGGAGATATGATTGTATAAGTGACGTAACCGATATAAAGCGTTGTATTTGAACGCGCTCAATTTTCTCAGAGATGGCTGAACCGATTTTAACAAACTTGGGCTCGTTTGAAAGCTACTGTTGGGCCATTGATCACGTTCAAAGATCAAACGACAGTGACTTTTGGTTCCGGAGATATGATTGTATAAGTGACGTAACCGACAATACAACCGGCGTTGTATTTGAACGCGCTCAATTTTCTCAGAGATGGCTGAACCGATTTTAACAAACTTAAGCTCGTTTGAAAGCTACTGTCGGGCCATTGATCAAGTTCAAAGATCAAACGGCTGTGACTTTTTGTTCCGGAGATATGATGGTATAAGTGACGTAACCGACAACGCGTTGTATTTATACGCGCTCAATTTTCTCAGAGATGGCTGAACCGATTTTAACAAACTTGGGCTCATTTGAAAGCTACTGTTGGGCCATTGATCACGTTCAAAGATCAAACGACTGTGACTTTTGGTTCCGGAGATATGATTGTATAAGTGACGTAATCGACAATACAACCGGCGTTGTATTTGAACGCGCTCAATTTTCTCAGAGATGGCTGAACCGATTTTAACAAACTTGAGCTCGTTTGAAAGCCACTGTCGGGCCATTGATCAAGTTCGAAGATCAAATGGTTGTGACTTTTGGTTTTAGATATATGATGGTATAAGTGACGTAACCGACAAAACACATTGATTTTTACCGCTCTTATACATATAAAAGGGCCACAATTTTGGGATCACCTCTATTTTCGTTAAGCTCTAGTGCTCGAAAGTTTAAGCACCTCGAAAAAAGCCTTCATTCAAAATTTGACCTAAATCGGACATGCGTAAGGGGTGCTGCCCGGTGATAAAGGTTTGATGTTTTCGATCTTGAAAAAGCACCATAGGGGGGAGTACATGAAATTTCCAAAATCGAAATTTTTTTTTGATGCTGAAACTCTTAAAACTGCATGAAACATCGAAATTTAGTGTCATCTCAAAAAAAATTTTTTTTGAAAAAATTAACTTTCGGGACTGGGAATATATTTCATATTTTTTCTAAGTCCCAAAAAGTCGACTTTTTCAAAAAAAATTTTTTTGAGATGACACTAAATCTTGACGTTTCATACAATTCTAAGCCTTTTGGCATCAAAAATTTATTTAGATTTCGAAAATTTCATGTACTCCCCCCTATGGTGATTTTTCAAAATATATGGTTTGTTTTAGATTAGCATCACTGTTCTCATACAAATAGGCAACGCTAATGTCAAGCACTAGTTTGGAAAACTGATGCTGACTGTGTGACATAAACACTGAAGCATACTTTTGTGAACTACTCGAATCAATCTGAATCAATTGGTGTCAAAATTAGTATCTAAATTTATTTAATCAAAGTATGAAACATATTTTCATGAGTCTGATATGAAAGAAGAGAAAGGCATTATCACACCAGTAGGTGGATTAAGAAGGGTTTTTGTCGTGAATACGACTTATTTTACTATGGGGTGCCTTTTCAAAATTAGCCATATGGAAGAATGGCAGAACTTAATCGTGAATATTTCGACTTGTATTAATGGCAGCAATATAATTCTTTCACTATTTCATCAAATATATGATCAGGAATTTAGGATAATATTTTGAACAGTGTGAGATAACCACAAACAACTCAAAAAATAAGTATTCTCAAAATTTGAAAACAATGCTGAAAACTCTTTACTTCGCTTGGGTTTTTCGCGCAAGGACGACGATTTTGAGGTAGTCAGGCACATATCTTCAACTGACTTCGTATAAAAGGGGAATAGTGGGCGAAAATCGATCATTCGTCATCTAACACTCGATGTGGATAGACGAATAACCTACTACGACTAATTTCGATTTTGTTTTATTTTTTATTCGCAGTTTCTACCTACCCAAGCTATGGGTAAAACGCGCCATAGATCCGAGAAGGATCCAAAGGATGCTAAGCGTCTGAAGCCAAGTGATGTACAGGTAAACGACCGTTTGCTGAGTAAAAACCAATATGCTGATCTGCCAGTTGATGTCGAAGAGGAACTGCAGAAGAAGGAAAAAATGCCGCCTTTCTACCTGAAGGGCTTCCCACCAACTCTACGCTCGGATTTCAACACACTGATCAGCAAAGGACTACAGACAACAATTGTAAAAGGACTACAGTTTATGTACTGAAGGCTACAAAATAACTGTTCCGGCTTTGAACCACTACAAAGGAGTGGAATGTTATCTGAAGCAGACAAAAGCGGAATACTTCACACACGATATTGCCGCCAACAAACCAATGAAGGTTGTACTTCAAGGACTACCCGATATGATGGAAGCCGAACTAAAGCAGGCACTTTCGGAGGCTGAACTAAAGCCTATGATGGTGTTCAAAATGAAACGACATAATACGGACAAAAAGTTAAGAGATCAACTGTACCTGATTCATCTGGAGAAGGGCTCCATCACCATGAGTCAGGAATCAGAATTAAATCGTTATTTCACATAATCATCGAATGGCAAAAGTATAAACCGGTACATCGGGATATCACACAGTGCACGAACTGTTTGAACTACAGCCATGGAGCGAGGAATTGCCACATGAAAAGTCGGTGCGGGAAATGTGCTGAACCACACAATACCAACGATTGCCTACAAGATGACATCGCTGTAAAATGTGTGAACTGTGATGGCGACCATATATTTACTAGCAGGCTCAACAGGACAACTACCAGAGGAGGGGGAGTTGCCATTGCCATTAAACGATCCATTCAGCATAGGCTTCTGTCAGCCTTTAAATTGCAACTAATAGAAGCCATCGGAATTGAGATTACAACGACGATGGGACCCATCATCATCATTGCAGCGTACTGCCCCGAACAAACCAATCTTCGAGATGGTACGTGTGCATCATTAAAGCGAGATTTGGCTATGCTCACTCGACGACAGAACAAATTCATCATTGCTGGGGACCTGAACGCACGGCATGAGCTGTGGGGAAACAGAAGACAGAATCGAAACGGATTCGTACTTGCCGAAGATTACGAAGCTGGACAATACAACATCCTCGCTCCGGATCAACCAACGCGACTTTCCAGATCAGGAGTTCATTCCATTTTGGATATATTCATCAGCAACATCGCCGTAGACAGCTTTTCGGTTGTCTTCAACGAGCTCTCTTCCGACCACTTTCCAGTAATATTGACGTTGTGATCTTCACCAGAAACAGTGCCTTTTCAACCACGGAGGAACTATTATCGCACCGATTGGGTCCAATTTCAACAAATCGCCGACCAACTTATTAATATCGATTTGCCACTTGATTCCCCGATGGAAATCGATGCAGCCCTATCTTCCTTCCAGCATTCAATCACAGTCGCTCGTGATAGGACGGTTCCAGTACAACATATGCCGAGTTCCTCTCTTCAAATTGACAGTGTCACCAAGAATCTCATCCGACTTCGAAATATCTACCGGAGGCAGTATCAACGAACTGGCATCCTAGATAGGAAGACTTCTTATAACAACTTAACTAGGATAATCCAGGAAAGGATATCTGAGCTTCGCAACAGGAACTTCCAGTAAAAGCTTCGAGAAATTCTCCCACATTCAAAGCCCTTCTGGTCCTTAACGAAGGTGCTTAAGAAAAAACCGAAGCCTATTCCTCCTCTGATGTCACCCCAGGACGCAGCTGAAGGAATACCTTTAATCACACCAGTAGAGAAGGCAAATGCGCTAGGCCAGCAGTTTGTGTGTTCTCACAATTTAGGACTCAACATTGTTAGTCCACATGAAAGAGCCGTTGCTGATAGCGTAGCTGAGGTTGACCAATCAGACAACTTGGTTCCTGAGGAAAATAGAGTCACTGCGAATGAGCTGATGGCTATTATGAAAAAATCCAAAAATATGAAGGCCCCCGGTTTCGACAACACATTCAACATTGAGCTGAAACATTTGAGTATTCGCTCATTTGTCTTCTTAGCTAAAATTTTTAACAGGTGCTGGGAGCTTGGTTACTTCCCTTCAAAGTGGAAGTTAGCTAAAGTTATCCCAGTTTTGAAACCGGAGAAAGATCCTTTCCTTTCCAAGAGCTATCGGCCCATCAGCTTACTCTCTGCCCTATCCAAGCTGTTTGAAAAGTCAATACAAAGGCGAATTCTTGCTTTCGCAGATGAACAGGATATATTTCTGGAAGAACAGTTTGGGTTCCGGAAAGGAAGATCCACCATCCACCAACTCACAAGGGTTAACAACGTCATCCAGCAAAACAAATCAGTGTCTAAAACGACTGCCATGGCAATATTGGATATTGAAAGGCATTCGATAATGTGTGGCACGATGGACTGGTGTTCAAACTGCATCGGTATAATTTTCCCATGTATCTTATTAAAATAATCAAAAATTATCTTGCAGATAGAGCATTCCAGCTTTCTCTGAATAATGCACTTTCAGAAAGATTTACTATTTCTGCTGGTGTACCCCAAGGAAGTATCCTACACTGAGCTAAATTTTATTTTTCACATTATATGATATTCTAATGATTTTGCACTATTAGCATTTCCAATAATAGTTACAAGATGTGTTCAACATCATGTCAAATATATGAGATAATCTTATGAAACAAAAAACTCTTCTTAACATTATTTTTACAGGATTTCCATGTAACGAATGAAATTTCCGGTCTGAGTCAAATTGATTGGCGCGTCTTATAACCATTACTAGATATCCGCACAACATCCATTGCACAGTGGTCCGGATCCACAATTTAGGGGGACAAAAACATTTGTGGCTTAGCCTTATACTTTAGAGTTTTGATGTCTTCGGAACAAATGATCAGTGAAAGATAAGCCATTTTTTTAAGTATATGGTATTAGGGTGGTTCTAATTATTAGGGTGATCCAAAAATTATTTTCCGTATGTGTTGAGATAGAGGACTGCATCGTTCGGCAAAATTGTAGGAAAACTTATATCAAGCAACTTTGCCGAAAACACTATTGTAGTATCTCTAACGGTTTTAGTGTTACAGCTATTTTAATAGATCAACTTAGGGTGTTCCTAAAAAAATCAGATTTTTTGCTCTAGCTTTCTTAATATTCACTTCTCGATTTTGGTGTCTTTGAATATTTTTTAGAGTTTGTTGAAACCAATTTTTTCATGACTAGCGCATTGAGGTAGCGTTTTCTGAACCGAAGTTATGAGCAAAAATAGTTCAAAAACAGATAATTTTTAAACTGCTATATCTAACATTGGAGCAAACGAAAAAAAAATCGGTTTCTTTCATTTGATAGAAAATATTTTCGAGCATGTTTATAGAAAAAATGGCGGAGGAGATATTTTTTAAAATTTTTTAAATTGTGTTCAAACATTGGGTTTTTTACATGAAAAATGCTCTTTCATGTAAGACATTTATTAGCTATACATATTAAAATAAGGTATTGCTGTATTCTAGCGTGTTAAAATTAAAAATGTTAATTCAGCTGCATAATCGGGAAGATGGAGTACACTCACGTTGGTTGTTACTCTATTCGATAATGCTATTACAGGATCAGACGTTAAAAGAAATCGTTTGAATACATCCTCTAGATTCACTAAACAATTGAAGTTATGCGGATGGAACTGCCTATACTTGCGAATTGATTTATTTCAACTCTCTTGCGCTATTGATTGTTGATCAAGAAGGCTGAATAATCTGGAACAACAATTATTCTTCATCTGTTTCCCTTTGCTGCCCAAAATAATAATCTAACTAACAGCAGGAAGTGGACAAAGTAAATGCAGAAATTGCAGAGCTTTCTCTCACAGTACTGGGGAAAGTATTTGTATCAACGAAGCTAGTGTTCTGCCTGAACGATACGAAAGTGTTAAACGACATAACAGGCATACACTCCCAAGCTTGGTACATTAGCAAGCGCTCAGGAAAAGCTCTGAATTTTTCAAGAACTGAAACAAATGAGAATAATCCAAACAAATATCAATTTGGAATTTCGCCTCTACACGCAATGATTCGATCTATGGAACTTTGGCTAAAAGTGAGTTATTGTTTGCACATTGAGAAACCGACAAAATCAGCATGTCAAAGAACAAGAGACAAACATACTAACGGCATTAAAAGAGCAACTAGGGTTACGTATTAGCAAAGACATCATATTAACAAGATATCCAGCTCGCACATTTCCAGAATAACTCATTGGAAACATCCTTTTTCGCGAGCATGGTGCCCTCAGGTGAGTCCGCATCGAATCTCGTACATAGAAGTAGGGAAGAGAAATGTCAAATTCTTGCGCGCAAAAATAGCAGCACTGCGCACCCACACAATTGACATGATATGTTGAATGTGATGCCGTGCGATGGCGTTCCTATAATGAAGATTGATTTCTCTCCAAGCTGACAGGGTCTGGTATTGGTGAAACACTACTTGGAGGCGGCAACTCGAATGATGGTATCTGGGCCCGTAGATTTTTCAAAGAATATAACACAGTAGCGCAAATCATCGAGTTAAATGGAAATATACTTGAACGGTTTTTTATAATCTTAACGTTGATAAACAGCAATGTGAAGATTTCGGTACCTGCTTTCCAGGAGTTTACTGAACAAACAAGAATTCGTTTTGTGGAGCTGTATGGATGGTATGCTCTGTCGCCAACCGTGCATAAACTTCTGGTGCATGGGACTGCAATTATAAAACATGCTTTGCTTCCTATTGGTATGTACAGTAAGGAAGCGCAAGAGAGTTAGTGAATCTAGAAAATGTATTCAAACGATTTCTTTTAACGTCTGATCCTGTAATAGCATTATCGAATAGATTAACAACCAACGTGAGTGTACTCCATCTTCCCGATTATGCAGCTGAATTAACATTTTTAATTTTAACACGCTAGAATACAGCAATACCTTATTTTAATATGTATAGCTAATAAATGTCTTACATGAAAGAGCATTTTTCATGTAAAAAACCCAATGTTTGAACACAATTTAAAAAATTTTAAAAAATATCTCCTCCGCCATTTTTTCTATAAACATGCTCGAAAGTATTTTCTATCAAATGAAAGAAACCGATTTTTTTTTCGTTTGCTCCAATGTTAGATATAGCAGTTTAAAAATTATCTGTTTTTGAACTATTTTTGCTCATAACTTCGGTTCAGAAAACGCTACCTTAATGCGCTAGTCATGAAAAAATTGGTTTCAACAAACTCTAAAAGATATTCAAAGACACCAAAATCGAGAAGTGAATATTAAGAAAGCTAGAGCAAAAAATCTGATTTTTTTTAGGAACACCCTAAGTTGATCTATTAAAATAGCTGTAACACTAAAACCGTTAGAGATACTACAATAGTGTTTTCGGCAAAGTTGCTTGATATAAGTTTTCCTACAATTTTGCCGAAGGATGCAGTCCTCTATCTCAACACATACGGAAAATAAATTTTGGATCACCCTAATAATTAGAACCACCCTAATACCATATACTTAAAAAAATGGCTTATCTTTCACTGATCATTTGTTCCGAAGACATCATAACTCTAAAGTATAAGGCTAAGCCACAAATGTTTTTGTCCCCCTAAATTGTGGATCCGGACCACTGTGCATTGGAACAATTTATGAAGCGCATATTATATTCACTTCGATTTTATTTAGATAGGTTCATATATACCATATGACTAGTTTTATAAAATTATATATATATATATATATATATATATATATATATATATATATATATATATATATATATATATATATATATATATATATATATATATATATATATATATATATATATATATAACTTTCAATGGAGCTCATACGAATAGCAGATAATCGCCAACTACTACTTTTCTTTGAGGATTCAAGCTTTACTAGTATTCCGTTCGGTAAGGGAGCACCTCATGATATTTGCGAAAGAGAAGTGAGATCCCGAGACTGAAAATAAAAATGAATCTTACTAGACAGATAGAGTAATGAAATGTACCGGATATATATTTCATGGTCCGTTAACGCATATCCTTGAACGAAGTTGGATGAGATGTCTTGTCAGCGATTTTAAATTACATTGAGATGCGGAACTTCCTGAAAAAAAAATGGTCTGGAGCAGTTGATGAATATCGGAGACACAACTATTTCTTCAGCTTCAAGCAGTACGATTCACGACTTCCATCGGATTTCCATATAAATTATATTGGATATTTTTATAACTTTCATTATGATAACGTCCATTTAGATTTGACGTACACATTAAATAATGATTATAAGTTTCCATATAATTTCTATGAATTATATTCTGCATATGATTCATATGACAAATCTAATGAATATAAATAAGATTTTCATTTCAGTGTAGGTCCCATCCTATACATTTTTACATCAGACATCCCACCTCTTCCGGGTAGTGGTGCTCTGTCACAATTTGCTGATGATACTGCCATTCTTTACAAAGGTCGTGTCATTAATGCTCTGAAGAATAAACTACAGACAGGTCTGGACGCTCTAACTGAATATTTTACTAGCTGGAAAATTGTGATCAATGCAGCAAAAACTCAGGTCATCTTGTTTCCACATTCAAGATCTCCAGCACTTGTTCAATCAGACGAATGCAGAATACGATTCGGTGATGAGGTCATTCAATGGTCCGATGAAGTTATCTATCTAGGACTCACATTTGACAGACATCTGATATTCAGGTCACATGTTGACAAAATCGTTCAAAAATGCAGCATACTCATTAGGTCTCTGTATCCGCTGATTTGTAGAACATCTAAACTTTGCCTGAAGAATCAGATGGCTGTCTATAAACAAATCATCTACCCCGCAATTGAATACGCAGTCCCTGTTTGGCGGGGTTGTGCACGAACACACAAACTTAGGCTTCAGCGCATTCAAAGTAAGATCTTAAAGATTATTCTAAATCTACCCCCTTGGACAAGGACTAGTGAAGTACATGAGATGGCCTCCCTGGATATACTAGAACAAAAATTCGAACAATACTGCACGAAATTTGAAGAGAGGTGCTCAATCTCTGAAATACAAACAATTCAAAATTTGTACGTATTAGGTTAGGGATAGTTATAAGTAGGTAGATATTTTATAAATAATTAAAATAAATATTATGATTAAACATTAGTATGTAAAACAAGAGTAACTAAAACACCTAATGTTAATAACGAATCGTATGAACAACAAAGATGAAAGGCCAAAGGGTCAAAACACTTGTACTGTAAAATGTTGATGTAATACACAAAAATAAGATTAATAAACAGTTATTTATGCAAAAAAAATATGCGAAAATCGATCATTTCTTCTTGTGCGTTGGATGGAAGCAGACGTCGCGGGAATGATTTAATCAACCAGGAGCTTCGGAGAGTGCACCTTTTGCGTGGTATAAAGCCTCAAACGCTCAGTTCATGCTCTAATTTGGACTTCGGTCGTCAGGTGGAGCAGTTGGCTATGAAAGCAGACCTTTTGAGTGGTATAGAGCCTTTCATTTGGACTTCAATCGTCGGGAGCACCAGTCGTCAATGCTTTCATTTGGACTTCGGTCGCAGGGCCAGTTTCCCTTCGAAGAAGATCGATTACATCATCCTGTTGGTGGTCGTTTGCATTGGAGCAAAATACAACGGAAAATGGACAACAATGTGGAACATTCTGCAAAATCACGGACAATAGGTCATCCTTGAAATAGAAGACGGAAGTCAACGGTATCCATTGGAAGTCAATGATATCCATCGGAATTTGAACTAAACTCGTCATTCTCCATCTCGAACGCCTTCATAAAAGGTTCTTTTCAGAATCACCATTATTTTATCATAAGGATCTATACTGGTTATTTCGTAATATTTGTGTTCAAAATGTTTAATGTAACTAATCTGTACTGCAGTTTAGGTGTATCGTTTCAAATTCTAGTAGTGTAAAAGGGCAAAACTTGCACAATTCACCCTATCGATCAACTAATTTATACTCGTAAGTATAAAGTAAGAGTGTCAGTTTTAGTCCTATTCACGACATCCAGTTATGTCTTTGACAATACACACCTGTACCTTTTTCTTCAGAAATTTTGATTAAATCATTTTGTTGGGTTTTAATTTCATTCAAGAGAATATGTAATCTGTTTTCGAATTTTTTATTAATTTTTATTTGAACATTGTTTTGTGTTATTAACTCGCTATTTGATTCCTGAATTTTGTGAAAATTTTCGTTAATGACTTTTAAATCGTTTGTATCGAGATTACCAGTTATAAATTTTATTGTGGTTCCAAGTATAAGTATAATGTTTCTAACAGGGATTTTGTTGATGTGAGTTTGATTCTAAAGAGTCTAGAGAGATTATTGTCGTTAGTTTCTTCTGTCGTGCTTTCTAGAATTTTCAAAGAGGTTTCGAGTTCTGCTAGGTCTATTATGTGAAGAAATCTTTTATGTCCATTGCTTATTCTAGCCTTTCCGTTCTTTAGTATTAGTGCTCCTGGATTATTACTTATGTAATGGACTAGGATTGTTTGTGAAGAGGTACCGATAATTAGATATGTAATTATTACCCAGTTAAAAGTTCGCATTTTCCACCTTTTCCTGAAACGATAGACAATAAAATGATTAAATCCTTTTAAGGTTTTCTTTATGTATTAATTTTCACGTGTTATCCACCAAGGTTTTGGTTTGGTTTTCAGTTACTACGGCTGATGCAAAACAGTTCCTCGTTTTGTCCTTTATTCCTTGTGTGCGAACAAAAACTGTTTGTTCTTGATCCGGGTTAGGGGCTGGTTCTCTGAAATGATTGTGGTATTTTAGGTTTTGCCTTTCTCATATAGAAATGTTATGCAATCACTGTGAAAACCGACTTTTGAACCGAGGCCCGGAGGGCCGAGTGTCATGTACCATTCGACTCAGTTCGTCGAGTACGCAAAATGTCTGTGTGTGTGTAACGTTTTTTTGCACTAACTTTTCTCGGAGATGGCTAAACCGATTTTCACAAACTTAGATTTAAATGAAAGGTTTTGTGGTCCCATCCAAATTCCTGAATATCATTTGGATCCCACTTCCAGTTCCGGAATTATGGGGTAAAATGTGCAAAAAATTGTGACAATAAGTGCACTTTTAGAAGATATTTGATCGCGCTCAATTTTCTCAGAGATGGCTGAACCGATTTTAACAAACTTGGGCTCGTTTGAAAGCTACTGTCGGGCCATTGATCAAGTTCGAAGATCAAATGGCTGTGACTTTTGGTTCCGGAGATATGATTGTATAAGTGACGTAACCGACAAAAAACGTTGTATTTGAACGCGCTCAATTTTCTCAGAGATGACTGAGCCGGTTTTAACAAACTTGAGCTTGTTTGAAAGCTACTGTCGGGCCATTGAGCAAGTTCGAAGATCAAATGGCTGTGACTTTTGGTTCCGGAGATATGATTGCATATGTGACATAACCGACAAAAAACGTTGTATTTGAACGCGCTCAATTTTCTCAGAGATGACTGAACCGATTTTAACAAACTTGGGCTCGTTTGAAAGCTAATGTCGGGCCATTGATCAAGTTCGAAGATCAAATGGCTGAGGCTTTTGATTCCGGAGATACGATTGTATGAGTGACGTAACCGACAAAAAGCGTTGTATTTGAATGCGCTCAATTTTCTCAGAGATGACTGAACCGATTTCAACAAACTTGGGCTCGTTTGAAAGCTACTGTCGGGCCATTGATCAAGTTAGAAGATCAAATGGCTGAGAATTTTGGTTCCAGATATATGATGGTATATGTGACGTAACCGACAAAACACGTTGATTTTTACCACTCATATATATAAGGGTGCCAAAATTTTGGGATCACCTCTATTTTCGTTAAGTTCTAGTGTTGAAAAGTTTAAGCACCTCGAAAAAAGCCTTCATGCAAAATATGACCTAAATCGGACATGTTTAAGGGGTGCTGCCCGGTGGTAAAGGTTTGACAATTTTCGATCTTGAAAAAGCACCATAGGGGGGAGTACATGAAATTTCCAAAATCGAAAATTTTTTTTGATGCCGAAATTCTTAAAACTGCATGAAACATCCAAATTTAGTGTCATCTCAAAAAATTTTTTTTTTGAAAAAATCAACTTTCTGGGACTTAAAAAACTTTTCATATTTTTTCTAGGTCCCAAAAAGTCGACTATTTCAAAAAAAAATTATTCGAGATGACACTAAATCTCGACGTTTCATGCAATTCTAAGCCTTTTGGCATCAAAATTTTTTTTTTCGATTTCGAAAATTTCATGTATTCCCCCCTATGGTGATTTTTCAATATATATGAAAATTCCACTAAGTGGACTAAGAAGGCTTTTTGCCTTTCTCTATAGAAAGGTATTAAAATTGCTTGAAAAACCGACTTTCGAATCGAGCCTCGGAGACCCATAGTGTTATATACCATTCGACTCAGTTCGTCGAGATCGGAAAATGCCTGTGTGTGTGTGTGTATGTGTGTGCACTTTTCGAAGATATTTGAACGCGCTCAATTTTCTCAGAGATGGCTGAACCGATTTTAACAAACTTGGGCTCGTTTGAAAGCTACTATCGGATCATTGATCAAGTTCGAAGATCAAATGGCTGTGACTTTTGATTCCGGAGATATGATTGTATAAGTGACGTAACCGACAAAAGGCGTTGTATTTGAACGCGCTCAATTTTCTCAGAGATGGCTGACCCGATTTTAACAAACTTGGGCTCGTTTGAAAGCCACTGTCGTGCCATTGATCAAGTTCGAAGATCAATTGGTTGTGACTTTTGGTTCCAGATATATGATTGTATAAGTGACGTAACCGACACAACACGTTGATTTTTACCGCTCTTTTATAAATGAGGGTTAAAAATTTTGGGATTACCTCTATTTTCGTTAAGTTCTAGTGCTCAAAAATTTAAGCACCTCGAAAAAAGCCTTCATGCAAAATTTGACCTAAATCGAACATGCTTAAGGGGTGCTGCCCGGTGGTAAAGGTTTGACAATTTTCGATCTTGAAAAAGCACCATAGGGAGGAGTACATGAAATTTCCAAAATCGAAAATTTTTTTTGATGCCAAAACTCTTAAAACTGCATAAAACATCGAAATTTAGTGTCATCTCAAAAAAATTTTTTTTGAAAAGATCAACTTTCTGGGACTTAAAAAACTTTTCATATTTTTTCTAAGGCCCAAAAAGTCGATTTTTCAAAAAAAAATTTTTTCGAGATGACACTAGATCTCGACGTTTCATGCAATTCTAAGCCTTTTGGCATCAAAATTTTTTTTTCGATTTCGAAAATTTCATGTACTCCCCCCTATGGTGATTTTTAAAGATATATGGAAATTCCACTAAGTGGACTAAGAAGGGTTTTGCCTTTCTCATATAGAAAGGCTATGCAATCACTGTGAAAATCGACTTTTTAACCGAGGCCCGGAGGGCCGAATGTCATATACCATTCGACTCAGCTCGACGAACTGAGCAAATGTCTGTGTGTGTGTGTGTCCGTCCGTCCGTGTGTGTGTATATGTGTGTGTGTGTGTGTGTGTACGTATCAAAAATATGCACTCACTTTACTCAGAGATGGCCAAACCGATTTTCACAAACAAAAATTCAAACGAAAGGTCTCATAGTCCCATAGCCTGTTATTGAATTTCATTCCGATCCGACTTCCGGTTCCGGAGATATAGGATGATATGTACCAAAAAAGTGAAAAAAATATGCACTCACTTTTTTAGAGATGGCTGAACCGGTTTTCACAAACTAAGATTCAAATAAAAGGTATTATGGTCCCATAGCTTGCTATTGAATTTCATTCGAATGTGATTTCCGGTTCCGGAGTTATATGGTAATATGTGAAAATTTGAGAAAAAGTTTACACTCAATTATCTCTGGAACAACTTAACCGATTTTCGCAAACTTAGATTCAAATGAAAGGTCTTATACTATCCTAAAAAATTGTGAAACATTTTATCTGGATCCGACTTCCGGTTCCGGAACTAAAGCGTGATAAGTGGAAAATTACCAATTTTATTAGTATTTTTCCACGAACGATGGTTAAAAACAGGTACAAATCCCATAAAACTGTCTGATAAATTCTTCTAGTTTGCAGAGCTTTTTAGTTTGTGGGCATAAAAACCTAATTCGGCACTACTGGTCCCCTCTTTTCCTGTTCCGAGAGCACCGAAAGTGGAGAAGAAAAACTCCTAAAACTAAATTCACTTCGATTTCTCTGCGATGCTTGAACCGATTTTCACAAATCTTGATTTGAATTGAAGTTCATACTGTCTTTAAACCTATTGTGAAATTTCATCCGGATCCGACTTCCGGTTCCGCAGTTACAGGGCGATGAGTGTCAAAATTTTCAAATCGCCATATAAAGTGACAATATGTACAACACAGAAAGAAGAAGAAAACACAAAACGAACAAGGCTTGCTTACGTACACGTTGTGTAGTGATGTCAATAATAATAATAATACTACATGTTTCATGCTGCTGATTCATGCTGTTTAGCACGCAGTAGTAACAGAAACGCAGGTTCGTTTCGTTAGATTTAGTTTAATTGGTTTAACGGAAATAGAGCATGGGATAGTAAGTATAAGTATAACTACGTTCAAAACTGTTCCAATTTGTAGGTCATATTTGTTGGTAGCAAACGAACCAACTTCGGCTATTCCGTTCATCTTAATCCGGTTTCGGAGAATTGGAAATTGTGATTAGAAACTGCAAAAAGGATCTCACTCACTTTTCTTGGAGATGGCCGAATAGATTTTCACAAACTTATAGGTTCAAAAGAAAAGTCTTACAGTTTCATACGGAATTCCTTAATTTGTTCTGGATACTACTTGCGGTTCCGGAACTACAGGTTAAACAGGATTTATAGAGTTTGTGAGATTAGATCCGAACAAATTATCCTATTCCTATTCAATAAACAGTTGTTTTTGCGAATTTCACGGTTATATTCATGATGTAATGAGTAATATGAGAAAGGCATCATTACACCACTAGGTGGATTAAAATAGGTTTTTAGATTAGCATCTCTGATTACAAGTAGGCAACGCAAATGTCAAGCGCTAGTTTGGAAAAATGATGCTGACTGTGTGGCATAAACACTGAAGCATGCTTGCGTAAACTACTCCAATCAATCTGAATCAATTGGTGGCAAATTAGTATCCAAAATTATTTAATAAAAGTATGAAACATATTTTCATGAGACTGTTATGAAAGAAGAGAAAGGCATTATCACACCACTAGGTGGACTAAGAAGGGTTTTTGTATTAGTCTTGGTTTGAGCAGTAATAATTTCTTAAAAGAATTTGTATCTGTTCTCGAGCATTTTCTCCATGTCGAGTTCTCTGTCCTCTCCATCTTTTAACCCGATGAATGCCTCACTTTTTCAAAAAAAAATTTTTCGAGATGACACTAAATCTCGACGTTTCATGCAATTCTAAGCCTTTTGGCATCAAAAATTTTTTTCGATTTCGAAAATTTCATGTACTCCCCCCTATGGTGATTTTTCAAGATATATGAAAATTCCACTAAGTGGACTAAGAAGGCTTTTTGCCTTTCTCTATAGAAAGGTATTAGAATTGCTGGAAAAACCGACTTTCGAACGGAGCCTCGGAGACCCATAGTGTTATATACCATGCGACACAGTTCGACGAGATCGGAAAATGTCTGTGTGTATGTGTGTGTGTGTGTGTGTGTGTGTGTGTGTGTGTGTGTGTGTGTGTGTGTGTGTGTGTGTGTTTGTGTGTGTGTGTGTATGTGTGTGTGCACTTTTAGAAGAAATTTGAACGCGCTCAATTTCCTCAGAGATGGCTGAACCGATTTTAACAAAATTGGGCTCGTTTGAAAGCTACTGTCGGGCCATTGATCAAGTTCGAAGATCAAATGGCTGTGACTTTTGGTTTCGGAGATACGATTGTATAAGTGACGTAACCGACAAAAGGCGTTGAATTTGAACGCGCTCAATTTTCTCAGAGATGACTGAACCGATTTTAACAAACTTGGGCTCGTTTAAAAGGTACTATCGGGCCATTGATCAAGTTCGAAGATCAAATGGCTGTGACTTTTGGTTCCGGAGATATGATGGTATAAGTGACGTAATCGACAAAACACATTGATTTTTACCGCTCTTATGTATATGGGTTCCAAAATTTTAGGATCACCTCTATTTTCGTTAAGTTCTAGTGCTCAAAAGTTTAAGCACATCGAAAAAAGCCTTCATGCAAAATTTGACCTAAATCGGACATGCGTAAGAGGTGCTGCCCGTTGGTAAAGGTTTGACAATTTTCGACCTTGAAAAAGCACCATAGGGGGGAGTACATGAAATTTCCAAAATCGAAATTTCTTTTAGATGCCGAAACTCTTAAATCTGCATGAAACATCGAAATTTATTGTCATCTCAAAAAAAATTTTTTTTTGAAAAAATGAACTTTCTGGGACTTTCATATTTTTTGTAAGTCCCAAAAAATCGACTTTTTCAAAAATTTTTTTTTCGAGATGACACTAAATCTCGACGTTTCATGTAATTCTAAGCCTTTTGGCATCAAAAATTTTTTTTCGTTTTCGAAAATTTCATGGTGATTTTTCAAGATATATAAAAATTCCACTAAGTGGACTAAGAATGCTTTTTGCCTTTCTCTATAGAAAGGTATTAGAATTGCTGGAAAAACCGACTTTCGAACGGAGCCTCGGAGACCCATAGTGTTATATACCATTCGACTCAGTTCGACGAGATCGGAAAATGTCTGTGTGTATGTGTGTGTGTGTGTGTGTGTGTGTGTGTGTGTGTGTGTGTGTGTGTGTGTGTGTGTGTGTGTGTGTGTGTGTGTGTGTGTGTGTGGACTTTTAGAAGATATTTGAACGCGCTCAATTTTCTCAGAGATGGCTGAACCGATTTTAACAAACTTGGGCTCGTTTGAAAGCTACTGTTGGGCCATTGATCAAGTTCGAAGATCAAATGGCTGTGACTTTTGGTTTCGGAGATATGATTGTATAAGTGACGTAATCGACAAATAGCGTTGAATTTGAACGCGCTCAATTTTCTCAGAGATGGCTGACCCGATTTTAACAAACTTGGGCTTGTTTGAAAGGTACTATCGGGCCATTGATCAAGTTCGACGATCAAATGGCTGTGACTTTTGGTTCCGGAGATATGATTGTATAAGTGACGTAACCGACAAAAAGCGTTGTATTTGAACGCGCTCAATTTTCTCAGAGATAACTGAACCGATTTTAACAAACTTGGGCTCGTTTGAAAGCTACTGTCGGGCCATTGATCAGGTTCAAAAATCAAATGGTTGTGACTTTTGGTTCCAGATATATGATGGTATAAGTGACGTAACCGACAAAACACATTGATTTTTACCGCTCTTATATATATATATGGGTGCCAAAATTTTAGGATCACCTCTATTTTCGTTAAGTTCTAGTGCTCAAAAGTTTAAGCACCTCGAAAAAAGCCTTCATGCAAAATTTGACCTAAATCGGACATGCGTAAGGGGTGCTACCCGGTGGTAAAGGTTTGACAATTTTCGATCTTGAAAAAGCACCATAGGGGGGAGTACATGAAATTTCCAAAATCGAAAAATTTTTTTGTTGCCAAAACTCTTAAAACTGCATAAAACATCGAAATTTAGTGTCATCTAAAAAAAAATTTTTTTGAAAAAATCAACTTTCTGGGACTACTTCATATTTTTTCTAAGTCCCAAAAAGTCGATTTTTTCAAAAAAAAAAAGTTTTTCGAGATGACACTTAATCTCGACGTTTCATGCAATTCTAAGCCTTTTGGCATCAAAAATTTTTTTTTGATTTCGAAAATTTCATGTACTCCCCCCTATGGTGATTTTTCAAGATATATGAAAATTTCACTAAGTGGACTAAGAAGGCTTTTTGCCTTTCTCTATAGAAAGGTATTAGAATTGCTGGAAAAACCGACTTTCGAACGGAGCCTCGGAGACCCATAGTGTTATATACCATTCGACTCAGTTCGACGAGATCGGAAAATGTCTGTGTGTATGTGTGTGTGTGTGTGTGTATGTGTGTGTGTGCACTTTTAGAAGATATTTGAACGCGCTCAATTTTCTCAGAGATGGCTCAACCGATTTTAACAAACTTGGGCTCGTTTGAAAGCTACTGTCGGGCCATTGATCAAGTTCGCAGATCAAATGGCTGTGACTTTTGGTTTCGGAGATATGATTGTATAAGTGACGTAACCGACAAAAGGCGTTGAATTTGAACGCGCTCAATTTTCTTAGAGATGGCTGAACCGATTTTAACAAACTTGGGCTCGTTTGAAAGCTACTATAAGGCCATTGTTCAAGTACGAAGATCAAATGGCTGTGACTTTTGGTTCCGGAGATATGATTGTATAAGTGACGTAACCGACAAAAAGCGTTGTATTTGAACGCGCTCAATTTTCTCAGAGATAACTGATCCGATTTTAACAAACTTGGGCTCGTTTGAAAGCTACTGTCGGGCCATTGATCAAGTTCGAAGATCAAATGGTTGTGACTTTTGGTTCCAGATATATGATGGTATAAGTGACGTAACCGACAAAACACATTGATTTTTACCGCTCTTATATATATATATATATATATATATATATATATATATATATATATATATATATATATATATATATATATATATATATATATATATATATATATATATATATATATATATATATATATATATATATATATATATATATATATATATATATATATATATATATATATATATATATATATATATATATATATATATATATATATATATATATATATATATATATATATATATATATATATATATATATATATATATATATATATATATATATATATATATATATATATATATATATATATATATATATATATATATATATATATATATATATATATATATATATATATATATATATATATATATATATATATATATATGGGTGCCAAAATTTTAGGATCACCTCTATTTTCGTTAAGTTTTAGTGCTCAAAAGTTTAAGCACCTCGAAAAAAGCCTTCATGCAAAATTTGACCTAAATTGGACATGCGTAAGGGGTGCTGCCCGGTGGTAAAGGTTTGACAATTTTCGACCTTGAAAAAGCACCATAGGGGGGAGTACATGAAATTTCCAAAATCGAAATTTTTTTTGATGCCGAAACTCTTAAAACTGCATGAAACATCGAAATTTAGTGTTATCTCGAAAAAAATTCCGAAGCATCGTTTACACAGGCCATACTTCCAGCAACGTAAAGAAGAGTGCGGTAGAGCTGTAGACGAGAAAGAGATAGGGAGAGCACTAAATTTGAGCATTGATAGTTTTCAAGAAGTTATAGATGAGAGTCATATAAGGAAGATTACGAGTTGCCAAGACGTCGCGGACTGGTACGAAGGGTGGTATACCTCGGGCCCGAAGGGAACCTATGAGTTGGGACCTGGCATCACAATACTCGACACATGTCCAAACAACATGTTCGATGTCATGATAACCCTCACCGCAAACGCAGACACCACTCTCAGCGAGCCCCACACGACGGAGATGCGCGCTGAACATATAATGATTAGACATGAGCCTTGACATTACACGAATAAAGTCTCGGCTCACGTCTAACCCCCGGAACCAAGCTTTCGTCGATACCTGTGGGATTATTGAGTGTAACCATCGTCCCAGAGTTCCACTATTCCATGTATTCTGCCAGCTAGCTAGAGTTTTCTGACGACAGCAACTGAGAAATTCATTGAAGCAAATTGGTCTTTCATAGATATCACCTTCTAGTGCGCCCACCTTGGTTAACGAGTCCGCCCTCTCATTGCCCCGTATGGAACAATGTGAGGGGACCCAAACCAAGGTAATCTGGTATGATTTTGCAGATAAAGCACTCAATTGTTCCCGTATTTTCCCCAGGAAATACGGTGAGTGCTTTCCAGGCTTCACTGAACGGAGAGCCTCAATGGAACTGAGACTGTCCGATACAATGAAGTAGTGATCTGTGGGCAGAGTGTCAATGATCTCAAGGGTATACTGAATTGCAGCTAGTTCTGCAACGTAAACTGAAGCTGGATCACTGAGTTTATAGGAAGCGGTGAAATTTACATTGAATATACCGAAGCCAGTGGACCCGTCTAGATATGATCCGTCAGTGTAAAACATTTTATTACAGTCGACTTCTTTAAATTTATTATTAAAAATTTTTGGGATCTCTTGAGGGCGTACAGGATCCGGGATTCCACGAATTTCTTCTTTCATGGATGTGTCGTAAAACACAGTAGAATTAGAAGTATCCACAAAATGAACACGATTGGGAACGAACGAAGAAGGATTTATATTCTGAGCCATGTAGTCAAAATACAAGGACATAAAACGGGTTTGTGAATTAAGCTCGACAAGCTTTTCAAAGTTTTCTATCACCATCGGATTCAAAATGTCGCATCGGATTAGCAGTCGATATGAGAGATCCCAGAACCTGTTTTTCAACGGTAAGACGCCCGCCAGCACTTCAAGACTCATCGTATGGGTTGATTGCATGCAACCCAAGGCAATACGTAAACAACGATACTGAATTCTTTCCAGTTTAATGAATTGAATATTCGTAGCGGAGCGGAAACAGAAACATCCATATTCCATTACTGACAATATCGTCGTTTTGTACAACCTGATCAGGTCTCCTGGGTGAGAGCCCCACCAAGTTCCGGTTATTGTACGAAGGAAATTGATTCTCTGTAGGCATTTTCGTTTCAAATACCTAATGTGACATCCCCAGGTACCTTTGGAATCGAACCAGACCCCGAGATATTTAAATGTGAAAACTTGAGCTATGGTTTCACCCCCTAGTTGAAGCTGTAATTGCGCAGGTTCTCGCTTCCTTGAAAATACAACCAGCTCAGTTTTCTCCGTAGAGAACTCGATACCCATTTGAAAAGCCCATGTCGACAAGTTGTCGAAGGTATCTTGCAATGGTCCTTGGAGATCGGCAGCTTTGGGTCCTATAATAGACACAACACTGTCGTCGGCAAGTTGTCTTAGCGTGCAAGATGTGTTGATACATTCATTAATGTTATTTACGTAAAAGTTGTATAAAAGGGGGCTTAAGCATGAGCCCTGAGGAAGACCCATGTAACTGAATCGCTTTGTCGTCAAATCACCATGCTCAAAATGCATGTGTTTCTCGGACAATAGATTATATAAAAAGTTGTTCAAAACTGGTGAAAGACCATGCTGATGCAACTTCTCAGATAGAACGTTAATGGAAACTGAATCGAATGCCCCCTTGATGTCGAGGAAAACTGATGCCATTTGTTCTTTACGAGCAAATGCCATTTGAATTTCTGTTGAGAGCAACGCTAGACAATCGTTCGTTCCTTTGCCCCTGCGGAACCCAAATTGTGTACCTGAAAGCAATCCATTTGTTTCGACCCAATTGTCTAGACGGAAGAGAATCATTTTCTCCAACAATTTCCGAATACAGGAAAGCATAGCAATCGGCCGATACGAATTGTGATCGGAGGCTGGTTTTCCAGGTTTTTGAATAGTAATAACTCTCACTTCTCTCCATTCGTGTGGGACAATATTACCCTCGAGGAACTTGTTGAATAAATTCAACATTCCAAAGAGTGCTCATTGCTGTTTCTCTCGTTAATCCGTCAACAAACCTTCGCCAGTAACCGCGTTTCTTAGCTTTAATCAGACTTTTCATTTGAAATTCTAACGCCGCGTATTTCCGATAAATATCTGGAGTTCCGTTCCTTCTAAACGAGATGAAGGCTGAAGCTTTTTTCGTTTTCAGCTCTGAGCACTCTTTGTCCCACCATGGGTTGAGAGAACGCATACTAGTTTGCGCGCTAGGTACTCGTTTCGTCTGAGCTTGAATTGTGGTGTCAAGAATCAAGCCAGCCAAAAATGTATACTCTTCCTCCGGAGGAAGCTCCTGTGATGTTTCTAGTTTCTCAGATATCGAGCTCGCGTAACGTTTCCAATCAATGTTTCGTGTGAAATCGTACGAAACATTGATTGTTTCCGATGGTCTTCCACGGTTGGTGATAGAAACTATGATCGGCAAGTGATCGCTACCGTGAGGATCACAGATTACCTTCCACTTGCAATCTAACTGTAGCGAAGTCGAGCAAAGGGATAAATCCAGCGCACTTGGTTGTGCTGGCGGTCTAGGGTTCCGTGTCATTTCTCCCGTGTTTAGAATTGTCAAATTGAAGTTGTCACACAGATCTTGGATTAACGAAGAACGATTATCATCATATAAGCAGCCCCATCCTGTACCATGCGAGTTAAAGTCCCCTAAAACCAGCCGCGGTGAAGGAAGAAGTTCTATGATGTCTGCAAGCCGACGATGCCCTATCGAGACTCTGGGGGGAATGTAGATAGAAGCTATACATAGATCTTTGCCTTTAATATTAATTTGGCAAGCAACAACTTCAATTCCCGGTGTCGAGGGGAGGTTAATACGATAAAATGAATAGCACTTTTTAATCCCTAAAAGTACCCCTCCATAAGAGTCTTCTCGGTCCAGGCGGATTATGTTAAAATTATGGAAGTCGAGGTTGATGTTAGAAGTAAGCCAAGTTTCACTCAAGGAGAATACATCGCAATTATGAGTATGTATTAAGTGTTTGAAAGAATCAAGTTTTGGGATGATACTTCTGCAATTCCACTGAAGCACAATGATCATATCTTCGATTCTCAGTGGTAAATTATCCATCAAAAGATACGATCGCTGCAAGGAGGGGCCATTGTTCAGTCAACTGTTTTAAAAATGTCCTTACAGTTGGCAGTAGAGCAGTTAGGAAGCTTTTTAGAGGATCAGTAATATTGAAGGCTGTTAATATCCAGTCCACGATATCAGAAAATTTCAATAATCCAGCGTTTGTTGGATTTTCTGGTTGTACTTTAGGGTCATTCGGGTTTTTTGATTCCCCAGGAAGTGCTGGGTACTCCTTATCATCCCTAAGTTTTTTGAACCCAGGAGGTGTTTGCTTCGGTTTTGAGTCAGCACTTTTTGTTTCCGTTTGGTTCTTTTTTGACGAAGAGGACAGTCTGAGGCCTTTACGAGGAAGCTTGGGAGAAGCCAGATTTTGTCTTTTCCTGCTTCCTTCAACCTGTGTGTAGGAAGGTCCTTCGCCTGGGTCGTCAGAGGTATCCTCTTCAACTGGCAAGATTGCAAACGGGTTCTCAGGGGTCGATGGAGTGGTTCTTTTTAAGATTTCCGCATAAGAACGTTTGGAACGTTCTTTCACGGATCGCTTCAATTTCTCCGCACGCTGTATGTACGTAGGGCACACCGAAAGATCATGAGGATTCTCCCCGCAGTAGCAACACTTTTCCACTGCTTTTCTGCAGAGATCGTCCTCATGGGCCTCTCCGCATTTGCCGCATCGCAGTTTGTTGCAACAATAGGTTGCCGTATGACCTAGCTGTTTGCAGCTTTTTACAATGCATTACCCGCGGTACATACAGCCGAACAGGTAGACGAACTCCACTCACTACCAAATAATTTGGAAGTGCAGATCCGGCAAAAGTCACGCGAAATGAGTCCGATTGGTAAAATTTACCATCTATCGATTTGGAGTGCAATTGCTTGCACTCCAAAATTTTCACTGGTTGAAGGTCGGGGTTTTTGAAACGGCCTACCCCGTCCTTCATCAGATCTTCGATTGTCAGACTTTCGTCACGGACCACACCGTCGATCTCCACCACATGAGACGGGACGTACACGCGGTACTCCTTCATGAACAACTCGCTGGTAGCAATCTCGTTTGCTTGCTTCAGGTCGGACACAACAACGCGTAACTTGTTTGGCGAAACCTTATCTATTGTTTTTATTGCCGAGTAATGTTTTTCCAGGTCCCGAGCAATATTTAAAACTCTGAGAGACTTTAATTTGGGCCGGAAGTATACCACCCACGGACCCCCCGAGCCATCGTCTTGGTAAACTTTTTGGCGAGCAGGCAATATCTTAGAGGGAGATGGAGGCATCGGAGAGGAAGATGGCATCGGAGAGGAGATGGTATCGGAGGGGGAGATGGTATCGGAGGGGGAGATGGTATCGGAGGGGGAGATGGTATAGGAGGGGTAGATGGCATCTCGGAAGCAAACTCAGCCTCTAAATGTTCTTCGTTCATTCGTTCAGCTTCGCCCTCCTCCGAGACACCCCCACTGTTATCAATATTCATATTTAAAGTGCGGGAGTAAAGAAGTCTCCCGCACTTGAAATGAGAAAGAAAGAAATAAAATGAAAAGAAAATATATGAATAGTAAAAGTTGAAAGAAAAAGTTTGAGAAAATACTAAACAGTATGTCACGGTAAGCTGTTAGGTGAGTTGCTCCTTCACTCCTTCGTTGTGCTTCAGCGTGACCTTGACTCAGGATTTGGCTGCTGCGATGCGGGTAGCAAACAATAGAAATAACTGCTGCCCGAGGATAGCACAATAGCGTCTACTGTCGATACCGATACAAAACCGGTGCACAGACAGAACTCACTTGCGGGGATGCTACTTTTCATCACTTTTATTTAATGCCTATACTACAGCCTCTGCTGTGATAGGCACCTTCGTCTTACCTATGTCGATTGTTAAAAAAACGCGTGTGCTCACTTCGAACATTCGGTTACGAATGATATATACCATTCGACTCAGTTCGTCGAGATCGGAAAATGTCTGTGTGTGTGTATGTGTGTGCACTTTTCGAAGATATTTGAACGCGCTCAATTTTCTCAGAGATGGCTGAACCGATTTGAACAAACTTGGGCTCGTTTGAAAGCCACTGTCAGGCCATTGATCAAGTTCGAAGATCAAATGGCTGTGACTTTTGGTTCCGGAGATATGATTGTATAAGTGACGTAACCGACAAAAAGCGTTGTATTTGAACGCGCTCAATTTTCTCAGAGATGGCTGAACCGATTTGAACAAACTTGGGCTCGTTTGAAAGCTACTATCGGACTATTGATCAAGTTCGAAGATCAAATTGCTGTGACTTTTGGTTAAGGAGATATGATTGTATAAGTGACGTAACCGACAAAAAGCGTTGTATTTGAACGCGCTCAATTTTCTCAGAGATGGCTGATCCGATTTTAACAAACTTGGGCTCGTTTTAAAGCTAATGTCGGGCCATTGATCAAGTTCGAAGATCAACTGGTTGTGACTTTTGGTTCCAGATATATGATTGTATAAGTGACGTAACCGACAAAACACGTTGATTTCTATTGCTCTTATATAGATATATATATATATATATATATATATATATATATATATATATATATATATATATATATATATATATATATATATATATATATATATATATATATATATATATATATATATATATATATATATATATATATATATATATATATATATATATATATATATATATATATATATATATATATATATATATATATATATATATATATATATATATATATATATATATATATATATATATATATATATATATAAGGGTGCCAAAATTTTGGGATCACCTCTTTTTTCGTTAGGTTCTAGTGCTCAAATGTTTAAGCACCTCGAAAAAAGCCTTCATGCAAAATTTGACCTAAATCTGACATGCTTAAGGGGTGCTGCCCGGTGGTAAAGGTTTGACAATTTTCGATCTTGAAAAGGCACCATAGGGGGGAGTATATGAAATTTCCAAAATCGAAAATTTTGTTTGATGCCAAAACTCTTAAAACTGCATAAAACATCGAAATTTAGTGTCATCTAAAAAAAAATTTTTTTTAAAATCAACTTTCTGGGACTTCTTCATAGTTTTTCTAAGTCCCAAAAAGTCGACTTTTCCAAAATTTTTTTTTTTCGAGATGACACTAAATCTCGACGTTTCATGCAATTCTAAGCCTTTTGGCATCAAAATTTTTTTTTCGATTTCGAAAATTTCATGTACTCCCCCCTATGGTGATTTTTCAAGATATATGAAAATTCCACTAAGTGGACTAAGAAGGCTTTTTGCCTTTCTCTATAGAAAGGTATTAGAATTGCTGGAAAAACCGACTTTCGAACGGAGTCTCGGAGACCCATAGTGTTATATTCCATTCGACTCAGTTCGTCGAGATCAGAAAATGTCTGTGTGTGTGTGTGTATGTGTGTGTATGTGCACTTTTAAAAGATATTTGAACGCGCTCAATTTTCTCAGAGATGGCTGAACCGATTTGAACAAACTTGGGCTCGTTTGAAAGGTACTGTCGGGCCATTGATCAAGTTCGAAGATCAAATGGCTGTGACTTTTGGTTCCGGAGATATGATTGTATAAGTGACGTAACCGACAAAAAGCGTTGTATTTGAACGCGCTCAATTTTCTCAGAGATGGCTGAACCGATTTTAACAAACTTGGGATCGTTTGAAAGCTACTATTGTACCATTGATCATGTTCGATGATCAAATGGCTGTGACTTTTGGTTCCGAAGATATGATTGTATAAGTGACGTAACCGACAAAAAGCGTTGTATTTGAACGCGCTCAATTTTCTCAGAGATGGCTGATCCGATTTTAACAAACTTGGGCTCGTTTGAAAGCTACTGTCGAGCCGTTGAACAAGTTCGAAGATCAAATGGTTGTGACTTTTGGTTCCAGATATATGATGGTATAAGTGACGTAACCGACAAAACACGTTGATTTTTACCGCTCTTGTATATATATGGGTGCCAAAATTTTGGGATCAACTCTATTTTCGTAAAGTTCTAGTGCTCAAAAGTTTAAGCACCTCGAAAAAAGCCTTCATGCAAAATTTGACCTAAATTGGACATGCTTAAGGGGTGCTGCCCGGTGGTAAAGGTTTGACAATTATCGATCTTGAAAAAGGACCATAGGGGGGAGTACATGAAATTTCCAAAATCGAAAATTTTTTTTGATGCCAATACTCTTAAAACTGCATAAAACATCGAAATTTAGTGTCATCTCAAAAAAAAATTTTTTTGAAAAAATCAACTTTCGGGGACTTTCATATTTTTTCTAAGTCCCAAAAAGTCGATTTTTTCAAAAAAAAATTTTTTTCGAGATGACACTAAATCTCGACGTTTCATGCAATTCTAAGCCTTTTGGCATCAAAAATTTTTTTTCGATTTCGAAAATTTCATGTACTCCCCCCTATGGTGATTTTTCAAGATATATGAAAATTTCACTAAGTGGACTAAGAAGGCTTTTTGCCTTTCTCTATAGAAAGGTATTAGAATTGCTGGAAAAACCGACTTTCGAACGGAGCCTCGGAGACCCATAGTGTTATATACCATTCGACTCAGCTCGACGAGATCGGAAAATGTCTGTGTGTGTGTGTATGTGTGTGTGTATGTGTGTATGTGTGTGTGTATGTGTGTATGTGTGTGCACTTTTCGAAGATATTTGAACGCGCTCAATTTTCTCAGAGATGGCTCAACCGATTTTAACAAACTTGGGCTCGTTTGAAAGCTACTATCGGGGCATTGATCAAGCTCGAAGATAAAATGGCTGTGACTTTTGGTTCCGGAGATATGATTGTATAAGTGACGTTACCGACAAAAAGCGTTGTATTTGAACGCGCTCAATTTTCTCAGAGATGGCTGAACCGATTTGAACAAACTTGGACTCGTTTGAAAGCTACTGGCGGGCCATTGATCAAGTTCGAAGATCAAATGGTTGTGACTTTTGGTTCCAGATATATGATGGTATAAGTGACGTAACCGACAAAACACGTTGATTTTTACCGCTCTTGTATATATAAGGGTGCCATAATTTTGGGATCAACTCTATTTTCGTAAAGTTCTAGTGCTCAAAAGTTTAAGCACCTCGAAAAAAGCCTTCATGCAAAATTTGACCTAAATTGGACATGCTTAAGGGGTGCTGCCGGGTGGTAAAGGTTTGACAATTATCGATCTTGAAAAAGCACCATAGGGGGGAGTACATGAAATTTCCAAAATCGAAAATTTTTTTTGATGCCAAAACTCTTAAAACTGCATAAAACATCGAAATTTAGTGTCATCTCAAAAAAAAATTTTTTTGAAAAAATCAACTTTCTGGGACTTGGAAAAATTTTCATATTTTTTCTAAGTCCCAAAAAGTCGATTTTTTCAAAAAATTTTTTTTTCGAGATGACACTAAATCTCGACGTTTCATGCAATTCTAAGCCTTTTGGCATCAAAATTTTTTTTTCGATTTCGAAAATTTCATGTACTCCCCCCTATGGTGATTTTTCAAGATATATGAAAATTTCACTAAGTGGACTAAGAAGGCTTTTTGCCTTTCTCTATAGAAAGGTATTAGAATTGCTGGAAAAACCGACTTTCGAACGGAGCCTCGGAGACCCATAGTGTTATATACCATTCGACTCAGCTCGACGAGATCGGAAAATGTCTGTGTGTGTGTATGTGTGTGTGTATGTGTGTATGTGTGTGCACTTTTCGAAGATATTTTAACGCGCTCAATTTTCTCAGAGATGGCTCAACCGATTTTAACAAACTTGGGCTCGTTTGAAAGCTACTATCGGGGCATTGATCAAGTTCGAAGATAAAATGGCTGTGACTTTTGGTTCCGGAGATATGATTGTATAAGTGACGTAACCGACAAAAAGCGTTGTATTTGAACGCGCTCAATTTTCTCAGAGATGGCTGAACCGATTTAAACAAACTTGGACTCGTTTGAAAGCTACTGGCGGGCCATTGATCGAGTTCGAAGATCAAATGGCTGTGACTTTTGGTTCCGAAGATATGATTGTATAAGTGACGTAACCGACAAAAAGCGTTGTATTTGAACGCGCTCAATTTTCTCAGAGATGGCTGATCCGATTTTAACAAACTTGGGCTCGTTTGAAAGCTACTGTCGGGCCGTTGATCAAGTTCGAAGATCAAATGGTTGTGACTTTTGGTTCCAGATATATGATGGTATAAGTGACGTAACCGACAAAACACGTTGATTTTTACCGCTCTTGTATATATATGGGTGCCAAAATTTTGGGATCAACTCTATTTTCGTAAAGTTCTAGTGCTCAAAAGTTTAAGCACCTCGAAAAAAGCCTTCATGCAAAATTTGACCTTAATTGGACATGTTTAAGGGGTGCTGCCCGGTGGTAAAGGATTGACAATTATCGATCTTGAAAAAGGACCATAGGGGGGAGTACATGAAATTTCCAAAATCGAAAATTTTTTTTGATGCCAAAACTCTTAAAACTGCATAAAACATCGAAATTTAGTGTCATCTCAAAAAAAAATTTTTTTGAAAAAATCAACTTTCTGGGACTTAGAAAAATTTTCATATTTTTTCTAAGTCCCAAAAAGTCGATTTTTTCAAAAAAAATTTTTTTCGAGATGATTTATTTTAGATTAGCATCACTGTTCTCATACAAATAGGCATCGCAAATGTCAAGCACTAGTTTGGAAAAATGATGCTGACTGTGTGACATAAACACTGAAGAATGCTTTTGTGAACTACTCGAATCAATTTGAATCAATTGGCGTCTAAAATTATTTTATAAATGTATGAAACATATTTTCATGAGACTGTTATGAAAGAAGAGAAAGGCATTATCACACCACTAGGTGGATTAAGAAGGGTTTTTAGATTAGCATCACTGTTCTTATACAAATAGGCATCGCAAATGTCAAGCACTAGTTTGGAAAAATGATGCTGACTGTGTGAAGCATGCTTTTGTGAACTACTCGAATCAATCTGAATCAATTGGTGTCAACATTAGTATCCAAAGTTATTTAATAAAAGTATGAAACATATTTTTATGAGACTGTTATGAAATAAGAGAAAGGCATTATCACACCACTAGGTTGATAAGGAAGGGTTTTTAGATTAGCATCACTGATTACAAATAGGCAACGCAAATGTCAAGCACTAGTTTGGAAAAATGATGCTGACTGTTTGACATAAACACTGAAGCATGCTTTTGTGAACTACTCGAATCAATCTGCATCAATTGTTGTCAAAATTGGTGTCCAGAATTATTTAATAAAAGTATGAAACATATTTTTATGAGACTGTTATGAAAGAAGAGAAAGGCATTATCACACCACTAGGTGGATTAAGAAGGGTTTTGCCTTTCTCTATAGAAAGGTATTAGAATTGCTGGAAAAACCGACTTTCGAACGGAGCCTCGGAGACCCATAGTGTTATATACCATTCGACTCAGTTCGTCGAGATCGGAAAATGTCTGTGTGTGTGTGTGTGTGTGTGTGTGTGTATGTGTGTGTGTGTGTATGTGTGTGCACTTTTCGAAGATATTTGAACGCGCTCAATTTTCTCAGAGATGGCTGAACCGATTTGAACAAACTTGGGCTCGTTTGAAAGCTACTGTCGGGCCATTGATCAAGTTCGAAGATCAAATGGCTGTGATTTTTGGTTCCGGGGATATGATTCTATAAGTGACGTAACCGACAAAAAGCGTTGTATTTGAACGCGCTCAATTTTCTCAGAGATGGCTGAACCGATTTGAACAAACTTGGGCTCGTTCGAAAGCTACTGTCGGGCCATTGATCAAGTTCGAAGATCAAATGGCTGTGATTTTTGGTTCCGGAGATATGATTCTATAAGTGACGTAACCGACAAAAAGCGTTGTATTTGAACGCGCTCAATTTTCTCAGAGATGGCTGATCCGATTTCAACAAACTTGGGCTCGTTTGAAAGCTACTGTCGTGCCATTGATCAAGTTCGAAGATCAAATGGTTGTGACTTTTGGTTCCAGAAATATGATTGTATAAGTGACGTAACCGACAAAACACGTTGATTTTTACCGCTCTTGTATATATAAGGGTGCCAAAATTTTGGGATCAACTCTATTTTCGTAAAGTTCTAGTGCTCAAAAGTTTAAGCACCTCGAAAAAAGCCTTCATGCAAAATTTGACCTAAATTGGACATGCTTAAGGGGTGCTGCCCGGTGGTAAAGGTTTGACAATTATCGATCTTGAAAAAGCACCATAGGGGGGAGTACATGAAATTTCCAAAATAAAAAATTTTTTTTGATGCCAAAACTCTTAAAACTGCATAAAACATCGAAATTTAGTGTTATCCCGAAAAAATTTGTTTTTGAAAAAATCAACTTTCTGGGACTTAGAAAAATTTTCATATTTTTTCTAAGTCCCAAAAAGTCGACTTTTTCAAAAAAATTTTTTTTCGAGATGACACTAAATCTCGACGTTTCATGCAATTCTAAGCCTTTTGGCATCAAAAATTTTTTTTCGATTTCGAAAATTTCATGTACTCCCCCCTATGGTGATTTTTCAAGATATATGAAAATTTCACTAAGTGGACTAAGAAGGCTTTTTTTATTTTAGATTAGCATCACTGTTCTCATACAAATAGGCAACGCAAATGTCAAGCACTAGTTTGGAAAAATGATGCTGACTGTGTGACATAAACACTGAAGCATGCTTTTGTGAACTACTCGAATCAATCTGAATCAATTGGTGTCAAAATTAGTATCCAAAATTATTTAATAAAAGTATGAAACATATTTTCATGAGACTGTTATGAAAGAAGAGAAAGGCATTATCACACCACTAGGTGGATTAAGAAGGGTTTTTTAGATTAGCATCACTGATTACAAATAGGCAACGCGAATGTCAAGCACTAGTTTGGAAAAATGATGCTGACTGTGTGACATAAACACTGAAGCATGCTTTTGTGAACTACTCGAATCAATCTGAATCAATTGGTGACAAATTAGTATCCAAAATTATTTAATAAAAGTATGAAACATATTTTCATGAGACTGTTATGAAAGAAGAGAAAGGCATTATCACACCATTAGGTGGATTAAGAAGGGTTTTTGTATTAGTTTTGGTTTGAGCAGTAATAATTTCTTAAAAGAATTTGTTTCTGTTCTCGAGCATTTTCTCCATGTCGAGTTCTCTGTCCTCTCCATCTTTTAACCCGAAGAATGCCTCACGCGGTGTGACTCCTATAGAAGAGTGGATAGTTTTGTCTATAAAGTGCAGGCTATTCTGACGCGGTATGACTCCTATAGCAGAGTGGATAGTTTTGTCTATAAAGTGCAGGCTATTCTGAAAATTTCTTTCGTTCCCAGGTCGTCGTGTTTATTTCTAATACATCGGAATATTTCGGCTAGGGTCGACTGAAACCTTTCGACTATTCCGTTGCTCAAACTATGATTAGGGGGAACAAAATGTATTGGTATGTTTAGGCTGTCTAAGAAGCTGCGAATTTCTATAGACTTTAGTGCCGGTTCATTGTCACAAGCCATACTTTTAGGAGTACCGTACAAAGAAAATAATTTCGTTAAGCCCTTTCTTATGTCAACTATATCTGTTTCACTTGGAAGGACAAAGCCTTTCTTTCACAAATGCAATTAAACACAGCATTAATACGAAAGATGACCTTCCAGTTCACTGTTTTTCGTATCGGTACCCCTTTTGTCATCGAGAAGAAGTACAAAAGCAGATAGATAACATGTTGAAACAACAAATCATAAGGCTATCAAACAGTCCTTGGTCCTCCCCAGTGTGGGTCGTACAAAAGAAATTAGATGCCTCTGGTACTCAGAAATGGCGCTTAGTCATAGATTACCGAAAGTTGAACGATAAAACGACCGAAGACAGGTATCCAATTCCAAACATCACGGATATCTTAGACAAATTAGGACGTTGCATGTATTTTTCGACGCTAGATCTTGCCTCTGGGTTTCACCAGATAGAAGTCGACGAGAAAGATATACAAAAAAACCGCCTTTACAGTAGAAAAAGGTCATTATGAATTCTTAAGAATGCCTTTTATCTTGAGGAATGCTCCATCTACCTTCCAACGGGTAATGGACAACATTCTTAGAAAACTTAATGGAATCCGTTGCCTCGTGTACATGGATGACATTATAGTGTTTTCCACTAGCTTGAAGGAACATTTAGACAACCTTCGCCTAATGGCAGATTAATTATCTTGCTCTCGTGCGCGTTAAGGTATCAGGATATTTCCTTGCCATTTGTATAATTCTAGCTGGAAGGCGTAGTTCATTCGAAGATGTGATAATTTCTGCTTTTAGATCTTGCAGAGACTGATATCCTATCAGTCCATCGAAAAATGGGTGGAATTTGAACAAGAAAAATGTTAGTGGTTTGGTATTGGGTATGTTCGGAAAAGGGTTGAAAACTACGAATTTATCTACTGTGTGTGTTCCGTTAATATTTCGCACTTTCCTCGGCTGCGTAAATCGACATTTGTCGTAGTTTGAATGTATAATTTTTATTTGCTTTATTTCCAAATAATTTTTATTTGCTCCGGTATCAATAATGAAATTTAAAAATTTTCCTGTTGATGTCCGAAGTTTTACATATGGAATAAAGTTGTTTAGGTCGGATGTAAATTTTTTTCTGTTAAACGAAAAGTTAACTCGTCAGAAATAGGTTCATCTGTGTTCTTATCTATCTGTTGTTGAGGTTCAGTATAGTTCTGCATATCCGGTTCGATAGCTTGTTGCTGGTTGTCCGGTATGTTATAATGATCGAGGTCATATGAATAGTCATAAGGTTGATCTTGATTGAAGTTTCTTGCACGATTATAGTTCGCTTCTTCGAGACATAATCTCAAAGCCTCTTTTGTTGTTGTTGGGGCTTGTGCTCTGATGATCGGCCCGAAGGGTTCTCTTAGACCTCCTAGGAAGACTTTCAAACTCATCTCTTGGTACAATCTGTTCTTTGCTTCTCTCACTTCACTATTATTATAGCATAAATTAAGCAGACTAGGAGAGATACAAGATGTTAAACTCTCCCGCAAAACTCTTCTACTGTTGAGGTCTGTTCCAAACGAAAAAAGGCTCTGGTTAGACAAACCTCGTCTCGCCTGTCACTGTAGTGGGTAATGTTTTTTATTTATTCCCACTCGAGATTTGTGCCATAGAGCTCTAGCACATTATCGGCGTCCCCGTGGATCTTTGCGTGAATTGCTTGTATCCAAACGCTATAAACAGCTGTGCCTCTCGCGTTTCCGAGTATCGGCTTCAGATTATCTATACTTTTAATAAAACTATGCAATTTGATTGGACTGCCATCAAAGGATGGCAAATCCTTAATGATTTGTGGAGTCTGCAGGATTTTCAGTATACCCTCGACTCCAGCCACATTATTAGTAGCTTGAACGCGCGCGGCGTTGGCAGAAGCCTGGGCTGTCTGCACTGCCTCCGCAGCACCTATGGCTTCGAAACGCATCCGCTCAATTTGTTCTTCTTTGTCCTGCAATAAATTTTGCAGGTCTAATATTTGAGCTTGTATATGTTCCATTTTTTCACTATCACTTCGTGTATGTTAAATTTGTGTTGTTTAATTTGAGTTTATTTAGATATTATTTTCTTTTATTTTTATGTTAGTTTAAACACTTTTGTGATATTCAGAGTCTCTCTTACGATTCCACCCTGGTGGCCCGGGATCCACTCTCGAGACAAGGCTTTTATTTTTTTTAGAAAGCTCTTGTCCGTCTTTAAATGTTAATCATAAATGTAACATTACTTACCATTGTCGATGTTCACTCGAGCTTGTTGTAACGTATGATCCTTGCTGTGTTCAGCTGCAGGTGGTCTTCTAATCCGCGATATACACTCGCGAACGACTAAGTCCTGGAACCGATTACTACTTCGCGAACACTTTAAGAACTATCCTACCGACTGCGCTAATTAATAGCCCACTTGGGGAATTCGGATTTTTAAAAACAACTCAACTGCACACTGTAGAGGTATGAACTAGACTAATTTATTTATTCTATATCGACTGCACGATGGCCATGGCTTTCCCTAAAACTGCTGATCCTGCATTTGACGATGGTCTGCTGGTCGCGTTGTCCGCCCTGATAGTTGGTGGATCCAAGTATCTATGCGCCATTTGAACCAACACATTCTACATTTTCCGTTTTGTCGACAACATCATCGTTTTCGAATAGGGAAGCAACCTCACCCAGAGAACAGTCAAGTAGCACTTGACGAGAGGGCTTGATGATAAATCGGCTATTTGCTCTGAAAAGATTTATCATGCAAATTTGAAGATATAATTTCATATGTATTGACGAAAATATTTTAGAACTTTACCTATTGATACCAGATTATTGGATCAAGTACAGTTTCTAAATTGTGTGGTATTGTTTTGAACCTGCACATCTGGCAGTTCTTCCGCTGTTTGAACTGATGAGTCCCGCACATACTCGCTACCCAAAACACACTCTATCAACGTATTCCATCTATTTTTCTATTGATTTTCGCGAATGAGCGCTGCTTTCTTCTTCTTATATGGACGAGGCATTTCGAAAAGATTGCAATACTTGAACTGTTTGTTTATTTTTTACATTCCATAGCGACGGTAAACAAGACAACAGGGTTGCGGATAACTAGGAGGGGAAGCAGTATTTGAAATGGAAATTAGGCAAATTTATCGTTTTTTTTTAATATTGAAATTTTACATGGTGACGTACGAAAGTAGTTTTGATCCGTAATTTTAACTATATTAATGTGCGACTATTTAAAAATATTGCCATTTTTAGTGCATTGCAAGGTTTTTTCTCTAATTATGTATGGCATCACTGCCAATAAAAAAAAGTGATATTACCAATACTAAAGCCGGCCGGCAAACTTGCTATCGTGGATTTTCGGAAAATTTTCAAAACCAGAACTGTGAGTTATTCAAAGGTTTTATAATAAAATGTTTAAAGAAGATGATAAGTTCACCAGTGAAGAACAACTCAAAAGTGTTTCATAAAGCTTACTTATGTCACAGAGCTATAAACAGCAGTTGAAATCTTGAGATGAGTGAAAAATAATAACATTCTAAGAAGAAACCTTCTAATGAAGGTCCGAAAAAGTTTTGCACAAATCATTCTTCAGAGTTGATAGTTTATCGTAAACATATCTCAATACGATGAGTGATTATGTCACCAAATTGCAGTAGCAATTCTACGCAGCATATTTACCCCTACGCGTAGAAAAAATGTGTTTCATGGTTTGTTTACATCAAGAGCAGGGCAAAATAGCGGAAGGTGGAGTGGGAAGGTAGGCGGTTTCTTGGTTGCCATTTGTGGCTCGCTTCCATGGTCACTTTAAGGCTTCCAATTCGAGGCCAGTGCCATAAACTTCCAAGATCGTATCGTATTATTTTATTCCGAATGGCCTGGATCCACACTTCTAAGAAAGGTGTGTTTTCCATAGCTCTTAAAAAAGGGAATTAAATTGTCAACAGCTTTTCTGAATGAGTGCAATTTGACAGGGTTTCCGTCAAAAATAGGGAGATCCCTGATCGCTTGTGGTGTTTGAAGCGAACGGTGGCAGCGGCTGCTGTTTCTTCCGAGTTTGGAATGGGATTCAATATAAATTTTATTAAGGTTTGTTAAACTAGTCACTTGGTTACTTGGTTGTTTGACTTAAATTTTTTTTTTCACTTCTACTTCTTATTTCACAACACTCTATAAAATAATATAAATTTGCACTTACCTATAAGCTTTGAGATGATCCGTCGCAGCGTATTTTAGCGATTTCCTCTCGCTGGGTTTATTGGCCGCTTTCCGGTGGTAGTGCTGCTACTCCTCGATGAACCGTCGGAGATTCGAACACCACACTTTTTCACTCGCGACAATAAGATCCTTTACGACTGCGCCAGTAAAATTATTCCGGCGACGGATCTGGGTTTCAAAAGAACTAAACTGTACTGTTCAACGGTTAGACTAAAAGTGATTTATTACAATTTAGAAAAGGTTTACCGAGGCCCCACTTGTCCCTAGATTCTCTGGAAAAGATACTTTATATAAACATGGTAAACTGCTGAGCTGGTATCCGATGCTGAAAGCCGGTGCCGGTGATATTTAGACTGATTATTGCAGTTTAATACAGTAACGATAAACATAAACAAACAAGTTTGTTTTGCACCGTAGCAACTAGCATAAAGCGTTTCCAGAAACGATCTCCTTCCACATTTTCAAACTATCGCAATGAAAGGGAGAAATTTGCTAGGCTTACTTGTTCAGGCTGTCAACCAAACATTGGCGGTTCGTTTGTATGGGACTTAGGGGTATTATTATTTGTATTTGGAAGAACTGCCAGAAGTGCCGGTTCAAAACAATACCACAGAATTTAGAAACTGTACTTGATCCAATAATCTGGTATCAATAGGTAAAGTTCTAAAATATTTTCGTCAATACATATGAAATTATATCTTCAAATTTGCATGATAAATCTTTTCAGAGCAAATAGCCGATTTATCATCAAGCTCTCTCGTCAAGTGCCACTTGACTGTTCTCTGGGTGAGGTTGCTTCCCTATTCGAAAACGATGATGTCGACAAAATGGAAAATGTAGAATTTGTTGGTTCATATATTTTTGAATATGTGAGCTTCATATTCAAAAATTAAAATTAATACAAAAAGCCATTGCAACAGAGTTTGTTCTGATTTCGTGTTGTGTTACTATACTTAATCCATCAATGTAACAGCTTCCTTTTCACTTTGTAATGTAAGAAAAATGCCAAGAACCAAACGAAGGCAAATAGTAAACTATCTTCTTTGGCACAATCATTATATTCTCATGATTGAAATTTGTTAACTCCAGAATGAGCATGAAGATGAGATAAGTCCACTCTGTTCTTCTAGGTGATTTGAATAGTTTCAATGTTCACATTTTGTTCTTGCAACTGTATTCCTTTCAGCACACAAATATTATTATTTCATTCCTCTCTACTCACAAATACTATTACTATATGAAAAAGTATTGTTTCACCAATACTTTTACATTTATTTTTCTTGGCTTCTGTCCACGGTCACCTTAAATCCAATTCTTGAGCGAGTTTGTGTGTCTTTGTAAGACATTTGGTCCGGGTGGACCTGAGTTACATTCAAATCCAATTCTCGAGCGAGTTGGTGTGTCACTGCGTGACATCTGGTCCGGGTGGACCTAAATTCTAATTTAAATCCAATTCTTGAGCGAGTTGGTGTGTCACTGCGTGACATTTGTTCCGGGTGGGCCTGAATTGTTATTTAAATCTAACTATATTTCTTGAGTAAGTTGACATATCTGTGACAATTGCAATTCTCATCAAATCCAATTCGCAAGCCAGTGTCCTTGCAAGATATTAGTTCGTGCGAAATTTTATTCCTAAAATAAATAAATAAATAAACTATGAGATATTGTTGAGTGAGTTAACGAGAGTTTTCTTTTCTTTTACAGGAAAATTACAAGATCAACCAACAAGGACTTAGTTTTGACAAAGGAATTGGAAGGGGAAGGGAAGCGAAATGCATAACTACTTACAAAATTAAAAAAAAAGCCAGAGCAAATAACAAACGTTTGGAAAAATCTATACGCGATGGGGCGTTGTCCAAATGCATTCTACGATGAGAGAAGACAAAGAAGACAACCAGCATAGTTCAATTCTTATATCAGATATTGAAAGATTTCCATACGCAAATGCCATCCAAAGTTTAAACGCATTTTTGCCTTTCTCATATAGAAAGGTTATGCAATCACTTGAAAAACCGACTAGTGAAAATTGGCCAAGTGTCATATACCATTCGACTCAGTTCATCGAGCTGAGCAATGTCTCTGTGTGTGTGTATGTATGTGTGTGTGTGTGTATGTGTAAAATAATCTCACTAGGTTTTCTCGGAGATGGCTGAACCGATTTTGACAAACTTAGATTCAAATGAAAGGTCTCGTGGTCCCATACGTAGCTCCTGAATTTCATCAGGATCCGACTTCCGGATCCGGAGATATACGCCCTTATTCTGAATAACGACGTATTGATTTTTCGATCGAATCATAGCTACCTTTGATTTTGCTAGCGTTATGGGGAATACAAATGAAATACAAGGGAAATACGATACGACGTTATTCAAAATAAGGGTGATAGGGTAAAGTGTGTTAAAAATTTTATACCATCACTGAAAAGAGCGAAAAACCATGAAAAGTTTTCTAAATCGACCTCAAATCTTTTCCAATTGATAGTTTTTATCAGAAGACGGTCAAACAAATCTATTTCGGTTATTCTTTTAAGAATCGAAGAAAAATAATTTTGAAGAATACCACAGTGTTATATATGATTGATATGAAAAAGGCATCATTACACCACTAGGTGGATTAAAACAGGTTTTTTAAAAACCATTTTTTCCATTTTACTAACTTCGTGAAATACTTCTCCTAACCTTACGCTGATCCTCTGTTGCGCCATCCTATTCCATGGTATGCTTCTATTGTTGCTTTATCTGTGGGGTGATCGAACGGTTGCTAGTCTCAGACTCTGGATACCGTGTCGTCTTCATTCCTAATGGCTAGTTCTTCTGTGTTGGTGATTCGTATTAGAGCTTCTCGTTGATTAGTTACTCGCTTTATTGGGTATAGGTAAAATTGATCGTTGACTCATTTGCGTTTTGGGCATCATTGGGATTACTGCCAGTACTAATAATAGTTCCGCAAAAAAATGCGATGAAGCTTCTTCGTTGATAAGTCATGTATTGGAATTCCTGTATTTCATCCGGATCCGACTTCTGGTTCCGGAGTTATAGGGTAAAGTATGTTCAATATTGTACACCGTCACTTAAACCGGCGAAACAAAAACGTAAAAATTTTTCTAAACAGGTCTCATAACTACACAAATCGATAGTCATTATCAGTAGGCAACTAAACAAACCGATTCCGGCTATTCTGGTTCCCGGTATCCGGTTCCGGAAGTACCGGAAATTGTGGTCATATATACCAAAATGGATCTCACTCACTTTTCTCAGCAATGGTTTGACCGATTTTCACAAACTTAGATTCAAATGAAAGGCCTCGTGGTCCCATATGGAATTCCTGAATTTCATCCGGATCTGACTTCCGGTTCCGGAGTTATAGGGTAAAGTGTGGTACATATTGTACACCGTCACTTAAACCGGCGAAACAAAACACGTAAAAAATTTTCTAAACTGGTCTAATAACCACACAAATCGATAGTCATTATCAGTAGGCAACTAAACAAACCGATTCCGGCTATCCTGGTTCCCGGTATCCGGTTCCGGAAGTACCGGAAATAGTGGTCATATATACCAAAATGGATCTCACTCACTTTTCTCATCGATGGTTTGATCGATTTTCACAAACTTAGATTCAAATTAAAGGTCTCGTAGTCCCATACGGAATTCCTGAATTTCATCCGAATCCGATTTCCGGTTCCGGAGTTATAGGGTAAAGTGTGTTCAATATTGTACACCGTCACTTAAACCGGCGAAACAAAAAACGTAAAAAAATTTCTATACTGGTCTCATAACTACACAAATCGATAGTCATTATCAGTAGGCAACTAAACAAACCCAGCGATGGTTTTATCGATTTTCACAAACTTAGATTCAAATGAAATGTCTCATACGGAATTCCTGAATTTCATCCGAATCCGATTTCCGGTTCCGGAGTTATAGGGTAAAGTGTGTTCAATATTGTACACCGTCACTTAAACCGGCGAAACAAAAAACGAAAAAAATTTCTATACTGGTCTCATAACTACACAAATCGATAGTCATTATCAGTAGGCAACTAAACAAACCGATTCCTGTTATCCTGGTTCCCGGTATCCGGTTCCGGACGTACCGGAAATTGTGGTCATATATACTAAAATGGATCTCACTCCCTTTTCCCAGCGATGGTTTCATCGATTTTCACAAACTTAGATTCAAATGAAATGTCTCGTGGTCCCATACGGAATTCCTGAATCTTATCCGGATCCGGCTTCCGGTTCCGGAGTTATAGGGTAAAGTGTGTTACATATTGTACACCGTCTCTTAAACCGGCGAAACAAAAAACGTAAAAAAAATTCTAAACTGGTCTCATAACTACACAAATCGATAGTCATTATCAGTAGGCAACTAAACAAACCGATTCCGGCTATCCTGGTTCCCAGTATCCGGTTCCGGAAGTACCGGAAATTGTAGTCATATATACCAAAATGGATCTCACTCACTTTTCTCAGCGATGGTTTGACCGATTTTCACAAACTTAGATTCAAATGAAAGGCCTCGTGGTCCCATATGAAATTCCTGAATTTCATCCGGATCTGACTTCCGGTTCCGGAGTTATAGGGTAAAGTGTGTTCAATATTGTACACCGTCACTTAAACCGGTGAAACAAAAACACGTAAAAAAATTTCTAAACTGGTCTCATAACTACACAAATCGATAGCCATTATCAGTAGGCAACTAAACAAATCGATTCCGGCTATCCTGGTTCCCGGTATCCGGTTCCGGAAGTACCGGAAATTGTGGTCATATATACCAAAATTTATCTCGCTCACTTTTCTCAGCGATGGTTTGATCGATTTTCACAAACTTAGATTCAACTAAAAGGTCTCGTAGTCCCAAACGGAATTGCTGAATTTCATCCGAATCTGACTTCCGGTTCCGGAGTTATAGGGTAAAGTGTGTTCAATATTGTACACCGTCACTTAAACCGGCGAAACAAATAACGTAAAAAAATTTCTAAACTGGTCTCAAAACAACACAAATCGATAGTCATTATCAGTAGGCAACTAAACAAACCGATTCCGGCTATTCTGGTTCCCGGTATCCGGTTCCGGAAGTACCGAAAATTGTGGTCATATATACAAAAATGGATCTCATTCACTTTTCTCAGCGATGGTTTGACCGATTTTCACAAACTTAGATTCAAATGAAAGGTCTCGTGGTCCCATATGGAATTCCTGAATTTCATCCGGATGTGACTTCCGGTTCCGGAGTTATAGGGTAAAGTGTTCAATATTGTACACCGTCACTTAAACCGGCGGAACGAAAACCGTAAAAAATTTTGTAAACTGGACTCTAAACCGTTATTCCCAATCTTAGGGCCAAATGAAAGGTCTTATGGTCCTTCCAAAAATTACTGCATATTTTTGGGTTCAACAAAAATTTAAACCGTCGTTTGGAGTACGATGACAAATCGTATAAAAACTAGTGAAGTTTGAACGTTATGTTAGTTGGTGACTGTACGAGCCGAATTCGATTATACCGGTTCTCGGGTTCCGGTGCTGGAAGTATATATAATAGTGAACCCACTTCGTTTTCTTAAGGATGACCTACGCAATCAAAGCACTGTTTTTTCTGTATGTTATACTAGTTAATGCACAAACAATCTTTTGGTTTTTGCAAAAATCGAAGAAAAAATTTTTGAATAGAATACCACAATATTATACATGAGAAAGGCATCATTACACCACTAGGTGGATTAAAACAGGTTTTTTTAACACGAGGTTACATTTTCATGCAGAGACAGAAATTAAGATCGTTGACTCACAATTCGACAGAAACAGATGCTAAATATCTCAAACGTGTCATTGCCGTAGCCAAACTAGTGCGATTTTTGAGATGACAATTTGGTGGAACAAGTAGCCGATTCAATTCAATTGCATGCGCGTAATCGTAAAGTTCGAGAAACAGCTAGAAAAATTCTACGCAAAGGTGGATCCCTAGCGGATCTCCTGGGTAAGGTAGGTGTTCATGAAATGGAACAAATGAATGAAGATTTGTTCGCAAGAAATCACTCTCAAGCTTCACAATTGGCCGTATCAATAGTCGCAACAGATAGAGAACGAAATCAGGGTGATAAGAATACTTGGTCTGGTCGTAGTTTTCCAAACATGAAACCACGATTCATGAATAATGGGAAACCTGCAAGAGGAGGAAGAATTTTAAACCGCGGAAGCTTTGTCAGAAATACAATTCCACGCATACCTTGTAAAAGATGCTCGAGCCGGCAACATCAGCCATCCGAATGTTATGCTATTGATCAGAATTGTCGAAATTGTGGTATTAAAGACTGTCCCAGAAAGTATGGACACACTGTGATTTCGCTGTAAATAATTCAGTGTCAGATATTCAAATTTTATTCGATATACTGATAATATTAGACTACAACAACAGAATATTATTCTCAACATTTGCTACTTGGACATTGTAGACTAGCTGGCGCACCTTCTTGCGAACGTTCCTCATTAAATTCCGTACAGACTTCTTGGCGACAAGTTTTGACACTTTTTTCCAATATATTTCGAACTGTTGAATGGTTTCGGCTGCCGAGCCATGTTTCCTAAGATGTGCCTTCGTTAATGCCCAAAATTCCTCGATTGGTTGAAGTTTTGGGCAATTTGGTGGATTTATGTCTTTTGGGACGAAAGTGACATTTTTGGTAGTATACCATTCTACCGTTGATTTCGAATAGTGGCAAGAAGCAAGATCTGGCCAGAAGACAACAGGATCCTTGTGGCTTCGAATCATGGGTAGAAGACGTTTTTGTAAACATTCCTTGATGTATATTTCGCTGTTCATTGAAACAGTGGTGATGAAGGGTTTTGAAATCTTACCGCAGCTACAAATTGCTTGCTAGACCGTAGCTTTCTTGCCAAATTTTTCGAATTCAATCGATGTCTCGGACTGGTTTAACACTTGCCCTTTTCGCACCGTATAATACTATGGTTTCGGCAAGGATTTGTAATCGAGTTTCACGTAGATTTCGTCGTCCATGATTATGTAGTTCAAATTTCAAGCCAGAATTGTATTGTACAGCTTTCGAACCCTCGGCCTGATCGATGCTTCTTGTTTCGGTCTACGTTTTGGTTGTTTCTGCTTCTTATAGGTTCGAAGATTCAAACGTTATTTAGCACGAAGAACATTTGACTTCGAAGTGCCCACTTTTTTGGCCACATCCCGAACTGAAACCTCCTTCGTTTGCTCGAACGCCTTCAGTATACGTTTATCCAACTGAGGGTTAGCATGACCTTTTTTTCGACCCGGTTTCGGTTTATCCTCAAAGGTGTTATCCTCACCGAACTTCCTAATTGCATTTCGCACGGCTTTTTCACTTACTCCTTCTATTTTTGCAATCTTTCTCAGTGACAGTCCGCGTTCTGTGCACCTTTTGTACACAACTTTTTGACGTTGTTCTGCTGAAAGTCCACGCATTTCGAAACAAAAAAAAAGAAAACGAATAAAAAACTGCACAACTGGTTAGAGAAGAGTGTAAACAACAGGACGCAGCCATAAAAATTGACAGATTCTGAACCATTGCGAAATGGCAGCGGTTTTTGGTTGCGTCCATACTTTCTGGGACAGTCTTTAAAGGGCATTTTGAACGTGCTGTCATCAGAAGGAATCTAAGGCGTCGTCATCTGAATTAGTTAAGCGTCGTTACAGTACTGACGAGCATGAATTATTAACAAGGTCTAAAAAGATTGCAACGGTTGAAACAGTGGAAAACAATTTAACAGATGAATCAGTGTACCTTCTCCATTATACACTGTAGAATCGAATGAACAGAGATATATTAATTTCATACTAATCATAAACACGGAATGAATTCAATAAATAAGAATATTTAAAAAAGGCGGGTGAGTAATGTCAGAGACATAACTGGATGTCGTGAATACGAAAAAACTGACACGCTCCCATGACTTTTCCGAATATCAGTTAGTTGATTGATTGTATGAATTGTGCAAGCTTTCCTCTTTTTCACTAATAGAATTTGAAGCGATACACCTACATTAAAGTACAGTTTAGTTACATTAAACAGCTACTATTCTACAACTATATATTCCAAACTTGAAGCAATTCCTTTTTAATTTGCTAATATAGGAAGCTAGGTACGACAAATTTGTAGTTTATTTTTATTGAAGCTATGAAGTTCGAAGATATCTGATTCTTCTCGAAATTTCAGTATGAGACAATTGCAATGGCCTGGTCTGAAATGTATCTACGATCTTCGGTATGCAAGAGTGATTCTAATAATAATGATGATAGTAATAATAATAATACAGATTAACCTGTATATATGGCAACCCTGTTTCGCATGGAATATTTTCACACGACCCCATACTAGTATAAAGATGTGTTCAACATCATCATTTTCGCTTTCGCATTGCCGTTCGTAATTGAATGTGTTAATGACGGTACAAATCTGCTTTTCTACCTGTCTTCGGAGCCATCGTTCTGACGGTGTCTCGTACGTACAGAGTAGCTGCTTTAACTTAAATGACGCTATTTCTCACAGCACATATCTTTTTATACGTGCTAGTGGTAGCACGATAGGACGTCCCCTTTGTTAGAATTCCTTTCCTATACGCAGAACGGGAAACAGTGAAACGATATAAAAGAGAGAGTTAGCAGAGCGGCAGCCAGTAATACTGAATGGGTCGTCGAGCAACAACACAGCATATTGTGGAGGAACAATTAAGGGCAAGGCAAAGTCCCGCTCAAACCGTGCTGGTCTGAAGTGCCCAGTTGGCGGCAGAATCCATCGTTTGCCTCGGAAGGGGAACTACGCCGAGCGTGTCAGTGCTGGTGCATCGGTCTATCTGGCGGCAGTGATGGAGTACTTGGTTGCCGAAGTGTTGGAGTTGACCGGTAACGCTGCCCATGACAACGAAAACGAAAATCATCCCTCGTCATCTGCAGCTGGCCATCCATTGAAAACCCCGTCCTTTTCAGGATGACCACATCACTGTGATAAAGAAATATTTAGAATTGCTTTAAGTTTAGCCAGTTCTGATACGCCTGGAAAGTAGAATGCGCAAATCAAGTGGAAACATTTGTTCTAACAATTTTTGTTTTCGGCCGCATACTAAAGTACTCGCGACAAAAATACATATTGATCTGTGGCAACTCTGTTTCGCACGGCATATTTGTAAACTAGTATAAAGATGTGTTCAAAATCATCACTTTCGCTTTCGCATTGCCGTTCGTAATTGAATGTGTTAGTGACGGTGCAAATTATTTTAACTCCCATCTTGATGAATCTTTTGGTAGGAAATATTGAGATCTGAGATGGTTCTCGTGTGTGTCTTGTTTCGGCAATGGGCCTTGCTGGACTTTTTGGCTGCCTTTTTCGGTTTCATTGTGCTGACGGTGTCTCGTGCATTCATATCGGGAAACAATGAGACGACAGGTCCTCGATGTTGCTGTCGTGTGTCTTGTTTCGGGGAGAGTTGCTCAGCAAATGATAGGAAAAGTGAACCATTCAACTTTTATATGGATGCTCTTGTATAGATACAGACATCTCGCGTTCTGATTGGCTGGTGCTGTCATGGGTTAAATCAAACAGGTTTTTCAATAGTGTACTATTGAAAAACTTCAATATTGTTGTAATACACGTTCAAGTTGAATATTTTCGATTCTATTGGTAGTTAGATTATATAAATCCTTCTACAGATCACTGAGCTATGAGCTTTCAAAATACGAGAAAGGCAAACGCGCCATATGAATTATCCTCTTTGATACTCGTTTATACCAAACATTTCAGAAATGTTTAATTGTGAACTATTTAAGAATATGTCACACAACTGAAAGTTTTATCATAAAATTGTGATCATATTTCCGATGGCATGTAGCAAGAATTATGTTGATTCGTTAGATATAACAGGAGATATTCACGATCAAAAACTTATCACTCTCTCAGAGGGTAAATTTTGAAAAGGCGCCCCATAGTAAAGTAAGTCGTATTCACGACAAAAAATAATAAACATTAAAAAAAATTATATTGATCTGTTTACATACCAACATTTCAGAAGTTTTCAAGTTCCATTATGATCGCAACAGAAAATACAGGAACAATAACTCATAGAGCATCACATGATGGAATTATGTGTCATGAACTCAATAGATTTGAAAATCATTGTAAAACGGTCAATAATTCAGAAGTGATTTTCAAAGTTGATGAGATCCCGCACAATAACTTTAATCGTGGAATTATTAAGGCACATGTGGCAGGAACAGAAATACTGTTTTAGATTGACTCTGGGGCAGAAACTAATACTGTCGGAAGCGAAATATTTGAGTTGTTTATGCGTGACAAAAAAACTAGTTGTGAATTACATTGTATAACTGAAGGTACTGATTAGCCAATAAAAGCTTGTGCAATGACAGAAAAACATCGGGTAGTAGCAACATTCATTGCAGAGTTAGTCATAAGCGATGACCGTTCTCGAGGAATGGAAAAATTTTATGCTGTAAAAAATGGACGATCATTACTAAGTAGAGATACTGCATTGCGATACAGTGTACTGCAGCTTGGACTTGATTTTTTTTTATTTAAAAGATATTTTTATTCAGGCCTATTTGCGTACAAGCTTTACGTGGCCGATTGAGCTGATTTTTTAAATAATTTTTTTTTGAGTTGGACCTCGATGTCTCCCTTTTTCTAGCGGGAGAGGAGCTTCCATTTCCCTCCTGCGAGGATTGAGTGTGTAACATATTTTACAATTTTGCGGTAAAAATGGAATTTAGCCAAATTCGGTAATCGAAAATTGATTAATTTTACTCATTCGTATTATGAAATGTTTCATAACAAATGTGTCATAGCTACAGCAGCTATAAATTATCATATTGCTATAAAAATGGAATTTAGAAAAATTAGTAATCGAAAATTGATTAGTTTAACTCATTCGTATTATAAAATGTTTCACAACGAATGTGTCCTAGCTACAGCAGCTATAAATTACCACGTTGCTATAAAAATGGAATATCTACATGAAAAAAGTTTATGTAATTATGTTGCTAGTGAGTCTAATCGCTTCCAGATGTCGGTAGTATGAAATTCGAGGGGTTGACTAAAGTAGGGCAAATATTTTCGCCATACCAAATAAATTTGCCGCCTTAGCATGGGCGCTGCCATGTTACAAATAACCCGCTAAATCGTCACAAAAGATCCGAGGTTTCTTGGATGAAAAGAAATTCACATTCGTCCATTTCGCAGACGTATCGGCTGGAGAACAGAAGTTCACCAAAAGTGTATAGTGGTTTTTCTGAAATTATATTTGCTTGAGTTTTAGCTAATTGTAGTTAGAGGTAATATTAAATTTGAAAAAAAAGAGTGTGTAAGTTTTAGTTTAGTAATTTTTTTTTCTGTTAGATTTTTTAAATTTTCGGTTTATGATACCGTTATTGAAAACAAGTGAATTCTGTTCAAGTGTGCATAGAACTTATAAGTAAAAAAAGGTAAATGATAAAAATATATTTATTTCGCGAATCCTAAATTAATTACGTTCATGTTGGACAGCAGCGCTCGTCCAACGGGCGTTTTTTGTACGGGCTGAAATCGTTCGTCGGAGTGACGCCGTTCGGAAGGAATGTTGTATGCGTGTAGTGATTAGAGCTCGAGTGTCGTTCAAGGCCCGCCGCCAAGGCAGTCAAACGGAGTTTAGTGGGTTTACGTTTGCAAAGTTTCACGGCGATAACCAAATATCGCGCGTGTTCAGGCCGTTTCGTTACATTCTGTGGCCGTTTCCAAGAGCTGGCGATCGAGATACGTGGTCAATTGCGTACCGATTTGCTAAATCCAAAGTAGAGGTTTCATTTCATCGTGGCAAGGATCGATGCGGAATCTTAGTACGTGAGGTCCTTCTAGGGTACGTTGGCCACTACTGCGGATAATCCCGGGTCTGCACGGCTTCCTAGCGTTGCAGAAGCTCTTGTCGAGAAAAATCGGAAGTCTTCCGTCCAGCCGAACCACACTCCGCACCTTTAGTTCGGCCATACGCACATGAGTCGCCATCACTGGTCACGCCATTTTTACCCGCCAGCCGGCATCGCCGACCCCTAGAGTCGGCTTTGGAGCTGTTTCCGTCACCATCGTTGCTGCTAAAAACCTGCGCAGGTATGTCACCAAGTTTCATGGCCATGTAAACGTTTTCTTGCCGTCGTATAAAAACAATTGTCCTACCTGAACGTCCGTTTATAATATACCGAGTGGAATGAAAAATATAAGTTTAAAATTTACGTTTTCTAGTTTCCGTTGCCTTTGAGCAGAATCCTTTTGTAAGAACTCACTCTTACTTCCGTTGGTTTTTCTCCACTTTGGTATTTTGTTCTCGAGTCGATTATTTGTTGCAGGTACCGGAAAAGTGTGAACGATTGGTTATTGTGACAAGGTGGTATTTTGGCGAATTTGAATTTAGAAGTTTTTCTAGTTTTGTTAAACGTAACTTAGTAACCGTTCGAGCTAATTCCCCTGAGGAATCTCATGCTAAAACAACATAGTCGGGCAACTAAACGCGACTGGTGATCTCTCGGTATCCGCGAGAGTGGCGCAAAAATCACCAAGTTTTATACTGCATTTTGGAATAGAGGTAACGGTTACATTGGCGCCCAACGCAAAAAAAAATCTATATAGCGTTTTGGGTCACGGTTTAAATAAAAACAGAAACTTTGTTCATAAAACAGGCATAAATTTGATTTGGTTTTTGAAGTTACACCATTTTATTTTGTTCTATTATACATTAATATTGAATTGATTTTTTGAATCAATATTGAATTGATTTTTTTTGAATTTTTTTTTACCGATTACCGTTCATATTATTAAGTGCTAGAATAAGTGCATTGGATTTTCAACACACATATATTTTTTTTTAATTCTTTTTTTTTAGAATATATTAAATATTTAGAGATATAAAATGGGTAGATGGTATATATTACCGAATCCTGATCATTTGGATGATGAGGAATTAGATTTTGAAATCGCGTTACGTCAGCTATTTGTTGACGAAAGGGCAAAAAAAGATGATAAGAAAAGAGAGTTACGTAGAGTTTATAAAGAGGAACGAAGAGAACCTCGTAAATTTGTTTCGCATTTAGCGATAGAAGAGGAGATAAAAGAGATGGAGGGAAAGATTGAACAAACGTTAGCCAGATTATAAAAGCAATTTGACTACGCAGACATTTCTCGACTTCGTCACGTCCTCATACGAATAGCATCATCAGAAGCAAACACCGAAGAACAAATTCAATTAAAAACAAAATATTTCATGAAGGTAGAGGGTATTTTACGCGCGTTTAACCAAAGGGTAACATACGATCCGGACTGTTCTGCCGAAGAAACAGATCCTGAACCACGAGAAACGTCCAACAAACGCGAAATCGTAACGGATACTGATCGGAAGGTCAGTAAGTCAAACAAGTATGATAAACGCAGCACGGGTGCGATTCCAAAGGAAAACATAAAATCGTCGGAAATACCCGAGGTACCGTTTTCAAAACTTAGTATAGGGAATAAAACCGAGTCTAAAGATTCAAAACAATCTCGAGAACTCCTTCGTTCATCCAGTCGTAATCAACGACTTGATAGTTGGCAAAGACGAAGTAGAAAACGATCTGACACATCATCGGTAGAACGTTCCAGAGGTAGAAGAGAACACACACGTGGGTCAAAGTACCAAAGCGAGGGGGAAGAAACTACTTCTAGTTATAAAGAAATGGGAAAAAACCGTCGAAGAAAGCAAAGTAGAGAGCGTAGTAATTACCGTTATCGGTATACGGTATCTTCGTCGGGTGAAAGTAGTGATCGAAGTACAATTCGAAGACATGGTCGAAATGGAAGAAAACCATTCAGGTCCAGCAGAGACAGATCGCGAGATGAAGGGCGAAGATACTACCGTAGCAGGCACAGGTCTTCGTCATCGGAAGAGTACGGAAGAACTCGCCGCGAACGGAATAGAAACGGGCGTTCGAAAGTCGAAAATTGGGACACATATTTCTCGGGCGATAATCGGTCTATGCAAATAGAAGATTTTTTGAATCGCGTCAAAAAATTGGCCAAGCACGAGAGGGTCGACGAGCACGAACTTTTGGATAAAATCCACTATAAATTAAAGGGGGAAGCAAGCGATTGGTGGTTCACGCGAGAACACGTCTGTACGTCTTGGCGGAGATTCGAAAGTGAAATTCGGTTTAGATTCGGTAACCCTAACCGCGACCGTGGAATTCGTAGTCAATTGAGAGAATTGAAACAGAAGAAAGGAGAAACGTTTGTTGCATTTGTGACTGAGATTGAAAAACTCAACCAATGCTTAAAGAAACCACACTCTTCACGAACAATTTTTGAAATAGTGTGGGAAAATATGCGCCCTCACTATCGCTCGAAACTAGCTACAATCAACGTATATGATTTAGATCATTTATTGGATCTCAATCATAGAATAGATGCAAATGATCCTAACTTATACCGATCAAGCTACAACGCTAGAAATGAGGTTCACGCTTTAAGTGTTGAAACCTGCTCCGATGATGAGTATTCATCATCAGAGGAAATTTCTGTAAATGTTATACAGCGAAAGCCTAGAGAAAATAGGGAAACATATAAACCAAGTACATCACAGATTACAAAAATCTCTGAAACCGTAGTATCCAAATGTTGGAATTGCCAAAAACCTGGACATATTTGGCGTGCATGTTCAGAGCCCAAAAAAGTTTTTTGCTATGCGTGCGGAAACCTTGGGAGAACTACAAGAACGTGCGAGCGCAACCATCCAGCACCTAAACAACAGCAACCGTTAAACTGAAAGCGGGGTGTTTAAATGGGAACCATAGCATCTCGCAACCGATTACGGTTCCAAACGAAACGACTCCATCACAAACTAATATTACACAAGAAACGTTGATGATTAGAGTCAACCCAAATTTATGTCCAAAAATTCGCATCTCAGTTCTAGGAACAGAGATAATCGCCTTGTTAGACTCAGGGGCCAGTATAAGCGTACTGAATTCAACGAAACTGTTGGAAATTCACGGGTTTAAATTATTTAAAGCTAATGTGACAATCAATACAGCCGATAACACGGAACATACATGTGTTGGCTACGCCAATATTCCATATTTATTCGCGGGAATAACCAAAATTATCCCAACTATAATTGTACCAAAACTTTCAAAACCTCTTATTTTGGGAATGGATTTCTGGAACGCATTTCAAATACGCCCAGTTATGACCGAAAATAACGTACAAATAGATCTGGGAAGTATAGACTGTGCAAGACAGCCATTGATAAGCCATCTTTCGACAGAACATTGGATAGAACAAGGATTTGTAGAAAAAGAGATACATTTTGAAATAAGTTCACTGGACCTCACGGAACAGGAACAGAAACTTTGGCATCCATCTCAGCCAGAAGAGGATGATTCACTCGACGTACCGTCTTTAGAACTTCCCAGCAATCCAGAAGAAATAATCGAGACTATTGAAACAGAACACGAACTTACTGAGGTACAAAAAAGGCAACTTAAAGACACGATCAAGTTATTTCCACTGACTAGTGAATCAAAATTAGGAAGAACGACTTTAATTGAACACGAAATTGAAGTTAGTGACGGAGGAAAAATGAGAGATTTGCCGATGTACCGATATTCACCGCGTATATGGGAGAAAATTGAAGAGGAATTAAAGCGTTATGAACAACTCGATGTCATCGAAGAATGCACGAGTGAGTTCGCTAGCCCTTTGGTTCCAGTAAAGAAACCAAGTGGGAAAATTATAGTTTGTTTAGACTCTCGAAGAATAAATTCCATTACGAAAAAAGACGCTTATCCCATGCGAAACATGAATGAAATTTTTCATAGGCTGCAAAAAGCTAAATACTTTAGCATAATTGACCTAAAGGATGCGTATTTTCAAATACCATTGAAGGAAAGTTCAAGAAATCTCACAGCGTTTCGAACTCCTAAAGGACTATTTCGATTCAAAGTAGTCCCATTTGGACTCAAAAATGCTCCGTTTACTATGAACAGATTAATGAATAAAGCAATAGGATTCGATTTGGAACCCTATGTGTTCATCTACCTAGATGACATAGTGGTGGCCACGGAAACGCTAGAGGAGCATTTTCGTCTGCTTCAAGAAGTTGCTAAGCGGTTGCAAAAGGCTTGTTTAACAATTTCGGTTGAAAAAAGTCGCTTTTGTAGGAAGAAAATTCGGTATTTAGGTTACTTGTTAACTGAAAATGGGCTTGCCATAGATAGCAGTAAATTGGAACCAATACTAAACTACTCTCGTCCAAAAACGATTCGTGATGTGAGACGACTGATGGGTTTAATGGGTTTCTACCAAAAATTTATAAAAAATTATAGCCACGTTACAGCTCCAATAACAGATCTTTTGAAAAAAACAAAAAAATTCAAGTGGACTGAAGAGGCCGATAATGCCCTCAGCGAACTAAAATCTGTGCTAACATCTTCACCGGTGCTGGCAAACCCACGTTACGATCAACCTTTTATAATCGAAACCGATGCATCCCAGCTTGCAGTAGGGGCAGCACTGTTACAAGAATTTCCAGAAGGAAAAAGAATTATCGGGTATTTCAGCAAGAAATTATCAAGTACTCAGCGCAAATATGCAGCAACCGAGAAAGAATGCCTTGCAGTTCTTCTCGCGATCGAAAATTTCAGGCACTATATAGAAGGGACCACCTTCACGGTAATCACTGATGCCAAAAGCATAACGTGGTTATTTTCAATTACAGCAGCCAACGGAAATTCTCGTTTACTCCGTTGGGCGTTGAAACTCCAATCCTATGATTTTGTCATACAGTATAGGAGAGGGAAAGATAATATTCTTGCAGACTGTTTATCTCGAATAGAAACTATTCAAATAGTTGACGAAGATTATACTGATCTATGCAATAAAATAACAAAATATGCAGATAAATATAAAGACTTTAAGGTCATCGGAGGAAAGATCTATAAACATGTTCCGGATATGGCGAAAATTCAAGATAAACGATTTTGCTGGAAGTACTATCCACCGTTAAACGAAAGAGTACAATTAATTAAAGCTGATCATGAACCAGCCCACCTAGGATATGAAAAAACAATTGCGAAATTGAAACAGAAAGTTTATTGGCCAAAAATGGCCCAAGATACGAAATTTTTTTGCCAATCTTGTTTACCATGCAAAATATCAAAAAATAATAACATCAATGCAACTCCACCTATGGGCTCTCAAAAGAAGCATTGCGACCATCCCTGGCAATTTATAACCCTTGATTATTTAGGCCCTTTTCCAGCATCTGGAAAGGCAAGAAGTACATGCCTACTTGTAGTGACGGATGTATTCACGAAGTTCATCCTAGCACAACCGTTTAGGCAAGCAACTGCTAGTTCCTTGGTCCAATTTTTGGAACAATCCATATTTTTATTATTTGGAGCACCAGAAATAGTGCTAACGGATAATGGTAGCCAATTTACATCTAAAATATTTGGAGACCTCCTATCAACCTATGGAATAACGCATTGGCTAACCCCATCTTATCACCCACAAGTGAATAACTCTGAAAGGGTAAATAGAGTTATTACCACCGCAATTAGGGCAACCATAAAAAATAATCATAAAACATGGGCAGACAACATCCAAAACATTGCATGTGCAATAAGGAATTCTATCCATGATTCTACCAAATATACTCCCTATTTTCTAACATTCGGACGAAATATGATATCAAATGGACGAGAATATAAAACAATAGAGAGCATGAATAATTCAAAACAAGAGCATGGCCTTTCAGAAGAAGATAAAGAAAATCTCTACGACCAAGTAAAGAAAAATTTAAAGGAAGCATATGAGAAACAGGCGAAGTACTACAACCTGAGATCTAACGCGAAAGCACCGAAATATCAGCTTGGGGAAAAAGTACTCAAGAAAAGCACCTTTCTGTCTGATAAAGGGAAAGACTTTTGCGCCAAACTGGCACCAAAATTTACAGAGGCCAAAGTAAAAACTGTTCTAGGTGACAGTTATGAACTGGAGGATTTATCGGGAAAGCCAATCGGCATTTTCCACGCCTCATTTTTAAAGAAATTCTAGTCGAGGAGTATTAAAAGCTATGAACCTTCTTCGGAGTGACAAATTTTAAAATTAAAAACAGGTTAAAAAAACGAATTCAAGGAAAAGAATGCGGAACAGATCAACCTAAGAAACTAGACAAGAGAAACGAGTAATAACTTAAATATCGCTGCAAATTTACTACCTACTCCTGGTTAAGCCTCCTAACGAGTTAGTTTACAAGCGAGATTTTAGTTCCTACCGTTACAAACTATAGCTACTTAACCTAGGTTAATAATAGTTAGTCCTATATATATAAATAAAAACGTAGATCCGGGCTATTCTACGTAAAACCTTGCAGCTCTCTTTTCCAATAGCTCACCTAAAAAAATTACAAATAAACGAAATTAAAAATAAATACATATATGATCACCTGAAACAAAAAAACAAAAATGATTAGTAATTGTTAATATTTTAGAACACAGAGTACTCTCCGTAAAAGCTGCAGCACCCGCAGCACCAAAATAAAACATTGTATGCTCAACTGTCAGCATACGACAAAGATGGCAACCGTCATCCGCTGGATTCCTAATTTGCTTTAGTCCTCAGTAGATTAGAGTCCTGAAATAAAGAATTTATCAGTGAAAAATATATTTAATAAAATACGTATAACGGTTTGATAATATTAGGAAAGAGTTCAATTAAATTACCTTGCACTTCCGAACGAATTTTTCCGTACGACGTTCACAACACTATCCATTTTGATAACTTAGAAGTAAACAAGCTTTCGTATAACTGTCAGAATCGCCAGTGTTGCCATTTATGCAGTAATATTTATGGTGTAATTTAATATATGCTATAAATTATAGTACAGGTGCTTACGAAATATTTCAAATAGAATAATTTTGAGAATGTAAAACACATGTTATTGTAATTTATAAATTACGTCTCCGTTTTCGTTAAAGTGCTGAAAATCAATGAATGAGTGAGTAAGAATATTGATGTGATTGGTTGGAGGCCAAATTTTTCAAATTTCTTGCAACGTTCAGTAGTTGGTCAGATAATTTCTGATATAATGCAAACGCTGCAAAAATCTGGGTTACGTTCCGTTAATTTTGTACGTCTTCAGAAATATTGGATTATAGTTGGTAAACACTCCAATGATTTACTAGAAAATATTAATCTGCATAAATGGCTTACACAAATAATGTTTATACGGCTACGAGAACTTTAGTTTTCATTACTAAAATTTTTAATGTTGAGTAAGGTTAGGGTTATGAAAATTTGATCAATTTTCCATTGATCAAATTTTCATAAACTTGAGTGGAGTGATGTAACATATTTTACAATTTTGCGGTAAAAATGGAATTTAGCCAAATTCGGTAATCGAAAATTGATTAATTTTACTCATTCGTATTATGAAATGTTTCATAACAAATGTGTCATAGCTACAGCAGCTATAAATTATCATATTGCTATAAAAATGGAATTTAGAAAAATTAGTAATCGAAAATTGATTAGTTTAACTCATTCGTATTATAAAATGTTTCACAACGAATGTGTCCTAGCTACAGCAGCTATAAATTACCACGTTGCTATAAAAATGGAATATCTACATGAAAAAAGTTTATGTAATTATGTTGCTAGTGAGTCTAATCGCTTCCAGATGTCGGTAGTATGAAATTCGAGGGGTTGACTAAAGTAGGGCAAATATTTTCGCCATACCAAATAAATTTGCCGCCTTAGCATGGGCGCTGCCATGTTACAAATAACCCGCTAAATCGTCACAAAAGATCCGAGGTTTCTTGGATGAAAAGAAATTCACATTCGTCCATTTCGCAGACGTATCGGCTGGAGAACAGAAGTTCACCAAAAGTGTATAGTGGTTTTTCTGAAATTATATTTGCTTGAGTTTTAGCTAATTGTAGTTAGAGGTAATATTAAATTTGAAAAAAAGAGTGTGTAAGTTTTAGTTTAGTAATTTTTTTTTTCTGTTAGATTTTTTAAATTTCCGGTTTATGATACCGTTATTGAAAACAAGTGAATTCTGTTCAAGTGTGCATAGAACTTATAAGTAAAAAAAGGTAAATGATAAAAATATATTTATTTCGCGAATCCTAAATTAATTACGTTCATGTTGGACAGCAGTGCTCGTCCAACGGGCGTTTTTTGTACGGGCTGAAATCGTTCGTCGGAGTGACGCCGTTCGGAAGGAATGTTGTATGCGTGTAGTGATTAGAGCTCGAGTGTCGTTCAAGGCCCGCCGCCAAGGCAGTCAAACGGAGTTTAGTGGGTTTACGTTTGCAAAGTTTCACGGCGATAACCAAATATCGCGCGTGTTCAGGCCGTTTCGTTACATTCTGTGGCCGTTTCCAAGAGCTGGCGATCGAGATACGTGGTCAATTGCGTACCGATTTGCTAAATCCAAAGTAGAGGTTTCATTTCATCGTGGCAAGGATCGATGCGGAATCTTAGTACGTGAGGTCCTTCTAGGGTACGTTGGCCACTACTGCGGATAATCCCGGGTCTGCACGGCTTCCTAGCGTTGCAGAAGCTCTTGTCGAGAAAAATCGGAAGTCTTCCGTCCAGCCGAACCACACTCCGCACCTTTAGTTCGGCCATACGCACATGAGTCGCCATCACTGGTCACGCCATTTTTACCCGCCAGCCGGCATCGCCGACCCCTAGAGTCGGCTTTGGAGCTGTTTCCGTCACCATCGTTGCTGCTAAAAACCTGCGCAGGTATGTCACCAAGTTTCATGGCCATGTAAACGTTTTCTTGCCGTCGTATAAAAACAATTGTCCTACCTGAACGTCCGTTTATAATATACCGAGTGGAATGAAAAATATAAGTTTAAAATTTACGTTTTCTAGTTTCCGTTGCCTTTGAGCAGAATCCTTTTGTAAGAACTCACTCTTACTTCCGTTGGTTTTTCTCCACTTTGGTATTTTGTTCTCGAGTCGATTATTTGTTGCAGGTACCGGAAAAGTGTGAACGATTGGTTATTGTGACAAGGTGGTATTTTGGCGAATTTGAATTTAGAAGTTTTTCTAGTTTTGTTAAACGTAACTTAGTAACCGTTCGAGCTAATTCCCCTGAGGAATCTCATGCTAAAACAACATAGTCGGGCAACTAAACGCGACTGGTGATCTCTCGGTATCCGCGAGAGTGGCGCAAAAATCACCAAGTTTTATACTGCATTTTGGAATAGAGGTAACGGTTACAAGTGGCACTTCGTTCATGGTTCGTCTCGTCATCCATTGTCGCATTAGTGGTATTGTTGTTGATTTCGTTGCCAGTTGCTGGAGATGCGTTTTGTTGTACATTGTTTGCAGTTGGTGGTTGGTTGGATATAGGGTATACGTTGGATGGTTTCGTTGAAGGGGATGCTTCACTGTTGTTGGTGACTGTCATAGGTGTACTGGGGTTGCTTAGGGTTGGTGTGAAGGAAACACCGTTGTTCTTTGGTGTGGTTGTCTTCTTGTCCAGTTTATCACGTGGCTTACCGTAGTGAACAGCTTTTTGGCAATATTGACATGTGGCCATCTGATTGTCATAGGTAACAAGTGATTTGCACGGAATTCTTGTATCTTGACCGAAAATCACATAAGAAGGTATAGGTCTCTTCAAGTGTATGCGTAATAAACGTACGCCATTTAGAATACAGGAGAAAAAATTCTTCCACTTTTCTTTTCCGATAGAGAGAATCTCTCCGTATTGGGACATAGTTTTGCGAATACAAGAATCGGTGACGCTTGAGGGAAGATCATGCACACGCACTTCTATAGCACTATCTTCCATATATACTGGAATGTTGTACTTAATGTGCTCCACATAGTGCACATTGTTATTGTCTTTTGTGAATTGAATTGCATCCAACTCTTTATAAAACTGGATGTAAACAACATTATTCGTATTATTGCATTGAAGTAAATGCACACGTTTAATGTCAAGATGCATTTGCTCCTTAAGCAAACCTTCAAGTTCTCGTATCGAAGGTCGAATTTTGCACTGCCTGAAGTCAACAACAATTGTGTTCTTTCGTGTAGGCGGTAGCTTTTGTTCGTTTGGTTCACTCATTTCGAGGTCGTTCTCTTGTTCACTACACAATACTGTACTTTTTTTCTTCTGTCCCGAACGTAAGCGGTTTTGTTTTATCGACTGACTTGGATGAGATGTGAAAGCGAACTGCGCTTGGACTTGATGTTGTGATTTGTTCGAAGTCTGATTTTTTTGATCGGAAAGTAATTCAAACGCTGACTGTAAAAAAGTAGTTTCTTAAGTTTAATATGCCCCCTGTGATTATAAGCTATGACAAAAGTATGCCACCATCCAGAAAAATATACACTAATATTCCTCCAGCATTCAAAGCAGATACTGAACATCGAATCAATGATTTCTTAGAATTAGGAATCATTGAGCGTGTCACGGATGATATGAATAAAACCTATACTTCACTCTTAGTCGTACCAAAAGGGAAGAATGATGTGCGACTAGTAGTTGATCTTCGAGGTCCGAATAAAGCAATTATTTGTAGTCTCAAAAATTGATATGACTAGGACTTTCTGTCACATACAATTGGATTCTAAATGTAGACACCTGACGAATTTTAATGGAATGTTTCGTTTCAAAAGACTTCCATTCGGCCTCACTTATGCACCCGACGTATTCCAAGAAACCTTACAAACAATAGTGTTGGCTGATTGTAATGGAGTACGCAACTACTTGGATGACATACTTGTGTTTGGAAAAACTAAAGAAGAGCATGATACAAATCTAAATACGGTTTTAAAGAGGTTGCAAGAGCACAATGTGTGCATCAACGAAAAAAGGCGGGTGGGTAATGTCAGAGACATAACTGGATGTCGTGAATACGAAAAAACTGACACGCTCCCATCACTTTTACGAATATCAGTTAGTTGATTGATTCTATGAATTGTGCAAGCTTTCTCCTTTTTCACTAATAGAGTTTGAAGCGATGCACCTAAATTAAAGTACAGATTAGTTACATTAAACAGCTACTATTCTACAACTATATATTCTAAACTTGAAACAATTGCTTTTTAATTTGCTATAGTTTATTTTTATTGAAGCTATGAAGTTCGAAGATATAAGATTCTTCTCGAAATTTCAGTACGAGGCAATTGCAATGGCCTGGTCTGAAATGTATCGACGATCTTCGGTATGCAAGAATAATTTTAATACTAATAATGAAGTTAATAATAATAATAATAATAATAAGAATACAGAAAAATCTATATATATATATATATATATATATATATATATATATATATATATATATATATATATATATATATATATATATATATATATATATATATATATATAACAGTTCGGCTGAACAGTTCGTATCGTTTAATAGAAACACACATTTTTTTGCCAAAATTCGTATTTATTATTCAACATAATTGCCATCAGAGGCGATACAGCGATTATAGCGATCTTCCAACTTTTCGATACCATTTTTGTAGTACGATTTGTCCTTTACCTCAAAATAGGCCTCAGTTTCAGCGATTACCTCTTCATTGCTTCTAAATTTTTTTACCAGCGAGCATTCTCTTGAGGTCTGAGAACAGGAAAAAGTCACTGGGGGCCAAATCTGAAGAATACGGTGGATGAGGGAGCAATTCGAAGCCCAATTCATTCAATTTCAGCATTGTTTTCATCGACTTGTGACACGGTGCATTGTCTTGATGAAACAAAACTTTTTTCTTCTTCAAATGAGGCCGTTTTTTTTAAATTTCGTCCTTCAAACGCTCTAATAACGCTATATAATAGTCACTGTTGATGGTTTTTCCCTTTTCAAGGTAGTCGATGAAAATTATACCATGCGAATCCCAAAATACAGACGCCATAACCTTACCGGCCGATTGTTGAGTCTTTCCACGCTTTGGGTTCGGTTCATCGCGTGCAGTCCACTCAGCTGACTGTCGATTGGACTCCGGAGTGAAGTGATGGAGCCATGTTTCGTCCATTGTTATATATCGACGGAAAAAATCGGTTATATTTCGATTTAACAGCTCCAAACACTGCTCAGAATCATCAATTCGTTGTTGTTTTTGATCGATTGAGAGCTCACGCGGCACCCATTTTGCACAAAGCTTTCTCATATCCAAATATTCGTGAATAATATGTCCAACACGTTCCTTTGATATCTTTAGGGTGTCAGCTATCTCGATCAACTTCACTTTACGGTCATTGAAAATCATTTTGTGGATTTTTTTCACGTTTTCATCGGTAACAGCCTCTTTTCGACGTCCACTGCGTTCATCGTATTCGGTGCTCATATGACCAGTACGAAATTTTGCAAACCACTTACGAATTGTTGCTTCGCCCGGTGCAGAGCCTGGATAACACTCATCAAGCCACTTTTTGGTATCGGCGGCACTTTCTTTCATCAAAAAGTAGTGTTTCATCAACACACGAAATTCCTTGTTTTTCATTTTTTTCACAATAACAAAAGTAGCTTCACTCAAAATGCAATATCTCACAAACTAATAATCAGACAGCTGTCAAATTTATACACGTATCTTTTGAAGGTTGGTGCTAACTGAAAATGGTATGGATTTAATTCTAGTGGCGCCCTCTCATAGAAACGATACGAACTTTTCAGCCGATCTGTTATATCTATATATATATATGTATAAATAAAATACAGATTAATCTGTATATATGGCAACCCTGTTTCGCATGGCATATTTTCACAAGACCCTATACTAGTATGAAGATGTTTTCAATATCATCACTTTCGCTTTCGCATTGCCGTTCGTAATTGAATGTGTTAGTGACGGTGCAAATTATTTAAACTTGTTTTTTTGTAATAACATTTTTATTCTGGCCTTTTTGCGTAAAAGCTTTACGTGGCCGATTGGCTTACATTTTTGTTACTTAAAACTTTTTTTTGTTATTGGATCTCGTTGTCACCCTTTTTCTAGGGGAGTTGAGTTTCCATTTCCATCCAACGAGGAACGGGGGTCACTTCGTCCGCGCCTTATCTGGTCATCCATTGCTTCATCGTCGGTGTTGTGTGTGATTTCCGTTTTATTTTCGTTGTTTTTGTTGATCGTAGTCTTGGGATCGTTGCTAGTTGCTGTAGATGCGCCTTGTTGTACATTGGTTGCAGTTGCTGGTTAGTTGGAGGGTAAGTTGTTAACTGCAGCTGGTGTACTTTGTTCTATAGGGGATCAGGAATCAGGAATCAGAACAAATTGGCTCAAATGGCACGTTCCCCTTGGTATTTGGAGATTTGTGCCTTGCCATCAATTTGTTTTTAGCAACATTTTCCCGATATATAAGAGGGAAGGATTGAAAGGAAATGGTAAGAGTTGGGCTAGGAGGATGGGATAAATTGACGACACAAAAACACATAAAAGCTGATGTAAATTCTTCACCCCTAAGGGATGCTGAACAATCTGCTGAGGATCATATTTTGTGGAAGCAGAAGTAAATTCTGAACCTCTACGAGGTCCCGAACAGTCTGCTGTTAATAAAACCTCCAACCCCCGAGAGGATTTAGAGATCTTACAAAAGCGACACCATTCTGCACTCCCGGAAGAATGCAGAGCGATTCGCAGTATGTACGAGCAGAAGTAAATTCGGTACCCCCTAAAGGATGGCAAACAATCTGCTAAACCCTATTTAAGGTGAATTCTGAAGGGATTCATTCACTCCAGGAAGAACGATGAACCCTTCTGACTATAGCTCCTTACCACATTGGGTGAGAAACGAGAGAATATCCTTCAATTTTAGCTCCACATACACAGACTCAACCATGTATGGAGAACCAAAAACCCGGATACGTAGCTGCGTCAATGCGGGACAGTTACATATCAGATGATATGAAGTACCATAATCGCATTCACACAAATCACACGAATAATACTCAGCACGTTGAATAGTAGCCATGTGATAATTGAGTTTGCAATGTCCAGTCAGAGCTCTAACCATAATACTGCAATGATACTTGGAGAAATGCAGTAGACACTTTGACATTTTCAGATTTAAATCTGGTAGAAATGCTTTTGTCTGAGCGCAAGTTTGCAAGCTGCGCCAGTAGCTGGCATGTTTGGATGCAGACCAAGAACGAATCTTGTGCTTTATCCAACTAGTTGAAAGTGGTAAAGCTGGTTCAGGACCAACGAAATCATTCGTTTCGCCAGCTCTAGCCAATTCATCAGCCCATTCATTTCCAGTAATACCAGAATGGCCGGGTACCCATAAGAAGTAAACAGCATTTGAAATGCTGAGGTCTTCAATTTGAGTTCGACATGCGATCACTAGATTCGACCGTGAGTCGGAACAAAAATAAATTCGTTTACCACAGATCCTCTGCTGAAGTGCCGATTGTACTCCACATAGAATTGCGTAGATTTCTGCTTGGAACACAGTACAGTATCTACCAAGTGAAAGAGACTGCTCCAGTCTCATTTCACGACAGTAGACACCAGCACCAGCACGACCATTCAACACTCTTCAAGTGTATACGTAACAAACGTACGCCATTTAGAATACCGGGAAAAAAGTTCTTCCACTTTTCTTTTTCGATAGATAGAATCTCTCCGTATTGGGACATAGTTTTGCTAATATAAGAATCGTTGAAACTTGAGGGAAGATCATGCACACGCACTTCTATAGCACTATCTTCCATATATACTGGAATGTTGTACTTAATGTGCTCCACATAGTGCACATTGATATGGTCGTCAAATGGTGAGATAACTAAGTCCTCACAAGTCCCTATCTCATGCCTCCCCGAGCGTCTATGATGACATTTGGTCAATAGAACGGCGTCGACTGGGTGCTATCGCCTTCTGCGTTAGTAGCAGAATGAGAGGGTGCGAAATGGCTTGAAGGTTGAAGCCCATCCTAAAGTGCAATGTTTATCATAGTATATTACAACATATAATTCTGTTGTTTATTACATCATGTATTATTATTATTGTTTTTATTATTATTATTATTATTAGAAAAACGTAGCTTACACTGCGACATTAACTGTTATATTGTATCATAGCATATTATTTCATATATTATCGTCTTACACTATTTTATGTTATTATATAATATGTTGTATGGTATTATACTGCATTGCATTATATCATATTATATTGTAATATATTATATTATATTTTATTATATATATTATATTATATAATATTATCTTGTATTCTATTATATTATGTTATATTGTATTGCATTATGTTGTATTATATTATATCATAGGGTTTATTATGAGTAGTACTACGTACCTCTGCGCAAAGTATAAATTTGTTTTCCTTATAAGTTATCATTTTTTAAGTAATCTTTTAACTAAATATAAAGGTCGTCACAAGGTGAGCTTGGCCCTCACTGGTTCCTGTTTCGTGCCTACACGTGTGTCTGTAGTGACAATTGGTCGATGAAATGCGTTGATGGCAGAATGAGAGGATGAGAAATGACTTATAAATTCAAGTAATATAATATCATAGCATATCGCAACATATCATTTCATTCATTCTATTATTTATTATATATTTTATTGTACTATATTATATTGTATATTTATTGTTATTATTATTAATTTATCATCAATAATAATAACATATATTATTTTCATAGATGTGGATATTATTATTGTTATTAGAAGAGAAATATTCTACTTCCTGCAGTATTACGAAAGTAGAAGAGCATAACTGACACTCTACATAAACTGTTATTTTATATATTGTTTTATAATATATTATATTATGTTATATTATATTATTTTGTAATGTATTATATCATTTTATGTTATATTAATTTCATTACACTATGTTTCATTGTATTTATCAATATAAAACATTTATCACGGGGACGTAAAGGGGAGGGAGCATCAGGGCATCGGACGAATTGATGACTGGACGAGGGATTGTGGATAGCCAGCCCAAGTCACTTGAAGGAAACTAGTTTCCTTCTGAAGGTTTGAAATGAGTCTGACGCGCCCTTCTCAAACAAACCATCAGGTGGGTTCAAGCATGTATAGCGATATGCTTCATCCATCCACTGGATATTATGGTTGGAAGAGCATCTTTTATTCCCGCGGAATACGAGTAAGTGACTCTACTTACATATCCGCCCAACCCTTTTAGTTCGCTTTTCGGTAACAGCTTTAGTAAGAAGGTGAATGGATGAGTCATATCGGGGCTACTGTAAGTCTACCCGCATCCACTGGCAAGTCCTTGAACTGATGGTGGCTTCACTTCACATCACATCACATCACATCCACATAGTGCACATTGATATTGTCTTTTGCGAATTGAATTGCATCCAACTCTTTAAAAAACTGGATGTAAACAACATTATTCGTCTTATTGCATTGAAGTAAATGCACACGTTTAATGTCAAGATGCATTTGCTCCTTAAGCAATCCTTCAAGTTCTCGTATCGAAGGTCGAATTTTGCACTTCCTAAAGACAACAACAATTGTATTCTTCCGTGTCGGCGGTAGCTTTTGTTCGTTTGGTTCACTCATTTCGAGGTCGTTCTATTGTTCACTACACAATACTGTACTTGGATTCTTCCGTCCCGAACGTAAGCGGTTTTGTTATATCGACTGACTTGGATGCGATGTGAATGCGAACTGAATTATTTAAACCTCTCGTGTGTGTCTTGTTTCGGCAACAGTTGTTCAGAAATTGCGCCAAAATTCAACTAGTTCTTTAGGATGATCTTTAGCACTTAAAAGTGCTTTGAATGGGCCTTGCTGGACTTTTTGGCTGCCTTTCTACCGGTTTTCGGTGCCATCGTGCTGACGGTGTCTCGTACGTTCAGAGTAGCTGCTTTAACTTAAATGACGCTATGTCTCACATCACATTTCATTTTCTACCTGCTACTGGCTACTAATACTACTTGCTAAAATTCCTTTCCTGTTCGCAGAACGGGAAACAGTGAGGCGACAGGTCCTCGATGTTGCTCTCGTGTGTCTTGTTTCGGGAACAGATGCTCAGCAAATGATAGGAAAAATAAACCACTCAACTTTTATATGGATGCTCTTGTATAGGTGCAGACATCTCGCGTTCTGATTGGCTGGTGCTGTCATAGGTTAAATCAAACAGGTTTTTCAATAGTGTACTATTGAAAAACTTCAATGTTGTTGCAATACACGTTCAAGTTGAAAATTTTCGATTCTATTGATAGTTAGATTATATAAATCCTTTTACGGATCACTGAGCTATGAGCTTTCAAAATACGAGAAAGGCAAACGCGCCTTATGAATTATCCTCTTTGACTCTCGTTTATACCAAACATTTCAGAAAAGTTTAATTGTGAACTATTTGAGATTATGTCACACAACTGAAAATTTTATCATAGAATTGTGATCATATTTCCGATGGCATGTCGCAAGAATTATGTTGATTCATTCGATACAACAGGAGATATTCACGATCAAAAACTTATTACACTCTCAGAGGGTAAATTTTGAAAAGGCGCCCCATAATAAAGTAAGTCGAATTCACGACAAAAAAAAACCTATTTTAATCCACCTAGTGGTGTAATGATGCCTTTCTCATATTACTCATTACATCATGAATATAACCGTGAAATTCGCAAAAACAACTGTTTATTGAATAGGAATAGGATAATTTGTTCGGATCTAATCTCACAAACTCTATAAATCCTGTTTAACCTGTAGTTCCGGAACCGAAAGTAGTATCCAGAACAAATTAAGGAATTCCGTATGAAACTGTAAGACTTTTCTTTTGAACCTATAAGTTTGTGAAAATCTATTCGGCCATCTCCAAGAAAAGTGAGTGAGATCCTTTTTGCAGTTTCTAATCACAATTTCCAATTCTCCGAAACCGGATTCAGATGAACGGAATAGCCGAAGTTGGTTCGTTTGCTACCAACAAATATGACCTACAAATTGGAACAGTTTTGAACGTAGTTAAATTTATACTTACTATCTCACGCTCTATTTCATTTAAACCAATTAAACTAAATCTAACGAAACGAACCTGCGTTTCTGTTACTACTGCGTGCTAAACAGCATGAATCAGCAGCATGAAACATGTAGTAGGATTGTTATTATTATTATTGACATCACTACACAACGTGTACGTAAGCAAGCCTTGTTCGTTTTGTGTTTTCTTCTTCTTTCTGTGTTGTACATATTGTCACTTTATATGGCGATTTGAAAATTTTGACACTCATCGCCCTGTAACTGCGGAACCGGAAGTCGGATCTGGATGAAATTTCACAGTAGGTTTAAAGACAGTATGAACTTCAATTCAAATCAAGATTTGTGAAAATCGGTTCAAGCATCGCAGAGAAATCGAAGTGAATTTAGTTTTAGGAGTTTTTCTTCTCCACTTTCGGTGCTCTCGGAACAGGAAAAGAGGGGACCAGTAGTGCCGAATTAAGTTTTTATGCCCACAAACTAACAAGCTCTGCAAACTAGAAGAATTTATCAGACAGTTTTATGGGATTTGTACCTGTTTTTGACCATCGTTCGTGGAAAAATACTAATAAAATTGGTAATTTTCCACTTATCACGCTAGTTCCGGAACCGGAAGTCGGATCCAGATAAAATGTTCCACAAACTTTTTGGATATTATAAGACCTTTCATTTGAATCTAAGTTTGCGAAAATCGGTTGAGTTGTTCCAGAGATAATTGAGTGTAAACTTTTTCTCAAATTTTCACATATCACCATATAACTCCGGAACCGGAAGTCACATTCGAATGAAGTTCAATAGCAAGCTATGGGACCATAATACCTTTTATTTGAATCTTAGTTTGTGAAAATCGGTTCAGCCATCTCTGAAAAAAGTGAGTGCATATTTTTTTCACTTTTTTGGTACATATCATCCTATATCTTCGGAACCGGAAGTCGGATCGGAATGAAATTCAATAGCAGGCTATGGGACTATGAGACCTTTCATTTGAATCTTTGTTTGTGAAAATCGGTTTGGCCATCTCTGAGAAAAGTGAGTGCATATTTTTGTTACATACACACACACATACACACACACACACACACACACACACACACACACACACACACACACACACACACGGACGGACACACACACACAGACATTTGCTCAGTTCGTCGAGCTGAGTCGAATGGTATATGACATTCGGCCCTCCGGGCCTTGGTTAAAAAGTCGATTTTCACAGTGATTGCATAGCCTTTCTATATGAGAAAGGCAAAAAGGAAGATTGCGACAGTTTTGTATGTTATACTGGTTAAAACAAGGTTACGTTAGTGTTTCTTTATAACATAAACATTCATTAGTAAGTTATCGTTACTTGATTCTAACACATCTCTAATTACAGCTATGCTTTTAGCTACTAGATGAAAACGGTGTATTTTCCGTTGCGAAATCATTATGAATACGTAAGCGTATACGTAAATCGTTACTGCGAACTGATATAGCAATAACTTAGATATTATAAGATTATAACATTCAATGTCTGCATTGATTCGGATAGCTATCGGTAGGTTTTCCCAAGGAAATGATAACGAAAATGCAACCTAAAAACCTGTTTTAATCCACCTAGTGGTGTAATGATGCCTTTCTCATATCAATCATACTATCATATATAATACTGTGATAATCTTCGAAATAATTGTCTTTGATTCTTCGGAAAATAACCGAAATCGGTTTGCTTGGCCATCTACTGACAAAAACTATCAATTGGAGAAGATTTGAGGTCGATTTAGAAAATTTATCACGTTTTTTGCCTTTTTCAGTGATGATACACACTTTACCTTATATTTCCGGATCTGGAGGTTAGATTCGTATGAAATTCAGTAATTCAGTATGGAACCACAGGACCTTTCATTTGAACCAAAGTTTGTGAATATCGGTTCCGCCATCTATTAGAAAAGTAAGAGAACATATTTTCATTTTTTACGCATTTTACCCCATAACTACGAATCTCCGAAAAAAGTTAGTGTACTTATTTTCACAATTTTTGCACATTTTATCCCATAACTCGGGAACCGGAAGTGAAATCAAAAAGAAATTCAGGAATTTAGTATGGGACCCAAAGAACTTTCATTTGTGAAAATCGGTTTATACATCTCCGAAAAAAAGTTGGTGCACTTATTTTCACAATTTTTGCACATTTTACTCCATAACTCCAGAACCGGAAGTAGGATCCTAATAATAATAAGGAATTTTGTATGGAACCAGAAGGCCTTTCATTTGATTCTAAGTTTGTGAAAATCGGTTCAGCCATCTCTGAGAAAAGTTAGTGCAAAAAGAACGTTACGCACATACACATTACATCCGTACACATACGCACATACACACACATACACACACAGACATTTTGTGTACTCGACAAACTGAGTCGAATGGTACCCTCCGCCTCGGTTCGAAAGACGGTTTTCACAGTGATTGCATAACCTTTCTATATGAGAAAGGCAAAAACTTTTGTTGGCTTGAATATGGCGATTACACTATGGAGTTGCAAAAAGTGTATAAAACATGAATAAAACCAGGATATTTCAAAACTACTTTTTGGCGCCAATAATGAAAGGTACAGTATATATATATATATATATATATATATATATATATATATATATATATATATATATATATATATATATATATATATATATATATATATATATATATATATATATATATATATATATATATATATATATATATATATATATATATATATATATATATATATATATATATATATATATATATACATATATATATATATATATATATATATATATATATATATATATATATATATATATATATATATATATATATATATATATATATATATATATATATATATATATACATATATAAATATATATATATATATATATATATATATATATATATATATATATATATATAACTTATTTGGGCACATGACACATCACATTAGCAAATCAGACTTATTCTAAAAAGATACAGCACTGTCTGTAATGGTGTATGTGTACAATGAATGTAGATTGGTAGATTGGGAGGGTGGAGCTTATTCGTCGGCCATATCTTCATTAGTTTACGGTTCGCTCAACATCACATTGCTCCGCCTTTGAAACGAACACTACGAAATATTTTTCTTTGTTCCATTTTGTTAATCTTTCTTCATTCGGATCATCTATGTTTTCAGTTTGTGATTCAGTTTCAAAGAACACAGCTGACAGTGCTGTATGATACAGTATCACTTCATCGTTTGTACATCTCAATCGTTTTGTAAACAAAATAACAACATGGTTTGTCGTCTCTGCAATGTCATGGTTATGGAGGGAGAGTATGTGAACATATTATGTTTAATCCTCTGAGTTTCTTGCATTAATCGGGTAGTGTTTAAGCTGTCCTATAATTTGACCTTATTCAATTCTTATGAAGGGAAATCAACACTAAATCGTGTCAATTTCGACGTATTGTCGCAATTAATTTAGTGTGTCGACAAAATTAATATAACAATGTGCAATGCAGTGTACCTATGAAAACTGTGAAGAAAAGTTATACCTGCAGATTAAAAGTGTTTTTGGTTCCAAAAAGTGAAATGAATGAAAAGTGTTAGTGCATGAAAATGAACAGTGAAATTGACAAATAATATAGCAAAGTTCAGAGTTTATAAATAATAGAGTGAAATTGTAGAATTCAACGCTTTGCAATTTACATGATGGTGTTGGAGCATCAAGGAATGCTACAAAATTTGCAAACGCTGGGCTCACAGCCAGCATTGCAACTGTACGCAGCGGCAGCAGCGGCACAGCTAACGCCTAGAAATCGCGTTCCACAGTGGGCACCTTTTCTACAGTTTGGTGTTCCTGGAGTGTTTGGTGGCTCTTTCTTATCCCGACCTCGTTTCGTTCAACAAAATGCATCACAAAATCTAGCTGCCTTAAGCGGATTCAATAATATTAATAACACACATCAGTCTATATCACCACAAAGAGCAATACAGGGTCCTCCGAGTGAAGATTCCAATGACGATAGAGGTACGTGGATATATACCAGAATATATTTTTGTAATTAACGATTAGTTAACGACAGTTATTCAAAACAGTTTTCGAAGTTTATGCCAATGCCACGATGCAGCTCAGCACAGTTATACCATATAAATATAGCATCGCTTTTAACAAACATGTATTTTCAAGAACTTGTAAAATTGTGCATTTATGTTATTGTAAATTTCAATAACAATTTCAATTTTTCACTGTGTAGTTATGCTTACACGAGCTTTTTGTTGCATATTGAGTTACACGCAGAAAAAAACCTTTTTTAATCTAACCCGTGGTGGTGGTGGCTTTTTCATATTACTCATATTCTCACAAATATTGCTGTGATAATCTTGATTTTTTTAGTGGAATGGTGAACAAAAATAAGAAAGTTTGTTTGAGTGCAATATTAAAGTTTGGAATGAAACATTTTTGAACCCAATTTTGAAAATATTCTTTCACTTTTGCTAGGTCGTTCTAAATGATGGCTTGACAATTTGAGCACTCTTCATTCTGTATCTTTAGAACAAGAATTCGGACCCGGATGTAGTTCAACACCTGTTTATGAGATCGTAAAACTTTTTATTTGAATCTAAGCTGGTGAAAATCGGTTCAGCCATCTCTTTGAATATGAAGTGAATTTCGTTTTGGTGTTTTTGAACGTAACCAGGAATTATGATTTTTTAACATACTGTAATTCCGGAACCGAGTGAAACTCAATAGCAGTATAAATAGCCAAAAGACATTTTATTTGAACAAAAGTTTTTAATGATTTACTCTGCTATCTCTGAGAAACTGCAAACCAGTATAACATCATGCAACTAATGCAAAAAGTGAATCGATTCAATTGAAGATTGAACTGATTTTCGTCAGAATTTGCTCATAATATTATGTGACATAACATCTAATGATATGTGAGTATGTGAAATTGAATTGTACTAAACCAGGGAGAACGCTTCAAACTCATTTTCAAAACTTCATTCTGAATCTTTTAAAGCGTTTTCTTCCTGGTAGAACAACAACTTCACCAAAGTGGTACTGCATAAAATATGTTTGGTCTGTAAATTTGTTTATAAATTAATAACTTGTTTTTAAGACAAAACTTAGAATCCTTTCTTTATGATCCTTTAAAGTGAGTTTTTTGTCATCACAGTGATTGCACGTTCTTTCGATATAAACAATACAAATGAATTAATTCAGGATTTATAGACTTTCTCATATAAAAAGGATCTTCAATCACTGTGAAAACTTTCAACCGAGACCCGAAGGGCCTAATGTTATATATCATACAATTCAGCTCCATAAACTATGTGTAAGTAAGCAACAAATATATGCACACAATTTTCTCGTAGATGACACTCACTGTTCTCAGATATAGTTGAATTTTCACATACTTAGAATCAAATGAAAGGTATTACAGTACCACAGCCATTTTATCTGGATCCGTCTCCCGGTTGTTACAGGGTAATCTGCCCAAATAAATGGAAGTGTTTGCACCTTTATTTCTCGACGATCACTTCTGGAATAACAGCGTGTGAAAAATTTCATGAGTTTTTTCATAAGTGATGGCGAAAAGAGCTGCACATTCCATAAACTAACAGGTGAATTCTTTTAATTTGCATATATTTCGGTTTCAGAAGACCAAAAATAGTAAAGAGATATTCAAAAATAGAGCTCACTTAGATTTTTCAGCGATTTCCGCAATCTTTGCGAGTCTATATTATTTGGCTACTTATTCGACTTTCGAATTGTGATAAAATCGTATACAATATCTTTGCTTCGGCTGCAAGAAGCCGCAATAGCGCAGAAAATAGTTCGAAAATGGTTCAATACTGCTGTTATTACGATACGAAAACTCGAAGCGATGGCAGCTTGTTACATAGGTAACAGAGGTATTTTGGCCACTTCATATATTTTGGCCCACCTAACAAACTTTATCAATTTCATCGGATTTTATCGATGTTAAATAACCCATGTTGCATAAATTTGAAGCTAATCACATTAAATTACTTATTGCGGAAGGGGTTTTCAAAGATATTATAACATTTGGGGGATATTTTTACAAAGTGAGCCAAAATAAAATCAATCTTAAAGTGGGCCAAAATACCTCTGTTACCCTATTACCCATATGGCCAAACTATCGAACAGAGATAGCATATCTCACTCTTACGAATGGTTTTCGTATATGAACTGACTACTGAAGCATTTACACTATGCATGCTGTGATTTTTAATAATTATAATAACAATAATACAAATCCATTCAAACTAGCTGAAATAAAAACACAGTCTCTGTATCTTTAATATATTTTCGAATGCAAAGTTCTTGACCCTGACTTTATTATGCGCTGGTAAGGAAGTGGAAATGTTCAAAACAGATTTCAAAAACTGTTTGAACTTCTAGATCTTGCTAATTGATGAACGTGAAAACATATAATGATTATGACGGTCTACGGTTCTGGAAACAGATTGCCAAAAATTCCAATATGAAGATTATACCGATTTCTGATGAAATGATAATGAAAAGGGCGCCATTACACCGCTTGGTCGGGTGGACAAAAGTTCCCATCTGAGTTTAGAACTGATATTTTTCACCACTTATGCTGTGAGTGCGGAGGCGTTGTCGTGCTGCAGAACGACTTCCTCATGTTTTGTGGAGGATTCTGCAATACTTGTTTAAATTTCTTCATTGGATATCTGTAGCGATTAATATTTACAGTTTCCCCTGCGCGTAGTACAAGACATGTTTCAGATCCCACTTCTCGCCAATGCTCTTTACTTATCAAGAATTTCAACATGCTTACCTCACTATAACTATAACACTATAACACTAACTTTTTTTTATATTTAAAATAACTAGCAATTGATAAAAATTAAATGAGTTTAACATGTCTCACTTTACTAAAATCCAAATTTACCCTTCGGGAGAGTAACAATTTTTATCCTAAATGTATCTTGTTCTATCTTACGTATCAACATAACTTTTGCTGTATGCCATCGAGAATATGATCATCAATTTACTATAAAATTTTCAGTTGTATGCCATAACCACAAAAAATTCTAAAATGTTTGGTACCAACGAGTTTTATAATGAAAAACTCATGGCGGGTGTGTTTGCCTTTCTCATAGCCGGGACAACGGTTTTGAAGTAGTGAGCGTTATCTACAGAATAATCTACAGGTTAACACCTTCGTTCTTTTTAGACTGCTCAGTTCACTGAACACGAAGTGAAGCAAGTGCATTTTAAGCACTTCATTTTTGTTGGTTCAGGTCCAGAGTCCTGTTCCAGTATCTAGAATTCAGTACCTGAATAAAGTTTCAGGTTCAGAATACAGTTCTAGGTATAGAATGGTTTCGAATGTAGGAGGAGTTTCTGCTGATTCTTCGTTGTTCGTAATAAACAAAGTCTTGGCATAACATTCATTTTGTGGAATTTGACCTTTCCGACAAATTTCGCAACCGATTCATAGCATGGTTAGTACTACGATCCTACTGACACTAAGAATCTTTCCAAGTCGGGTTTCGAACATACGATAACTGGCTTGTAAGACCAGCGCCCTGTGCATTGAACCCCCAACCCGGGACAAGCATCGTAGAGCATCAATTTTTTTTTGTTTCAATTATAGAGGCTTTAACATTAATGTCATTCGCCTCTTCGGGCCAGAAAAACTTTCTGACCCTATGTGCGGGGTTGGGAATCGAACCCAGGCGGGCGGCGTGAAAGGCATTGACTTACCCATCACGCTATACCCGTCCCCCAGCATCAAATTGCGTTAATCAATCGGTTAGTTTTAGAGCCTGCACAATTTTTCGCAAATAATTACTATGATTTATCCCTTCTCTTGGTATTAGCATACCGGCATTTGCATTTTGTTAACATTCAACTGCTGATCGTTTGCATTGGAAAAAATTCTACAAATCATCCCTCTTAAGGATCAAAGATAAACCAAGTTAAATTGTGCTGGTAATTTATGTATTACGTACATTTTATTTGGTACGTATGTCATAGATCTATGCATTCATATATGCAGTGCAACCGGTTTATCAGAGTGGCTTGCACGATTGAGTTTCAAACAATCTTTCTTAACAATAATTTATTCTCAAATGAATGTTAAGCCTGACTTTTTGGATGAAATATCAGTTTAGATCAATGTTTCACCAACGTTTGATGGAAAATTGCTTACATTTTATGAATGTAGATTTTAATTCCCTAATAAAAAATTAGTGGCACTGCTTCAATTCATTTGTATTGGATTTCGCTACAAAAAATAAACAAAACTATTTTCTGTTACGAAAGCAGTTTTCCGGAAAAATAAATAGTTTTACGACAACATTCCATATCCATTGCCTTTGGTGTGTTAAATTAAAGGTTCCTATTGTGCGGGTTGTATGTGTTAGTGGAAGTAAGCTGAAACTGAAATAATTTTTCTCGAGCAGTTTTAAGGAAAACGGAAGAGTTTTAAACTAAGATTTTCGCTTTTCTTGAATTGCAATTTTAAGCAGAATGAACTAATTGGTTTATTTTTCAACCGTGTGGAAGATTTTTGGATTAAAATCAGGAAAAGAAGCGCCGGAATTTATTTTTACGCACACATTGCTGACGTTACTCATACGCTTGCAAAGAGTCTTGCCCCTTAAGGATTGTAAATGTTTACAAAAGAGCTATGGGAATTGTTAAAATATGTGAATAAATAGTGAATATTTCGAAAATATTAGAATATTTTGAGAGTTATTTTAAAACCCAGCGCCCTATACAGAGGTGACATTTAATTTTACTTACGTAACACTAGAATTGTACCCTAAAGCAATATTTTCATTGACGTATTAGACGAGAATTAAAAACTGATCTGCGATTAGCTTAACAATATTGGACCCTTAAAATAATCATCTCTATTTGTCTTTCGCCAAAGTTGATATCGTGCTTCATCAAGTCAATCTTATTCGTATTCACGCCAATTCGGTTACATTTCTGACATTACTCAGCCGCCTTTTATTTTTTGGAACGTTATTTTACAGCAACAAAATATCGCAATAGTATCGACGTAGAACTAATCCCTGTTTGCAGAGATGTAATTAGAAAAATTCCACATTATTATCAGGCAAATATTGGTTAATAGATGTTGATGTATAATTTTTTTTTACATTGAAGCAAACTAGAATATTCAAGAAAGAAAGTATTAAGAAAAGCGGCGATATTTTGAACACATAGCGCTCAATCAATTTTGTTTCTATTTGTAATATTTTTTGTGAAGTTGTTTTTCAGCTATTTACCCTTAAGTTTGACGTTGCCAGTAAAAAAATGATAATTGTTTTTCAATGCTGTATCTAGTTACTATCTTTGTCCTTAGAGGAAAGGCGCTCTCATTGCTATCCAGCAAATGTAGGAGGTTTGCTGTTCACGCTCCCGTCCATCACTTCGTAACGCTATTGTTGGTTGAGAGCGTTGTTAGCTGCAGATGTACATTGTTCTACATAGATACAGATGATAGATTCGTTGAGGAGTGTTTCATTGTTGTTGATTGGTTCGCTGTTCACGCTCCGTCCATTACTTCGTAACGCTGTTGTTGGTTGAGAGCGTTGTTAGCTGCAGATGTTCATTGTTCTACATAGATACAGATGATGGATTCGTTGAGGAGTGTTTCATTGTTGTTGATTGCTGCCACCAGTGCAGTAAAACTTCATTCAATTCAATTGAAACTGAGTGTGGAACACATTGATGATCTCTCCACTGCAGTAAACTTCACTCTTTGACACACACAATTTTTGCTGACGGCCCGAACGAGGAGCATTCAGTTCATCACTCGTTTCTCTTCAATCGAGGCTCAGTTTAATTACCGTCAGTTGATCTCTTGAAGTAACAAAATATCTCTTTCAATAGTGTGAGAGCAGCCTTCAAATGAGGTTCATGTAAACATTCGAATTGGTTCAAGATAATAGATGAAAGACAAACCAGATAGCTGAAATATCAATCACAGAATACACATAAATTAATTGTTTCCTCCTTCAGTTTTCATTTTTAATACTTTACTCCATTTATAATTCTATTCGTTCGAATCTGCTTACGACCAAGAGCGAAGACAATGAAGCAGCTATACTACTTGGCACTTGAAACTGAGCAAGCAAAACTTCAAATGACTAGGTACGATTATTCAACTGACGATGAATTCTGGGAGCTTCACTTGAGAATGGCAGCAAAATTTAAATGATTTAGTAGGGATACGCTGACGGTCAGCGGCCATAAATTTCATTTTCATCTTATATTATTCGATTGAAAATGAAATTTTACCTCACTGGTTGCCACAGAAGTACTAGGAATATTTGGGTCCAGTATACAGATCGTACCGTTGTCCTTCGCTGTAGATGTCTTCTTGTCCAATTGTCACAAGGCTTACCTTACAGCATTTTATTGACATGTAGCCAACTGATTGTCGCAGTTCGCATGTGATTGAATCGGAATCTTTGTGTTCTGACCGAAAGTCATACAAGAAGGTATAGTTGCATTTAGAATACCAAGAAAAAGTTTTTCCACACTTCCTTTTCGATAGAGAGAATCTCTCCGTACGGGGACATAGTTTTTTGAACAAAATGATTGCTAGCGACAGAGAGAATCATGCACATGCCATTATATGATGATGATGATGGTCCCGCCATACCCCTACAAAGGTGTGAGCTGGATGATTTAGAAAAAATACATCACCTATTTTAACCAGTTAGCTTAACAAAAAACGATCTGGTTAATCCAGCAGGTATAGATTGTCCTTCTAAAGTACAACTGAGAACAAGAAAACATTCGAATATTTCCGGTTTACTATCCAGAGTTTTTCAAGAAAATTTCCTACCCGGGAAGATCCTTGAACAAATCAGGAATCGAACCCAATAACTTCGTCAGTATCAGACAGTAATTCACCTGGCCCTTCCCACCGGACTGGTTCATCCGTACAAACATCAGTTACGATGGAGTAACGAGACTGCGGATGAGCAGAGTCAAGCCCAATTCCATCAACAACTTCCTACCCTGATTATTTCCGAAATGTAATCAACAAATTATTAATTAAATTTCACGAAGTCAAGATTCGAACTTGACACGTAAAATGCTAAAGCTCTCAGAAGTAAAAGAGAACGTAACAAGTTCCAGTCAAATTCAATTTCCAGATTGCCTCTACCTGATTTGCGCGCCCAAGGCTCATACTTTTATAGACAATTCAATTTTTTTTAAACTAAACAACCTATTATAAATCCATCATCATCATACAGAACATAACAACCTAATGCATCTTACTTGAAAAGAAAAAAAATAAATACAATCTTCGTCATTTTACACAATTTTCGAAAGTATCAAATAGCACTAATTCATTTAAGATCTAATTACAGAATGGATTTTACGTATGAAATACACAATTTTTTGAGCTCCCTTTATGTTGCAGCCCAGTTGATTTGTCCTGGCATCGAATTGAAAAAAAACTGATCCCTTTGTACAATAACGAGTTTTGCGATCTGGCTTGGTGTTCTCGCATTAGACGAATTTCTATTATTGAGCAATTTCAGGAATGAGTTGACGAAAAAGTGACAAATTCAGAATCGACCTTCTCCGATTTGGATGAAACTTTGCACATGGTTTCAGTATGGCAAACCATAAATATTGGACCGATGAGAGGTCAATCCGACTCACGACTGATTTTAAAAAAGGGTGTATTTTTGCATTTCACAAAAATTGCCTTTTTCAAATCGTTGTAACTCGGAAACTGTTAATTGTACCAAAAAAGGCGTTCAGGAAGAAGTTGTAGGGAATCGATTGGGCACTCTAAAAAAATATACACTCAAATTTTTTTTAATTACTTTCTCAATAAATACAAAATAATCCGAAAAAGTTAAATAAAAAACATTAGGGCTTTAATTTTTTTTTGATAATTTTTATTTTGAAGCTGTTATTAAAACCTACAGATTGATGGCTATCCCATCCGTGCCTGTTGAAAAATGAAGAAGTTACAGGTAAAACAGTTTACGGGTACATGCAAATGATCAAGTTCTTCTCGTTGTAATTCGGAAACCGTTAATCGTACACAAATGACGTCCAGGAAGAAGTTCAATCAATAGGGCACTCTACAAAAATATACACTGAAAAAAATTGATGTTTTCTCAATGATTTCAAAATGAAGCAAAAAATTAAATTAAAAATATCAGGGTTTCGATTTTTTTTGATAATTTTTATTTTAAAGCTCTTATTAAAACCTACAGATTGATGGCTAACCCATCAGTGCCTTTTGAAAAATGAAGAAGTTACAGCTAAAACAATTTACAGATGTATTCGAAATTTCAAGTTGAAAGATAATCATTTAATTTTAATTTTTTATTCATTAAGACATACATTGTCAGATGAACTATAAAATAAAATAAACAATAAACAAATTAAACAAATTTAAACAGTAGAATATTATTCTACAGGTTGAACGCAATAAATTTGTTCTAACATCCTTTCTTCTAACATGTTTTCTCAATGATTTCAAAATGAAGCAAAAAATTAAATTAAAAATATCAGGGTTTCGATTTTTTTTGATAATTTTTATTTTAAAGCTCTTATTAAAACCTACAGATTGATGGCTAACCCATCAGTGCCTTTTGAAAAATGAAGAAGTTACAGCTAAAACAATTTACAGATGTATTCGAAATTTCAAGTTGAAAGATAATCATTTAATTTTAATTTTTTATTCATTAAGACATACATTGTCAGATGAACTATAAAATAAAATAAACAATAAACAAATTAAACAAATTTAAACAGTAGAATATTATTCTACAGGTTGAACGCAATAAATTTGTTCTAACATCCTTTCTTCTAACAGTAGCTGTTCTTGAGATATATGGATATTTAATTATAACACCATTTTTTATATTTCCATGAATTGTTAATTTGCTTGCTATGTCTACAATTATTACATGTACATGAATAATTCTTAATTATATTTAAGGTTTTAAGTTTTTGAAAATTGCATGAATACTACGTGCATCGTCATTCGAATACAGTCTTGTGACGATCGTGGTTTCTGAACTCGGAACGAAAGAATGGTATTTCTGTGTGCCTGGAATCATTTTTGTATACTTATAAACACTACTCCACTCGGTCACACCCCGTTCATATTCTTCTTGTGACAAAAAGGCATGGTCGTATATCCATCTCGACGTCTCTGCTCTGCCCATTCATATAATTGTTTTGCAGTTGTGATTGGGTGTTCATGTAGTTTAGCCAAGCTTTCACCTCGTGCCATTCGCTTTAAATTACCCCCGAGTGCATCACTTGGTCCTTTACCATGAGAAGTTACAAAAAATGCCACTCAGCATCAATGTTATACATTGATTTAAATATACAGAGACTTGCAAATGTTTTTCTGTGTTTAAGCACTTCTGAAATGACAATGAAACTTAAATGTTTAAGCTCTTCTGACTCTCTATAATAAATTTCAAACGGATGAATGGTTGCTTGATCATTGCTCCAATAGTGGCTTTGAACAGCATCCTGAAGCATAAATGAAAAATTTTCTGAAAAATCACAAACAATTACAATTTCTCCTGTCTTCAAATTAGATTTTGCCTTTTTAAGAAAATCAGATTGCTGATTTTTAATAAAATCATGAGTCACAAGTTTTTCTAATTTTTCGCAAAAATATGCTGCAAAGTTGACTGGTTTGACAAATTTCTCTAGATCACATCGGTCAGTAGAAACCCATTGTTTAAATCTTATCTCCGTCTAATCACGTTCCTCGAAATTGTCGAAAACGCTTCTCTCCAGATCTTGTGTCGCTGGACAACTTTTGCATTCACGGAGGTGGCAGGATCTTTTTGATGAGTCACATAATAACTTTTTTAAATAATAATTCTTATCATCATACATGAAATATTTTTCAAAAGCATGAATCATTAATGAAACATTCTCATTGATTTTGCAAACACAAATGTTATGTGACCCAGAACTTCCAAGCAACTTGCAGTGTTTTGGTCTTAATGCTGCAAATGTACTAAATCCAATATTTCGATCTGGAAATTCCTCCTTATAACCCAAATAAATTTCTTTCAATGATGAATAAAGCAATCGTTTTTGTTTGCGTTCACACTTACCATTCATTTTGACTGTGACGCAATCTCTTGATCCCGACATTACTCTGCCGACGTTTTCTATCGTTTCGTTCCTGCTGCGTCCCATTTGTTTCTTGGCGTCCGTTGATTCTCGTGCCTCCGACACAATGTATTGGTTCGCCTTGAATTGGGTGACTTTTTTCTTCTTTGACCACGAGTTTGGCAAGACTGACAACAAACGCACTTTTTCATTCCTAGTGCAATCAGGCTTAGCAAACTGCTCTATCATTGTAGTAACTCTGCTGCTTTCGTTTTGAGTAATTCTGGATCTTCTTCATCCGCCGAGAACCCGAATATTTGCTTTTTCAAACCTCTTGAAATATCCAAATATTTTTCTCGAGGATAATTAACATTCCGGGTTTTCTTCGTTGATATCGGAGACCCGTTGATTCCTGCGATGCCCTGGTTGAAGAGTTCAATGTTGGGTGCTCTTGAATACTCCGCTGCGACTGATGCTCCAGAAGATGCAGAGTTGATTGAAGCTGCTAAAGGTACCCTCTCTAAATCGTATTGCGATGTGGATGGTTGTGGTTCCGTCGTTGACTGCCCTTGTGTTTCCGACGTATGACTTTCCTTTCAAGCCAGCCTACGACAGCGATCACAAATGCTTAAGGGGGTATTCAATTTAACCTTGTACTTTTGAGCTTCTAATATTCCAATTATGGTTTCTGTTAATTGGAAACAATTTCCTGAACACACAAAACCAGGAAAAGGTTTACAAAACTTTGGGAAAACCAGATTGTAGTATTGTAACTGTTCGAAAGTGATTTGTTATAAGCTGATATCTGTTCTACGATGCATAGCTATTTATATATAAAACAAGTGGAATTTAGGTAAGCAATTCGTCGGTACGTACGTTGGTTGTAAACAGCAGGTAGTCAACTGGCGCACCTCTTTGATTCTACTTGTGTTTATTCGTTTTGATGTAGTTACGTTAGTTCTACTGTTTAAATGATTATCTTTCAACGAGAACTTGAAATTTCGAATATATCTGTAAATTGTTTTAGCTGTAACTTTTTCATTTTTCAAAAGACACGAATCGGATAGCCATCCAGCTGTAGGTTTTAATAACATCTTTGAAATGAAACCAATCGAAAAAAAATTGAAACACAGATTTTTTTTAACTTAATTTTTTTCATTCATTTTGAAATTATTGAGAAAAAAAATCAATGTTTCTTTTCAGTGTATATTTTATTTAGAGTGCCCTATTGATTCCCTACAACTTCTTCCTCAACGTCATTTTTGTACGATGAACGGTTTCCGAATAACAACGAGACGAACTTGATCATTTGCATGCACCCGTAAACTGTTTTAACTGTAACTCTTCAATTTTCAAAAGGCCATCAATCTGTAGGTTTTTATAACAGCTTTAAAATAAAAATTATCAAAAAAATTAAAACAGTGATTTTTTTTATTTAATTTTTTCGGATTATTTTGTAATTATTGAGAAAAAATCTGTTTTCAGTGTATATTTCGTTTTTAGAGTGGCAAATCGATTCCCTACAACTTCTTCCTGAACGCCATTTTTGTACAATTAATGGTTTCCGAGTTACGATTTGAAAAAGGCAATTTTTGTGAAATGCAAAAATGCATACGCCCTTTTCAAAAATCAGTCGTGAGTCGGATTGATCTCTTCATCGGTTCAAAACTTATGGTTCACCATACTGAAGCCATGTGCAAAGTTTCATCCAAATCGGAGAAGGTCGAGTGTGATGATCTGCTAAGCATTTCTGGACTTGCTCTGTAACTATACAAGTCACTTCCTCTTTCAATCCGATCACACAAATATCGAGGCAGCATTCCATTTAAAATTTTGAAAATGAACACCATTGTTAAATAATATATTCTCTGTTTCACTGAAAGCCATTGTAATGCATTCAATAGAATATTAGAGGAGGTATATCTATTACATTTTAAAATCAATCGCATGACCTTATTTTGCAAAAGCTGTAGTCTCAATATATGCGTGTTGTTGGCAAGGAACAGAATTGATGAGCAGAAGTCAATGTAAGGAGAGATTATTTATTTATACAGGAGAATTTTACTACTGGTCGTTAAATTATTTTTTAGGCGGCATAACACACCGTACTTTTGAATGTTAGCTTTTCATCAATTGAATCCAAGATACTTCAACTCTCTAACGCGATCAATAATCTCTCCATCAATTTCCATATTGGCTTCACGTCCATTCTCTAAAGAAGAAATAACCATATATTTAATTTTTGCGACATTTTCAATTGTTTGAATTTTAACCACTGAGTAAGAGAATGTAGGTCTTCGTTCAAATGTGCAACCGCTTCATCCAAATCCTTAGCTGTAATGAACAGAACTGTATCGTCGGCAAATTTCAAAGCTAGCTTTCAAACCAATTATATGCTACATCTTCGATACCAAAGCGTTGTAGTGTTTGTAACAGTATAGGTTTAGAAATTGTTTCGAAAGCGCGTTTGAGATCCAAGAACACTGCAAAAATAGTCTCTTTAATCTCGATATCCTCCTTCCATTTTGCTAAAACCAGGTTTAAAGCGGTTTCGCAAGAATGACTTTTCCGATATCCCGATTGTTCCGGTATAAGCAAACTGTTAGAGTTTAAATAATTAATCAGCTGGACTTTAGCAACAAGTTAAAAAACCTATTTTAATACACCTAGTGGTGTAATAACTTCTTTCTCATATTACTCATTACATCATAAATATAAACGTGAAATTCGCAAAAACAACTGTTTATTGAATAGAAATAGGAACATTTGTTCGGACCTAATCTCAAAAACTCTACAAATCCTGTTTAACCTGTAGTTCCGGAACGAAAGTAGTATTGAAAACAATTTAAGAAATTCCGTATGAAACTGTAAGACTTTCCTTTTGAACCTATAAGTTTGTGAAAATCGATTTGGCCGTCTCCAAGCAAAGTGAGTGAGATCCTTTTTGCCATTCTCTATAGAAAAGAATTAGAATTGCTGGGAAAACTGACTTTCGAACGGAGTCTCGGAGACCCATAGTGTTATATACCATTCGACTCAGCTCGACGAGATAGGAAAATGTCTGTGTGTCTGTGCACTTTTCGAAAATATTTGAACGCGCTCAATTTTCTCAGAGATGGCTGAACCGATTTTATCAAACTTGGGCTCGTTTGAAAGCTACTGTTGGGCCATTGATCAAGTTCAAAGATCGAACGGCTGTGACTTTTTGTTCCGGAGATATGATGGTATAAGTGACGTAACCGACAAAACGCGTTGTATTTATACGCGCTCAATTTTCTCAGAGATGGCTGAACCGATTTTAACAAACTTGGGCTCGTTTGAAAGCTACTATCGGGCCATTGATCAAGTTCGAAGATCCAATGGCTGTGACTTTTGGTCCCGGAGATATGATTGTATAAGTGACGTAACCGACAAAAAGCGTTGTATTTGAACGCGCTCAATTTTCTCAGAGATGGCTGAACCGATTTGAACAAACTTGAGCTCATTTGAAAGCTACTGTCGGGCCATTGATCTAGTTCTAAGATCAAATGGTTGTGACTTTTGGTTCCAGATATATGATGGTATAAGTGACGTAACCGACAAAACACATTGATTTTTACCGCTCTTATATATAAGGGTGCCAAATTTTGGGATCACCTCTATTTTCGTTGAGCTCTAGTGCTCAAAAGTTTAAGCACCTCGAAAAAAGCCTTCATGCAAAATTTGACCTAAATCGGACATGCGTAAGGGGTGCTGCCCGGTGGTAAAATTTTGATATTTTCGATCTTGAAAAAGCACCATAGGGGGGAGTACATGAAATTTCCAAAATCGAAATTTTTTTTTGATGCCAGAACTCTTAAAACTGCATGAAACATCGAAATTTAGTGTCATCTAAAAAAAAATTTTTTTTTGAAAAAATCAACTTTCTGGGACTTACAATAATTTTCATATTCCCAAAAAGTCGACTTTTTCAAAAAAAATTTTTTTCGAGATGACACTAAATCTCGACATTTCATGCAATTCTAAGCCTTTTGGCATAAATTTTTTTTTTTCGATTTCGAAAATTTAATGTACTCCCCCCTATAGTGATTTTTCAAGATATATAAAAATTCCACTAAGTGGACTAAGAAGGCTTTTTGCCTTTCTCTATAGAAAGGTATTAGAATTGCTGGAAAAACCGACTTTCGAACGGAGCCTCGGAGACCCATAGTGTTCTATACCATTCGACTCAGCTCGACGAGATCGGAAAATGTCTGTGTGTGTGTGTGTGCGTGTGTGTGTGTGTGTATGTATGTGTGTGTGTATGTATGTGCACATTTCGAAGATATTTGAACGCGCTTAATTTTCTCAGAGATGGCTCAACCGATTTTAACAAACTTGGGCTCGTTTGAAAGCTACTGTCGGGCCATTGATCAAGTTCGAAGATCAAATGGCTGTGACTTTTGGTTCAGGAGATATGATTGTATAAGTGACGTAACCGACAAAAATCGTGCTATTTGAACGCGCTCAATTTTCTCAGAGATGGCTGAACCGATTTTACAAACTTGGGCTCGTTTGAAAGCTACTGTCGGACCATTGATCAAGTTCGAAGATCAAATGGCTGTGAGTTTTGGTTCCGGAGATATGATTGTATAAGTGACGTAACCGACAAAAATCGTGCTATTTGAACGCGCTCAATTTTCTCAGAGATGGCTCAACCGATTTTAACAAGCTTGGGCTCGTTTGAAAGCTACTGTCGGGCCATTGATCAAGTTCGAAGATCAAATGGCTGTGACTTTTGGTTCCGGAGATATGATTGTATAAGTGACGTAACCGACAAAAATCGTGCTATTTGAACGCCCTCCATTTTCTCAGAGATGGCTGAACCGATTTTAACAAACTTGAGCTCGTTTGAAAGCTACTGTCGGACCATTGATCAAGTTCGAAGATCAAATGGCTGTGAGGTTTGGTTCCGGAGATATGATTGTATAAGTGACGTAACCGACAAAAAGCGTTGTATTTGAACGCGCTCAATTTTCTCAGAGATGGGTGATCCGATTTTAACAAACTTGGGCTCGTTTGAAAGCTACTGTCGGGCCGTTGATCAAGTTCGAAGATCAAATGGTTGTGACTTTTGGTTCCAGATATATGATGGTATAAGTGACGTAACCGACAAAACACGTTGATTTTTACCGCTCTTATATATATAAGGGTGCCAAAATTTTGGGATCAACTCTATTTTCGTAAAGTTCTAGTGCACAAAAGTTTAAGCACCTCGAAAAAAGCCTTCATGCAAAATTTGACCTGAATCGGACATGCCTAAGGGGTGCTGCCCGGTGGTAAAGGTTTGGCAATTTTCGATCTTGAAAAAGCACCATAGGGGGGAGTACATGAAATTTCCAAAATCGAAAATTTTTTTTGATGCCAAAATTCTTAAAACTGCATAAAACATCGAAATTTAGTGTCATCTCAAAAAAAAATTTTTTTGAAAAAATCAACTTTCTGGGACTTTTCATATTTTTAAGTCCCAAAAAGTCGATTTTTTCAAAAAAAATTTTTTTCGAGATGACACTAAATCTCGACGTTTCATGCAATTCTAAGTCTTTTGGCATCAAAATTTTTTTTTCGATTTCGAAAATTTCATGTACTCCCCCCTATGGTGATTTTTCAAGATATATGAAAATTTCACTAAGTGGACTAAGAAGGCTTTTTTTATTTTAGATTAGCATCACTGTTCTCATACAAATAGGCATCGCAAATGTCAAGCACTAGTTTGGAAAAATGATGCTGACTGTGTGACATAAACACTGAAGCATGCTTTTGTGAACTACTCGAATCAATTTGAATCAATTGGCGTCTAAAATTATTTTATAAATGTATGAAACATATTTTCATGAGACTGTTATGAAAGAAGAGAAAGGCATTATCACACCACTAGGTAGATTAAGAAGGGTTTTTTTATTTTAGATAAGCATCACTGTTCTCATACAAATAGGCATCGCAAATGTCAAGCACTAGTTTGGAAAAATGATGCTGACTGTGTGACATAAACACTGAAGCATGCTTTTGTGAACTACTCGAATCAATCTGAATCAATTGGCGTCTAAAATTATTTAATAAATGTATGAAACATATTTTCATGAGACTCTTATGAAAGAAGAGAAAGGCATTATCACACCACTAGGTGGATTGAGAAGGGTTTTTTAGATTAGCATCACTGTTCTCATACAAATAGGCAACGCAAATGTCAAGCACTAGTTTGGAAAAATGATGCTGACTGTGTGACATAAACACTGAAGCATGCTTTTGTGAACTACTCGAATCAGTCTGAATCAATTGGTGTCAAAATTAGTATCCAAATTTATTTATTAAAACTATGAAACATATTTTCATGAGACTGTTATGAAAGAAGAGAAAGGCATTATCTCACCATTAGGTGGACTAAGAAGGGTTTTTCAGTTTTTTTTCACTATTTATAATTTTTCCGAAACCAGATTCAGATAAACGGAAGAGCCCAAGTCGTTTGCTACCAACAAATATGACCTACAAATTGGAACAGTTTTGAACGTAGTTAAATCTATACTTACTATCTCATACTCTATTTCGATTGAACCAATTAAACGAAATCTAACAAACGAAACGAACCTGCGTTTCTGTTACTTCTGCATATGTAAGTTAAGCTAAACAGCATGAATCAGCAGCATAAAACATGAAGTAGGATTATTATTATTGTTATTAATATTTTTATTATTATTATTATTATTATTATTATTATGATTATTATGATTATTATTATTGTTATTATTATTTTTATTAGTATTATTATTATTCATATTATTATTATTATTATTTACTCTTTTCGGTATTTTAACGATATCATACTAACTAGATATTATAAGAGGAGAAAGAATATGAAATCATACAGCCATAGTACTCAAGGAAGAGCAAGGATGTGAAGAATAAAGGGCGGAAAAGTGAGACGTGACAAAAGTCATTTAAGTAAGCGGAAGGCTTCTCGTATCTAAACTTTTACCTTCTACCAGAGGAATCGAACTTAGGCATCTTAAAGATACGAGTCATCCGAGTCTCTGATATGTCAGAAAGTAAAGGCAAAGGTCATTTGCCATTTACTGTTCGAACCGGTAAAAGTAAAGTTACGAGAAGTTGTCACATTCTGCCCACGACGGTTTCTCACACAATGTGTTTCATTGTGTTGATATTTTCTCATCTCTATACAGTTAGTTATTACACCGGAATGGAAGATTTGTCCGAAACTTTTGCTTGAGTGCCTGGAGTACTATGGCTCTATGATTTCATATTCTTTCTCCTCTTATAATCTCTAGTTAGTTTGATATCGTTAAAATACCGAAAAAAGTAAAAAAATACTGACTGACCAGAAGTCATAAATAAAAATAAAAGTAAAAAATAAAAAAAAATTGATGGGATTCCATCACACACACCACATCACACACCATCACATTGATGGCATTCCATCACACACAGCGATGAATGGAGCGCTGTCCGTGCGCCGCTTCCACCCTGGGACGCATAGCCATGCGCTACAACTCCAGGCACTCAAGCAATAGTTTCGGACAAATCTTCCATTCCGGTGTTATAACTAACTGTATAGAGATGAGAAAATATCAACACAATGAAACACATTGTGTGAGAAACCGTCGTGGGCAGAATGTGACAACTTCTCGTAACTTTACTTTTACCGGTTCTGACAGTAAATGGCAAACGACCTTTGCCTTTACTTTCTGACATATCAGAGACTCGGATGACTCGTATCTTTAAGATGCCTAAGTTCGACTCCTCTGGTAGAAGGTAAAAGTTTAGATACGAGAAGCCTTCCGCTTACTTAAATGACTTTTGTCACGTCTCACTTTTCCGCACTTTATTCTTCACATCCTTGCTCTTCCTTGAGTACTATGGCTGTATGAATTCATATTCTTTCTCCTCTTATAATCTCTAGTTAGTTTGATATCGTTAAAATACCGAAAAAAGTAAGAAATTACTGACTGACCAGAAGTCATAAATAAAAAAAAAGTATTATTATTATTATTATTATTATTATTATTATTATTATTGTTATTATTATTATTATTAATATTATTATTATTATTGTTATTATTATTATTATTATTATTATTATTATTATTATTATTGACATCACTACACAACGTGTTCGAAATAGAACAAAGCACGCCTTGTTCGTTTTGTGTTTTCTTCTTCTTTCGGTGTTGTACATATTGTCAATCTATATGGCGATTTGAAAACTTTGACAGGGCGATAACTGCAGAACCGGAAGTCGGATCCGGATGAAATTTCACAGTAGCTTTAAAGACCGTATGAACTTTAATTCAAATCAATCAATCAATTTGTTAAAATCGGTTCAAACATCGCAGAGAAATCGAAGTGAATTTAGTTTTAGGAGTATTTCTTCTCCACTTTCGGTGCTCTCGAAACAAGAAAAGAGGGGACCAGTAGTGCCAAATTAAGTTTTCATGCCACAATCTAACAAGCTCAGCAAATTAGAAGAATTTATCAGACAGTTTTATGTGATTTGTACCTGTTTTCAACCATCGTTCGTGGAAAAATACTAATAAAATTGGTAATTTTCCACTTATCACGTTTTAGTTCCGGAACCGGAAGTCGGATCGAGATAAAATGTTCTACAAATTTTTAGGATATTATAAGACCTTTCATTTGCGAAAATCGATTGAGTTGTTTCAGAGATATTTAAATGTAAACTTTTTCTCAAATTTTCACATATTACCATAAAACTCCGGAACCGAAAGTCGCATTCAAATGAAATTCAATAGCAAGCTATGGGACCATAATACCTTTTATTTGAATCTTAGTGTGTGAAAATCGCTTCAGCCATCTCTGAAAAAAGTGAGCGCATATTTTTTTCTTTTTTTAGTACATGTCATCCTACATCTCCGGAACCGGAAGTCTGATCGGAATGAAATTCAATAGCAGGCTATGGGACTATAAGACCTTTCATTTGAATCTAATTTTCTGAAAATCGGTTAAGACATCTCTGAGAAAAGTTAGTGCATATTTTTGTTTCATACACACACACAGACATTTGCTTAGTTCGTCGAGCTGAGTCGAATGGTATATGACATTCGGACCTCCGGGTCTCGGTTAAAAAGTCGATTTTCACAGTGATTGTATAGCCTATCTATATGAGAAAGGAAAAAAATTTCCAACGTGTGCAACATGTTATTGAGACGGTACTCCTCGGCTTTATCCGTTCAAGTATCCTTTGGGGTAGGAACCACCAGCGTTTATTCCAAACTTTTGGTCCATTTCCCGTTTATAACGATTCATTTAATACATTTTCACAAACCAAACTTTAATTCCAACATCCGATATGACTATGTTCTCCCCACACTTCTTGCATTTCCCATGCTTCATGAACAATCCAAGCGACCCGACACACACAACAGGAGAAAAGATTAAAGAACAAAAAACGGTGCAAAAATCATTCAATAAATTACGGAACGACGTTACTTTTTTGGGCGAACGTCGCACGGTAATTTCGACACTTTTGTCAATACAAATAGAAGCATGCACAGAACACACTACTTATCTGTATTCAACACAATTCAAGTACTAATTCAGCACACAACTTTGCACGAATGGGAAATTATTTCACACAATTTTTACAATTTGATTCAGCACTAACGATGCACAAGTTATCATGTTCGCCATTAACACACACAATGATCGCATCTATCGCATCATCGTCCATATAAACTGATATAATGTACTTGATATATTCATTCTTCATAAAGTCCACATTGGCCGAATTTTGCACTGTCTAAAGTCCACAACAATAACTGCTTTTGTGTATGCGATGCCGGTAGCTTTAGTTTCTTTGATTTGCTTATTTTTCCCTTACACAACACTGTATTTGCTGTCCGAACGTAAACATTTTTTCATCAATTGACTTCAATGAGATGTGAAAGCGAACTAGATTTTTAATATTATTTGACATGATGACTGTTAATATGTCAACGCATCGATTTGAATGACTAATGCCTCACATTTACATTCATACATGATATAAATTTTAATAACAGTTACTCACAAAATTGATCGTACACACGTATGATGCTACATTTGATTGCAGTTTCAAACTAACTCTAGCCAATTCTTTATTTATTTTCAAGTGTTTTTGTTGTGCTAATTGTTTTGAAGCATAATATAACCAAAACTTTCATTGAAAGTTTTTTTTGTTAGAAATAATCTATTAATAGGGAAATATTTGTTTATTTCAATCGCACAAAATGACTCGTACACCAATACCGGAACGATTTATTATGAACTCGTTTCGCATGTGCTAGTGCAAAAAAACGCTATCTCGTTATAACTTCGGTTTGCGAGTTATAAATTTAAATACTGAGAGAAATTATTTTTACGTAGGACTTCGTCTTTTTTATTTATTTATTTATTTATTTATTGAGTATTTTGTATAATTCCTTCACGAAACGAATGGAAAAATCTGTATGATTGTTATTAATACCATGTTTATTATGTAAACATTGTTTAAACAGTAAAAAAGTAGGGCCAAACATGAAACATCAATGAATTCCGCGATTACATCATTCAGCTGCTGCTCGTTTGCGTGCGAGTAACTGAAGTAACCAATCTTAAATTTCTACATACATGGTGTTATTTTTGTAATCGTTAGAACCGCTCTTTTGATCTTTTGATATATTATGTTCATTTTTCGCTCCTTTCGCAGTGCGGCTTTTGCTTCAAACAAGTACGGAAAATTCATCAAAGTATGAACGCAACGGCGAGAATACATATATAAATCGACAGTTCTAAGAGCCATAAATGATAGTGTTATTATCCGCAATTACGCAATCATTTAGTTCCAAACAATTTTCAGAGTGTCTACATAGAATCAAGCAAATAGTTAATTAGATTTCCTCATATACATTAATTTGATTTGATAAAGTCGATTTTTAATCAGAATAAGTGTCGTCACTAATACATACGACGTCCAACTTCATGGGAAAAACGACTCGGTGCAGAACATTAGCGCTGTAGGGAAGGGCACACAAGCATGTGCAGACTTACTTTGTGCGCCGTTTGCCAAACGAGAGACAACAGATTTAGGAAATGATTCTCAACTGTGTTAAAAGTTGGAGAATTATTAACCGTTGTTTCTTTTCAGAATCCAAAGCATTTTAAAAAGATCTAATAAGATTTTACTTGAAATGGATAATTATTTAAAAGAACAATGTACCCAAATAAATTTTTAAAGTGATCTACCTCTTATCGACAGCAGTCCTACGTCAGTATCGGGGTTATGTCTCTAACATTACCTACTACAAATGCGTTCTGCAATGAAAGGCTAAAGAAAGCAAACTGACATTTCATCAAAGAAATTGAAAATCCTTACGAGAAATAAAGAGAATTCATCGGATGATCACATTCCATTGTAAAACATCGTTCACAACTGGAAATACGAGGAAACTCTGAAGAAAAAGGCAGGAAGGAAAAGCAAACGGATCCTATCGGAAATTGATGAAGGCTTATAGTCCGCAATGTACGAAATAACCCGAAAATAAACGTACCGAAATTGACGGAGGAAATGTCTCTAGATATTAACCAATCTGTTTCAACTGAGACTGCTTGCTGTATTCTCCGTAAATCTAATCTGCTTGGTCGTGTTGTCGGTAAAAAACTATTTATTTTAGTATAGAATCATAAAAAGCGGCTTGAGCTCCTCAAAGTCCACGTTTGTTTTGGAACCAGAATTAATTGTTTTGGATCTAATGGCAGATAAATTGTTTGTAGAGAGCCGATCACAGAACTCAAATTGAAAAATTTGAAACCAACAGTGAAACATGGTGATGGATGTGTTATGGTTTGGGGTTGTATAGCAGCATCAGAAACAGGAACCCTGGAATTTATCGAGTGAAATTTGGACTATCGTCTGTGAGTATGTGTGTACATAGATACACAAAAACATGCACTCACTTTTCTCGGAGATGGCTAAACCGATATTCAAGAACTAATATCACTTAAAGGTCTCATGTTCCCATATCCTGCTATTGAATTTCATCCTAATCTGACTTCCGATTTCTGAGATACAGGGTGATATGCACTGACAAATATGCACTTTTTCTTTTAAATATAGCTGATCCAATGTTCACAAACTCAGATTCAAATGAATGGTCTTATGGTACCATAGTCGTCTATTGACTTTTATTTGGATAAAATTTTCGGTTCCCAAGCTACAGGGTACTATGAAAAAATTAAAGAAATATGTTCACTCAATTTTCTCAAAAACGGAATAACCAAAATCCTCTCTCTTTCGCTCGCCTGATCATCCGGAAACGGACATCTGAATTCGTTATCATCCGAACGCAACGATGATAGTAGTGTAAATCGGTCATAACGACGATCGAACTAATCAATAATTGTCATACTATTTTAACCTAGCTAAAGAAATAACCAAATGACTGAGAGCGACGGTAACCTCCTATCTAGGCGCCGAACGGGAAGTAAACATTTTGTTTATGGTTTAAAAATCCATGTACTAGTATGAATATGTTTAATTGCCGTTTTTGATCTTAGATGGTATAACATATTAATTAATTGGTCGCATGCATCACCTACATCGACAAAATTGGTTCGAAGAATTGCCCCGTGAAAATTCGTTTGGTTTCGATTTATTCGGTGCTAATAATAATCGCTCTCCGGGCGTTAATCGATTATCTACGATATTGATATATTTTAATTACATTGGAAATGCCCCTGATCAAGCGATATGATCAGTTCTGTCCGATAGTTAGATAATCGTTTACCGTCAACTTCCTTTTATAGCAAACCAGAAATGGTGAAAACAATATTTTGATACAAAAATAACATGGTAGTAACAGTTGTTGTTAAAACTATTAAGTCTTTAATGAACCATTGTAACACAAAGGTTACAATACTCCCTGGGTTGGGTGAAAAAAAATACAGACGTATTTTTTTTGTAGTTAAATGCCTGGTTCCTCGGCTAGAAAGTCATTCGAACATCGCATTCATGGCACTGCACACCTATGTGCCGCAAACGGATTAACACCAATTTCATGGACTCAGAGAACTGTGTCGAGATCTCAGGATTGCAGCCGCGTAGATTTCTGTTCTACTGTTTGAAATGGGAATCCACGCTCGATATTTTGTTTGAGAGCGTATATTTTTTTTCTAATATACCTAGAAGCCAAAAGATATAAATCCATACACTCTCTTCTAAGGTAAATTACTTATATCTCATCTATCTTTTCCTATACTACTCTGTTCCTATACTAATTCGACAATCATACACACAATCATTCGATCCCGTACGTACCAGTTTGAGAACTGTACTCACAATCATTCTATCTCTTACGTACCAGTTTTAGGACTGTACTCACAATCATTCTATCCCGTACGTACCAGTTTGAAGCCTCAATGTTCAAATCGCTTTCACTCTTTTTGCATTCATATCTCACACACATTCTTATACGAATTTGCAATCTCTTATCTATACTTATTAACTAGCGCGCAAAGGTTTTACTACCCGTAAGTAACTATCGTATGATCGATCTCCGCGTCCGGAGGATACAATGATGATTTAAATGTCTGGTGCAACAACTACCATGACGGGAGCTCGGGTTTTAAATAGAGACAGCAAATACCGTCTTCGTCTTACTTGTAGGAAGACTGCAAAAGAAGCTGTATAAACCGATTTCAGGAGAGTTTAACAGATCGGCTGAAAAGTTCGTATCGTTTCTATGAGAGGGCGCCACTAGAATTAAATCCATACCATTTTCAGTTAGTACCAACCTTCAAAAGATACGTGTATAAATTTGACAGCTGTCTGATTATTAGTTTGTGAGATATTTCATTTTGAGTGAAGCTACTTTTGTTATTGTGAAACTAATGTAAAAAACCCTTCTTAATCCACCTAGTGGTGTGATAATGCCTTTCTCTTCTTTCATAACAGTCTCATGAAAATGTATTTCGTAATTTTATTAAATAATTTCGGATACTAATTTCGAAACTAATTCATTCAGATTGATTCGAGTAGTTCACAAAAGCATGCTTCAGTGTTTATGTCACACAGTCAGCATCATTTTTCCAACTTAGTGCTTGACATTTGCGTTGCCTATTTGTAATCAGTGATGCTAATCTAAAAAAATCCTTCTTAGTCCACTTAGTGGAATTTTCATGAATCTTGAAAAATCACCATAGGGGGGAGTACATGAAATTTTCGAAATCGAAAAAAAATTTTTGATGCGAAAAGGCTTAGAATTGCATGAAACGTCGAGATTTAGTGTCATCTCGAAAAAAAAATTTTTTGAAAAAGTCGACTTTTTGGGACATAGAAAAAATATGAAAATTGAAAAAGTCCCAGAAAGTTGATTTTATCAAAAAAAATTTTTTTCGAGATAACACTAAATTTCGATGTTTCATGCAGTTTTAAGAGTGTCGGCATCAAAAAAAATTTCGATTTTGGAAATTTCATGTACTCCCCCCTATGGTGCTTTTTCAAGGTCAAAAATTGTCAAACCTTTACCACCGGGCAGCACCCCTTACGCATGTCCAATTTAGGTCAAATTTTGCATGAAGGCATTTTTCGAGGTGCTTAAACTTTTGAGCACTAGAACTTAACGAAAATAGAGGTGATCCTAAAATTTTGGCACCCATATATATATATATATATATATATATATATATATATATATATATATATATATATATATATATATATATATATATATATATATATATATATATATATATATATATACATATTGGGTGCCAAAATAATATATATAAGAGCGGTAAAAATCAATGTGTTTTGTCGGTTACGTCACTTATACCATCATATATCTGGAACCAAAAGTCACAACCATTTGATCTTCGAACTTGATCAATGGCCCGACAGTAGCTTTCAAACGAGCCCAAGTTTGTTAAAATCGGATCAGTTATCTCTGAGAAAATTGAGCGCGTTCAAATACAACGCTTTTTGTCGGTTACGTCACTTATACAATCATATCTCCGGAACCAAAAGTCACAGCCATTTGATCTTCGTACTTGAACAATGGCCTTATAGTACCTTTCAAACGAGCCCAAGTTTGTTAAAATCGGTTCAGCCATCTCTGAGAAAATTGAGCGCGTTCAAATTCAACGCCTTTTGTCGGTTACGTCACTTATACAATCATATCTCCGAAACCAAAAGTCACAGCCATTTGATCTGCGAACTTGATCAATGGCCCGACAGTAGCTTTCAAACGAGCCCAAGTTTGTTAAAATCGGTTGAGCCATCTCTGAGAAAATTGAGCGCGTTCAAATATCTTCTAAAAGTGCACATACACACATACACACACACACACACACATACACACAGACATTTTCCGATCTCGTCGAACTGAGTCGAATGGTATATAACACTATGGGTCTCCGAGGCTCCGTTCGAAAGTCGGTTTTTCCAGCAATTCTAATACCTTTCTATAGAGAAAGGCAAAACCCTTCTTAGTCCACTTAGTGGAATTTTCATATATCTTGAAAAATCACCATAGGGGGGAGTACATGAAATTTTCGAAATCGAAAAAAAATTTTTGATGCCAAAAGGCTTAGAATTGCATGAAACGTCGAGATTTAGTGTCATCTCGAAAAAAAAAATTATTGAAAAAATCGACTTTTTGGGACTTAGAAAAAATATGAAAATTTTTCCAAGTCCCAGAAAGTTGATTTTTTCAAAACAAATTTTTTTTTGAGATGACACTAAATTTCGATGTTTTATGCAGTTTTAAGAGTTTTGGCATCAAAAAAAATGTTCGATTTTGGAAATTTCATGTACTCCCCCCTATGGTGCTTTTTCAAGGTCGATAATTGTCAAACCTTTACCACCGGGCAGCACCCCTTAAGCATGTCCAATTTAGGTCAAATTTTGCATGAAGGCTTTTTTCGAGGTCCTTAAACTTTTGAGCAATAGAACTTTACGAAAATAGAGTTGATCCCAAAATTTTGGCACCCTTATATATACAAGAGCGGTAAAAATCAACGTGTTTTGTCGGTTACGTCACTTATACCATCATATATCTGGAACCAAAAGTCACAACCATTTGATCTTCGAACTTGATCAACGGTCCGACAGTAGCTTTCAAACGAGTCCAAGTTTGTTCAAATCGCTTCAGCCATCTCTGAGAAAATTGAGCGCGTTCAAATACAACGCTTTTTGTCGGTTACGTCACTTATACAATCATATCTCCGGAACCAAAAGTCACAGCCATTTTATCTTCGAACTTGATCAATGCCCCGATAGTAGCTTTCAAACGAGCCCAAGTTTGTTAAAATCGGTTGAGCCATCTCTGAGAAAATTGAGCGCGTTCAAATATCTTCGAAAAGTGCACACACATACACACACACACATACACACACACACATACACACACACACAGACATTTTCCGATCTCGTCGAGCTGAGTCGAATGGTATATAACACTATGGGTCTCCGAGGCTCCGTTCGAAAGTCGGTTTTTCCAGCAATTCTAATACCTTTCTATAGAGAAAGGCAAAAAGGAATTTCGTGTGTTGATGAAACACTACTTTTTGATGAAAAAAAGTGCCGCCGATACCAAAAAATGGCTTGATGAGTGTTATCCAGACTCTGCATCGGGCGAAGCAACAATTCGTAAGTGGTTTGCAAAATTTCGTACTGGTCATTTGAGCACCGAAGACGATGAACGCAGTGGACGTCCAAAAGAAGCTGTTACCGATGAAAACGTGATAAAAATCCTCAAAATAATTTTCAATGACCGTAAAGTGAAGTTGATCGAGATAGCTGACACCCTAAAGATATCAAAGGAACGTGTTGGACATATTATTCACGAATATTTGGATATGAGAAAGCTTTGTGCAAAATGGGTGCCGCGTGAGCTCACAATCGATCAAAAACAACAACGAATTGATGATTCTGAGCAGTGTTTGGAGCTGTTGAATTGCTCCCTCATCCACCGTATTCTCCAGATTTGGCCCCCAGTGACTTTTTCCTGTTCTCAGACTTCAAGAGAATGCTCGCTGGTAAAAAATTTAGAAGCAATGAAGAGGTAATCGCTGAAACTGAGGCCTATTTTGAGGCAAAGTACAAATCGTACTACAAAAATGGTATCGAAAAGTTAGAAGATCGCTATAATCGCTGTATCGCCTCTGATGGCAATTATGTTGAATAATAAAAACGAATTTTGGCAAAAAAATGTGTGTTTCTATTAAACGATACGAACTTTTCAACTGAACTGTTATCTATCATCAAGACCTACCTGATCTTCTGACAAAAAAGTTACTCTCTTTTCAATTTTTCTCATGGGGTGGAAGTTTTATTTTCGCTCAAAGGAAACGTATCGAATTTCCCGTGTGAAATGGAGGGTTTTTTTTTTTGTAATTATTTATATTAGAAGGTGCATGAATATGCCTTATCGAATAGATTATCACTGTGTGAAGTGATTGATATACCATCAATTAATAATTTTGTGTGTTTGCTTTTTTTTATCCTGGCTTAACCCTCAGGGTACGGACTGGGTTACCGTAACCCGAGCGAAATTTGAAAAAAGCGCCATACGAAGAGAAGTCGTTCACATTTTTCATTATATTTTTTTTTTCAATCAGTTAAATGATTAATCTGACAACTCTATTATATTTTTGAGACAATTTTACACAAAATAAAAAAAAATTATTCAAATTGACAAAGTACAGCCTGATATACACCCAATCAAAGTCGCCGGGTTAGGCTAACCCAGTCCGTACTGAACGTAACTTTTTTATAGTCCGTACCCTGAGGGTTAAGGTGGGCGGCTGGCCATATACCTAAAGATTTACCATCTAAGGACACTAGGTCGTAAGAGGACGATCCTAGTTTGGCCTTGACCCTGCAGGGCAGATATTGCGGGCCATATTTTGCTGAATAATTCTCGACCGCGCTAGATAGGCGCATATTCCTTCGATACACGAGTTGACCAGGCTGAAAAGCTTTAGAGAAATTACGATGCCGAAGATTATACTGCTTACGGCAGGCTTCATTCGCTTTGGCAAGATTTTGCTTTACTTGCTCGTACAACTTTGGGAAGAATTTTTTTCGAATTTCTTCTTTTTCTTCTTCATTTAGGCTAAGATCAGTTTGCCGTTTTAGCTTATGATCGGAGCCCTGGAGAAACATTTCATGACCGTGAGTTACGTAAAACGGGGTGTGACCCGGGGAGCTGTGAACGCTGGTGTTTAGAATATACTCTACCTCCGATAGCTTGGTGTCCCACAGACGTTGATCCTCTTTTATATAGGTTCTTATAGCGGCATTTATTGTTCTGTTAGTACGCTCTACGGGGTTGGCTTGGGAATGGTAGCGCGAATTCAACCAATGCACTATTCCGAAGTGTTCCAAAAGACTTTTAAAATCTCTCGAAAGAAAACTAGCTCCATTGTCAGTGATAATTATTTCTGGGGTAGAGTTTTTAAAGAACTACAGGTCACGTAAAGTTGCACATAAATGAGAGCTTTCGATTCGTTTTACCGGGTGTAAAAGTGTCCATTTAATAAAAAGGTCGCTTACGACTAGAATGTGTTGGTTTCCTTTCTTGCTACGGGGAAGGGGTCCGATAAAATCGGCCGCGATTATTTGCCATGGATGATCTGCCACCCTCATTTCCCCCATTTTGGGAACTAACGGAACACAGGCTGCTTTAACCTCCTTACATATTCCACATTTCTGAACATGTTGGCGCACTTGTTTCGCCATTCCTAGCCAGTAATAGCGTTGTTTAATCCTAGCAATGGTTCTATCAAACCCAAGATGAGATGCATCGCCTCGTCATGGTTAGACTGAATAATCTTTAATCGATCATCCGTGGGGGGGAACTATCTTCCACTCATAGCGAGTATCATAAAAACCATCCGAGGCAGACACGAATTTGAACAACTGATCGTCTATTATTCGGAAATCAATGTAATCATCAGGATTGTCTCTCACTTTTTGCTTCATGGACAGGTACCACGAGGAACCAGGGTGTTGAGATAGCACCGCTACACTGCGCGACAATGCATCCGCTACTACGTTCTCCTTACTCTTACGATGAACAATCTTCATATCATATTGTTGTAAATTTAAACTCCATCTACTGCAGCGTAACCCTACTTTCCAAGAGGTGGTGAGTATATGGGTAAGGGCAGATGAATCTGTGACAAGAGTAAATGGGCTACATTCAATATACCCCCGAAAGGCTTGGATCGACAGCAGGGCGGCTAACGCCTCTTTTTCCGCCGGGTGGTAGTTGCGTTGAGGAGTAGTAAGTTTTTTGGGAAAATAAGCTATAACTCTCTCTTGGTCATCCTGTATTTGAGTCAGAACGCCTGCTACGGCCACGTCCGAAGCATCCGTTTGCACTACAAACTCCGCTTCGAAATTAGGGCTACATAATACGGGGGTGGTTATTAATCGTTCTTTGATACTCTGGAAGGCCGTTTCGGTATCAGGAGACCATTTAACAATTTTACTTTTAGTTTTGAGCATTTCAGTTAAAGGAGACACAATTCCGCTAAAATCCGGTATAAACCGACGATAATAATTCGCCATTCCTAAAAACCTACGAAGTTTAGTGATGGTCGTCGGTTTTTCGTACTCTTCGATCGGTTGCACTTTCTCGGGGTTCGGTCTTAAGCCGTCTGTTGAAAGAAGATATCCCAAAAAAGGCAACTCAGAAACACCAAAACGGGATTTTTCCAGATTGATGGCCAGGTTTGCGTGCCGAAGGCGTTTTGAGACTTCGGACAACAGTCGCAGATGATCTTCAAACGTTTCGCTCACCACGACTATATCGTCGAGGTAGACAAAAACGTAAGGCTCCAGTTCACCGTATCCCAAGACGCGGTCCATCAGTCTTGACAGTGTCGCAGGGCTGTTGATAAGTCCGAAAGAAAGTCGGGTGAACTGGAACAGACCTTTACCTTGTACGCAGAAAGCTGTATGCTTTCGAGATCGGGTAACCAAAGGTATTTGGAGGAAGGCTTCTGATAGGTCTATCGTTGACAGGTATTTGGCCTTGGGTAATTGGCTTAAAATTCTTCCCGGGTGCGGCAAAGGGTAGGAGTCTCTCATCGTTCTCTCATTAATCCGTCGAGAGTCTAGACATAACCTAACCTTACCATTTGGTTTCACGATCGGAACCACATTGGAGGCCCAATCCGAGTTTGTACGCTCGATGATGTTCAGAGCTAACATTCTTTCGAGTTCCTCGGCCACCATTCCCTGAACGCGAGGTGACATGACGTACGGAAATTGGCGTCTTTTATGACAATGGAGTGACTTATCAGAGGTGTTACTGAAAGGTGACCACTTTCAGCCACTTTGAAGGTTTGTTTAAGTTGCTCAATTCTGCTCGCCTCTTTGCCGGAGAGTGTTGAAGTCGGGACGAGTGTAATTGATTTTAATTCTTCCGCAAGACAGGTATATTGTACTACTCGAGCAATATTGAACGTGTGCACGAAGTCCATCCCCAATAAACATTCGACACTAAGCTTGGGAACTACTAAAGTTGGTATTAGTTTTGTTTGGCCATTAAACGTGAAAGGCACAAAAACCTGTCCTCGTATCTCAAGAGTCTCGTCACTGGCGGTTTTTAGCACAATGGGTCGATCTAGCGGTCGAATGCGATTGGTTTTAATCTTAGTATATAAATGAGAATTGATCATAGTGGATTGGCTTCCACTGTCTAGCAAGTGAACCCGTAAAGTTTTAGATGGGCATAAGGTCGATTTTCGTCGTTATCAGACAAAGTTATCAGATTAGTCTCGATGAGAGGGGCATACATGCCTTCTGTTGCCGTTTCCCACATGGAATCAAGTTCTAAACTTTGGAGCGATGTGGGGTATTCGACGAATCGCGACTTGCATCCGTCTGAATCCCGTTTTTTTTTGCGATAGGGGCAATTTATGGATTCAAATCCCTTAAAACCACAAATAAGACACCATACCTTTCTTGGCTCTCTACTCTCGTCATATCGATGAGAAGGGCTGCCACAATTGTAACAAGTATTAAGGTCAGGTGGCCTGTGGGCTTCGACTAGACGATCGAGGGCCGATGCCGAATAGGGTTGTCCCCGAGAGGTATTGTTATTCAACTTCCCAGGGAATCTGCTAGGATGTTGTCCGGATGGACCCGCTAATGTTTCATTTGAAGGGTTTCGATTAGACTGTGCTCTCGCGAACGGCGGCGGTCTGGTCTGATTGTGCCTATTCGAGTTGTTATGGATTATTGGAAGATTTTCAGGACGGTCCTTAGCTGATTTATCAGATATGTTATCCTGTTCTGTAATAATGTTGGCCGATTTTTCATTGCCAAACATTTTATTGTAAAGTGAAAAATTATTTGCATCAACTCGTCTACCGGCTGCTAACAGCGACGGAAGATCGTAAATAGGTATGAAAGTTAATTGCCGACGATAGTCAGATCGCATATTTTGATTAACAATTTTCATTTTTTCATTTTCGGGAATTTGAAGGGTCATTGAACGGAATAATTTCTCTAGATCGTAATAATAGGACTGGAACGACTCGTTACGTTGTTGTTTGCGTAGATATATTTTGACTTTTATCATATTGTCTAAATCTGGGTGTACGAAAGCATTTCGTAGTTCGAGGACTAAATGATCGTAGTTCGAGGACTAAATCATCTCATAGAATGGTACCAGTTCAAGGCTGATCCGCTAAATAAATGTAAAGCTGAGTCGAAAAGTTCTGCCTCGTTAACGCGTTCAGACAGTGCCAGGTTTTTCACTTTGAAGAGAAACTCGTTCAGATTTAAACCCTGATCTTCTCCAGTGTATTTTTCTTTTGCCCATCTGGAAACAGGAAGAGTATGATGTTGTGGAACTGACGGTGTGTTGAAATATCTATTCGCAGCTTGTCGCGTGGAAAAAGGATCATAATTTGGAATAAAAGATGGTGGCAGTGAAGGACCTGGTATGAAAGCAGAAGAATGTGTAAACGGTTGGCCAGGTATGTAAGCTGAAGAAGTTATGATAGGGTTTCCCACTGAATATGTTTGGGTGGTACTTGGATTAAACCGAAAATCAAACACGGATTGCTGTACTGACACTGCTGGTACAGGATTGGTGAAAATTGTGGACGAACCTGTTGAAACTGAAGGAACCGTGTAGTTAAACGTAGGTAAATACGGTACAGGGTTGTATGTTTCTGTGATCGTATGGCGGGTATTAAGATATGGTTTAGATTTCCCACTATCGGTTGTGGTTTTAGAAAATAAGTTCGCATTGAATCTTGTATTCTGACTGTAACTAGTAGAAGGAATATAACTATTAGTTCTATTATCTGTTTGAATTTGTTGAGCCCATTGATTTTCTCTGCTCTAAGATGGTATTCTGAATCCTCTGCGCGTTTACGTCTTTCTAATTCGTTAACTAGGGTGGCCCTATTTATTAGAATAAATTCTTTATCGTTCGACTCTCTTTGTAGTAGTTCTTCTAATGTAGGTAAAATGAGTTCTGGTGATTCTTCTTCTACCGGATCCAAATCTTCAGTTGGGAATTTAACATGTTTGTAAAAATAATAATACAGATGATCAACGGTGATACTGAAAATTGTATCTAAATCATCCTTCAAATTGCTTGATACATAATTTAGTAATAGTTTAGCTCTCTCACCCAAATGTAACAAGCGGTCCTTGCATGCCGTTAAATTGTCCCCCTTTCTCCTGAGGACTGATTCAATTTCCTCAAGCTTCTCTCTGCAAATTTTCACTTGTGCGACGGGATCGGAATTAAAAGTCTTTACTGGTAATGTCTGTCACCTTCTAATACAATGTTTCGAACTGTTAGCTCAAACGATAATTCTTCCTCTGTTAATAGGTCTACTTTTAAGTCATAAAGCTTGCTTCATTTAGAATTGGAACAAACTTTTGCTCATATTGTGGCTCATATATATCAACATGGAAGCCGAAAGAAGGAAAAAAAAAATTGTGCACAGTTATTTGGAAAATCCATTGTGGTCTGCATCTAAGCTAGCTAAACAGCTGAAATTGCCCAGAAATACCGAATGGCGCGTTTTCAAACGGTATAAGGAAAGATTGACGACGATTCGGAAGTGGAGACCAATCGTCGGAGTGGAACTGTCGATCGGAAACTGCGTGGTAAGATGTTGAAGACGATTAAGAGGAATCCTAATCTGTCGGACCGTGATTTGGCCAGAAAATTTGGTACTGCCCATAGTACCGTGAGAAGAACTCGACTCCGGGAAGGAATCAAGTCGTATCGAGGTAGCAAACAGCCAAATCGAACCATAAAACAGAATAGTGTGGTCAAAATTAGTGGTCGGAAACTATATGACCAGGTGCTGACCAAGTTCAACGGGTGTCTTCTGATGGACGATGAAACCTATGTCAAGGCTGACTTCAGGCAAATCCCAGGTCAAAGATTTTACTTGGCAACGGCTCGGGGGGATGTTCCAGCCAAATTTAAATTTGTTTTTGCCGACAAATTTGCAAGAAAATTTATGATTTGGCCGGGCATTTGCAGCTGCGGCAAAAAAACAAAGTTTTCGTTACAAATAAGACAATGACATCGGAACTATACCAAAAAGAGTGTCTCCAAAAACGAATTTTGCCGTTCATTCGATCCCACGACCATTCTGTAATGTTTTGGCCAGATTTGGCAAGTTGTCATTACAGCAAAGCCGTTTAAGAATGGTATGCAGAGAAAGTGGTCCAGTTTGTTCCGAAAAACCTTAACCCACTCAACTGCCCCCAGTTCCGCCCTATTGAGAAATACTGGGCAATTATGAAGAGGAGACTCAAGGCAAAGGGAAACGTTGTCAAAGACATCAATCAGATGACGACCTGGTGGAATAAGATAGCTAAAACGATGGACGAAGAAGGTGTGCGCCGCCTACTGAGCCGTGTTACAGGAAAAATTCGAGAATTCCTTCAAAACCGTGACGAATAATTTTATCCGTATTTTTTCTTAAAAGTATGAAGAAAACGCTACATTTGTATAAAAAAAGATCTTGAATACAATAATAAATAACTGATATACAGGCAATTGTCTTTGTTCCAATTCTAAATGAAGCAAGCTTTAGTACCATGTTGTAAAAGCTTCATCCCTATTCATAGACTCTGGAAAGCTATTATATGAATCCATCGTGAATATATTATCACTCTATATCACCCTATAATCAAAACGGACCAACACAATCAAACTCTCATTTCAACAGCGAAAACTAAGTCAAACCAATGAATATTGTCTGCTAAATCAAATCGGCTTGTTCCATGAATAGAGTCCAATTCCATCAAGTGTTTCACCGGCTCGACATGCACAACTATATCCAATATGGGAATGCAAATGAATCGAACAAATATCATTTAAGAAACCAAAGCAGACAATTCGCGATAAATTAATTGTTAATTTGTCGTTCCTCCCCTTCACAAATGAGAAAAATATTTTACTCTGAAATATTTTTTTTTCTTTTACGTTGGGCGCCAATTGTTAGTCTCTCTAACAAATTTTATATATATTTCTTTTGTGAAAAGTAGTGAAAAGCTCTACTTTATCTGCTGACCAGAGGACACCATGACGACAAATTAACACTTACCCGTTCATTTGAGACTACCGATTCACAAAGATTTCTTTTTTAAAAGTACACAATAGCGATTTTAATAACCCAACCATAATTTATTCAAATTTAAACAAAAGAAGAACCTTAAATAGAAACTACGGAGATATATGTATATTCATCTTGTAGATATTAATTATATTTATTAAAGAAAAAACAATATTTCAAGGTGCGATACGTTGGCTAGCATGCTGCGGCCGGGTTGGGCGCCTTCGATGGTCCCATGTGGACTGACGATATAGTGCCCGATGATTTCGGGAGCGAGAGTAAAACGGTTTCACATACCTTCGGCTGCGACGCTCCGGTCGCTCGTGGTCTGGTAGTGGTGTGGAGAATTGCCAATACTTATCTCCGAGTACAGCTTCGTATGCTGTGGGTGCTGCTGGGGCCACTGCGGTGATCGGTAATGGTTTTTGAGCAAGCACTTTGTGGGTTCGGGATCGCGGGACCGTATGTTGATGAACGGTCGTGACGGACTCGGACGGACACTAGGTTTTCAGGGGGTATCACAGTGCACTATAGTATTGAGTGGGTTTTTTATTAGAGGGAAAGACGCACTTAACTATATCGGGCATACGCTACCGATAGGACCCTCTAACGAGTTCCAATTATCACTTCCGGGTCACTATGGTACGTTTTCGGTCCCAGAGGACACCACTTCGCGATCATTCCCTCAAGTCTGTCACACGCGTTCACGCACAAACAGTTAATTCGTGATACACTTCACTTTTTGCCCGATGTAACGTTTATCAAACCCTTCTGGGCTGATTTTGTCCGAGTATCCGCGATTCCGACTACTAGTCTCGACTCTATAGTAGAGTATCTAACAAAATAGACCCGATCCATGTTCCGGAGGTTCTTTTATACCTCTCGCTCTCGCTAAATCCTCTCTCTTTAGCTCGCCTGATCATCCGGAAACGGACATCTGAATTCGTTATCATCCGAACGCAACGATGATAGTAGTGTAAATCGGTCATAACGACGATCGAACTAATCAATAATTGTCATACTATTTTAACCTAGCTAAAGAAATAACCAAATGACTGAGAGCGATGGTAACCTCCTATCTAGGCGCCGAACGGGAAGTAAACATTTTGTTTATGGTTTGAGAATCCATGTACTAGTATGAATATGTTTAATTGCCGTTTTTGATCTTAGATGGTGTAACATATTAATTAATTGGTCGCATGCATCACCTACATCGACAAAATTGGTTCAAAGAATTGCCCCGTGAAAATTCATTTGGTTTCGATTTATTCGGTGCTAATAATAATCGCTCTCCGGGCGTTAATCATTATCTACGATATTGATGTATTTTAATTACATTGGAAATGCGCCTGATCAAGCGATATGATCAGTTCTGCCCGATAGTTAGATAATCATTTACCGTCAACTTCCTTTTATAGCAAACCAGAAATAGTGAAAACAATATTTTGATACAAAAATAACATGGTAGTAACAGTTGTTGTTAAAACTATTAAGTCTTTAATGAACCATTGTAACACGCAGGTTACATGATGATACTGAAGGCTATGCAATCACTGTGAAAACCGACTTTTTAACCGAGGCCCGGAGGGCCGAATGTCATATATCATTCAACTTAGCTCGACGAACTGAGCAAATGTCTCTGTGTGTGCCGTGTTTGTGTGTATGTGTGTATGTATGTAACAAATATATGCACTCACTTTTCTTGGAGATGGCTGAGCCGGTTTTCACAAACTAAGATATAGGATGATGTGCTTGAAAAAAAAATGGGAAAAATATGCACTCACTTTTTTCAGAAATGACTGAACCGGTTTTCACAAAATAAGATTCAAATAAAAGATCTAGTGGTGCCATAGCCTGCTATTGAATTTCATTTGGATCTGACTTCCGGTTCCGGAGTTACATGGTAATATGTGAAAACGATAGCCAAAAACAGGTAAAAAATCCAAAAAACTGTCTGATAAAATCTTTTAGTTTGCAGAGCTTGTTAGTTTGAGGGCATAAATGCGTGCTTTGTTCTATTTCGTACACGCTATGAAGATATCGAAACGGGTACTGATTGCTACTAGTGTGTAATATTGGTAAAAAACGGTGTTGCGGTTGAAAACAATTATAGCTATTTTATGATCAGTACGACCGAAAGAATAAACTAATGTCAATGAATTCAAATTTATTTGGAAAAATATGATATTTTCACATCCGGTAGTGCAGTAATACCGTGCCGGTGGTGTAATGGTGCAAACAATAATAATAAAAGTAATAATCTTACTGAATGCTGCTGACTCATGCTGTTTAGCTTGGCTTACAGGTTAGCTTTGTTTGTTAGATTTCGTTTAATTGGTTTAATCGAAATAGAACATGAAATTGTAAGTCTAGGTTTAACTATTTTCAAAACTGTTCCAATTTTTAAGTTATATTCGTTGCTGGCAAACAAACCAACTTCGGCTATACCGGTCATCTGAATCCGGTTTCGGAAGAATTGGAAATGGTGATTAAAAACTGCAAAAGCGTTTCACTCACTTTCCTTCAAGATGGCCAAATCGACTTTCACAAACTTATAGGTTCAAAAAAAAGTTTTACAGTTTCATACGGAATTCCTAAATTTGTTGTTGATACTACTTTCGGTTCCGGAACTACAGAATAAACAGGATTTGTAGAGTTTGTTAGATTAGGTCCGAACAAACTTTCCTTTTTCTACTCAATGAAAAGTTGTTTTTGAGAATTCCACAGTAATATTTTTGATGTTATGAGGGATATGAGAAAGGCATCATTACACCACTAGGTGGATTAAAACAGGTTTTTTAGTTTCGGAAGCACCGAAAGTAGTAAAGCAAAACACCAAAAATATATTTCACTTCGATTTCTCAGCTATGCTTGAACCGATTTTCACGAATTTTGGTTTGAATTGAAGCTCACATTGTCTCAAAAGCTGTTATGAAATTCAATCTGGAACCGACTTCTTGCTTTTATCATGTTCGTTACTCTTACAAGTTGATGAGTAGTTGAATGTTCATGACGAAATTCAAACTGCTCTGGTAAAAAAATTGAATTCTCATTTATATAAGTATGTTAGTACTTTCGTTTGTATCTCGTATAAATTTGAATTCATAGATATGGCAACAAAAAGAAAAATCAAGTCTCCAGATGGACCAACATTGAAGCAAAAAGTTCTGAGTATAATCAGAGAAGAAAATGGAATTATTTTTTGTGGTGTTGATAAAACTTTTGGTTATAATTTGTTAATATGATGTCTTCGACTTCACCCAACTATTTACAATATTCTCGAAATTGGTGATAAAATATTAGAAGTAGAAGAGTCGACTAGCTGTACTGCGAAACATAAAATGAGCAAACCCGACGATACTGCACTAGTTAGAGTATCCAAACGGAAAGTCTTTGATGGTGTTTTTTTTCAATTATATAATTTTGAAGGCACACTGCTTAAGCTCTAAGATGTCAAGGGCTTTTTCTAATTTTAATTAATAACTAACATAAAACTGGGATAGTATATTTAGATAATGTCGTATTGGGGTTGCAGTGGTCGACTTTGGCAGATACAGCCTACAGCTGGCGATCGGCACCGTCCGGCGTATTGAATGTAACACGTTGGTAAGTATCTATGTTGGCCGATTTTTTCACTCCGTGTGGGTTCGCGAGGAAAACCCCCAGGCTACGAATACCCGGCGGGTGGCCCGTATGCTTTTCATAGACTTCAGCGGCCTTCCGTGGCAATGATGATAATGTTACGGAAAAGAATGGAAAAAAAAATAGAAAAGATCATTGCCACGGAAGGCCGCTGAAGTCTATGAAAAGCATACGGGCCCACCCGCCCGGGTATTCGTAGCCTGGGGGTTTTCCTCGCGAACCCCACACGGAGTGAAAAAATCGGCCAACATAGATACTTACCAACGTGTTACATTCAATACGCCGGACGGTTGCCGATCGCCCAGCTGTAGGCTGTAATCTGCCAAAGTCGACCACTGCAACCCCAATACGACATTATCTAAATATACTATCCCCAGTTTTATGTTAGTTATTAATTAAAATTAGAAAAAGCCCTCTGACATCTTAGAGCTTAAGCAGTGTGCCTTCAAAATTATATAATTGAAAAAAACACCATCAAAGACTTTCCGTTTGGATACTCTAACTAGTGCCCAGTATCGTTCGGGTTTGCTCATTTTATGTTTCGCAGTACAGCTAGTCGACTCTTCTACTTCTAATATTTTATCACCAATTTCGAGAATATTGTAAATAGTTGGGTGATGTTCTGATTGAAGATGCCGAAGCCTGTGGACTCGTTGATGTTTGATCCGTCAGTGTAAAACATCTGTTCACAGTTGACTGTTCTAAATTTACTATAAAAAATATTTTGGCCACTTGAGGGCGCACGTGATCCGGAATTTCACGAATCAGAAGTATCCAAGAAGTTGGAAGCAAACGAAGAAGAATAAATATTCTGAGCCTTGTAATCCAAATACAAGGCCATTAAACGGGTTTGAGAATTATGCTCGACAAGCCATTCGAAGTTTTCAATCACTATCGGATTTAAGATATCGCATCGGATTAGCAATCGATATGAGAGATCCCAGAATCGATTTTTCAACGGTAAGACTCCCGCAAGCACTTCGAGGCAATACGTAGACAACGATACTGAATTCTTTCCAGTTTAATGAAATTGAGTCCGGAGCAGAGTTCGGGCATACTTTTTTAGTGAAATCGAATATCGATGCTTCTTTTGTTAATCCGTTAACAAACCGGCGCCAGTAACCGCGTTCTTTTGCTTTAATTAAGTTCTTTATTTGCTTGTCTAACGTTGCGTAATTATGATAATTATCAGGTGTTCCATTGGCTCTAAACTGTTTGAACGCTGAGGTTCTTTCCGCGTTCAATACTCTTTGTCCCACCACGGATTGGGAGGACGGATGTTAGTTTTCGCGCCGGGTACACGTTTCGTCTGAGCTTGAATCGCGGAGTCGAGAATCAAGCCAACCAAAAACGCGTACTCTTCCTCCAGAGGAAGTTCTTGTGTTGTTTCCAGTTTCTCAGACATCGAATTTGCGTAATATTTTCAATCAATATTTCGTTTGAGATCATACGAAACATTGATTATCTCCGATGGTCTTAATCCGCGATTGAAATTACGATAACTAGATGACCGCTACCGTGGGGATTGGGGATTACTCTCCACTTGCAATCCAACCGTAGCGATGTCGAGCAAAGGGATAAATCCAGCACACTTGGTCTTGCTGGTGGTGCAGGGATCCGTGTCATTTCTCCCGTATTCAAGATTGTCATATTGAAGTTGTCGAAAATATCATGGATCATAGCTGATCTGTTATCGTCGTGAAGACAGCCCCATACCGTACCGTGTGAGTCAAAGTCTCCTAAAACCAACGTTGGTGCGGGAAGGAGTTCTATGATATCACTGATGTAGATAGAAGCAATGCAAAAGCCTTTTTTGCCTTCCATTGTTACCTGACATGCAACTACTTCAATGCCTGGTATCGAGCGGAGTTTAATTTTTTAGAAGGAATATCACTTTTTGATTCCTAAAAGTTCTTCTTCCTAGGGGTTTTCTCGATCCAAACGAATAATATTGAAATTGTGTAAGTTGAGAGATATTTCAGAAGTTAACCAAGTTTCGCACAATGCTAATGCATCGCAATTCATGGTATATAATAGATGTTTGAAGTAATCAATTTTTAGGATGATACTTCTGCAGCTCCATTGTAAAACAGTGATCCAATCCGTGACCTCATTGGATAAATTTTCCATCGAAGAATACGATCGCTGAAAAAAGGGGCCATTTTACAGTCAACTGTTTCAAACACGTCTCAGCTACGGGTACAAAGGTCATCAAAAGACCTTTCAAGGGGTCAGAGATATAGAGTTTTAAAAATCCAGTCCACTACATATCAGAAAATTTAATAAATCCAGCATTTGGTTGATTCTTTGACTGGTCTTTAGGGGCAATGAAGTTTTTTTTTGTCTTAGGAAGTGTTGGAAACTTGTTATCAGATCTCAGTTTTTCTAGATCAGGAGTTATTTTTTGCTTCGCTGTTTTACTAACACTTCCATTAGCTGTTACTTCTGGGGGCCCCTCAAGGGCCACCTCCGAACCCTTACTTGGTTTTCAGTGTCTCTTTCGCAAGAGCCATCCGCATGACACTCTCCACACTTCGAAAAACGGGGCCGATTCGCACAATGGGAGGCTGTGTATCCAGGCCCGTACCCAGGATTTCGTTTCGGGAGGGGCCCAAAGATAAAAAAATAATCTTACTGAAGATTGATTATGTACCTAATTCTTGGTGTACCTTTTATGGGTGTTTTTAACATACACTTTAAACTTTTCCACTGGAACTGTTACATTTTTTTACGTTTACTGTCTTGTTATTTCTGTAACACATGTCTGAGACCTTCTAAATATGTATACATAAGTTTTTGATTTCGGGAGGGGCCAGGGCCCCTCGGGCCCCCCCTCTGGGTACGTGACTGTATGTATCCTAATTTCTGGCAATTAGTATAGTTCATAACCCGCGGCACGAAAAGACGTACGGGTAGACGAATCCTAACCAGAAGGACATAATTTGACAGAGCCGAACCAGCGAAGGTCACACGATACGAGTTCGATTTTGGATAAGATTTTGACCCATCCTCGGCGATCGATACTGAATGCAAGCGTTTGCAATCCAGTATCTTCAAACTCTTGAGTAAGGGGTTTTTGAAACCGCCAACCCCGTGCGCAAGAATATCTGCGCAAGTCAAACTTGCATCTGTGACCACGCCGTCTATTTCGACTTTGCGAGCTGGTACGCATACGCGATACTCCCACTTAAAGAGATCATTTCGAACGATCTCATTAGCCTGCTTTAAACTGGTCAACGGGACCCTGAGTTTGTCGGAACGCTTTTTTACAATTTGTGTGACAGTCGGGTAATGTGACGTCAGGTTCTTAAATAATTTCAATAAATTCAATGCTTTATCTTTTGATTTGGTCCTGAAGTACACCACATATGGACCGGTCGATAGCGAGGGTTCATTGGAATATTCCTTAATCCGAGGGGTTTTATTACTGTCAACAACAGCCAATTTGGGATCTGTCTTCGCTTCATCGTCTGGAGGGGGAGGACTCAATGTGCTTACTGTAGCACGAGGTTATATTTGGGCAAGTGGGAAATTATAAGAGGGATGCAACAATAAACTGTAATCAGGGAAGAATAAAGAAAGAAGCAATACTAAGCTTGTTGTTTAGTTGTAAGGAACGGTCGCCAATTCAATTGATGCCAAAAAACCTCTACGAGGAAAAGAACAAAGCACCAGTTAACGGTTCAGCGTGACGGTGCAAAAAACCTCACTGAGGAAAAGACACAAATAAACTGTTTATATTTTGTATCGATTAACGGCATCACTAGCTCACAATCGACCTTGAGGACGGATTAATTCGAATTATCACTCGACCGCACTGATGCAGACAATAGAATACGGAATGACCTTGATAACGGAATAAAACAATTCTCCGCACTATTGGAGAAACGTGAAATCACGTCCGATGTACCCGATAGTTACAGTGGAACTGATTGAAGGTGTTATTAAGCTATTGACAAAACATAATTTTCCATTTAATGCTCTTAGTTTCGAAGACATCCATGACACTATTAATGATCTTTTAGCTCCATTGATTGTAAAATTAAATAATAAGAACATACTACGTTAAGGATTTGCGGGTTGCAAATGACAGTATAATTGAGAACGAATAGAGAAATGAAATAATTTATTCAAAATTCGATACGACCACGAAGCACTACCGAAGTATATATTTCATTCGCTGAACTAACTAGTAAACAGGATAACGAATTATTGCTTATACGAGATTGCTGAAATCAAAGCTATCTTATATCTATTACTATATGAAAATCAATGTGTTGTTTTATTGCTAGTGTGCATGCATATTCCACCATAATTCCCAAAAAAATTCAACAAATTACCACCAAATTGGCGCAGATACTTATACAGATACATACGTGTTTCTGAAATAGATAGTCTAGGACTAACTTAATCAAGATAGACGAGAATCCTGGTTCCTTGACGAATAGAAATATTTCTTGTATCGAGTATCGTTGGGTTTTTTTCAAGAGTGAAGATGCAATAAGGATAAGAAAAGATCAAACGTGAAATAGATTTACTGAGAAACGATACATCTTAACAAGCACATTAGAACTTGTTCAGTAACACAAGTTTTTTTACTGTGAATACTTCTGGGAAATTATCAGCAACAAAAGCAATTATACATGGATTTAAACACAGCCGAAAAACTCTTAGTGTGTATAGTGTACGCAACCAATTCGTTTTACACGACATATATTGAAATACCAGAAGTCATTTGCTTTGAAAATCTAAACAAAAAAACCTGTTTTAATCCACCTGATGCCTTTCTCATATTACTCATAACATCAAAAAAACCTGTTTTAATCCACCTAGTGGTGTAATGATGCCTTTCTCATGTACATATAATATTGTGGTATTCTATTTGTACTTCCGGAACCGGATACCGGGAACCAGCATAGCCGGAATCGGTTTGTTTAGTTGCCTACTGATAATGACTATCGATTTGTGTAGTTTTGAGACCAGTTTAGAATTTTTTTTACGTTTTTTGTTTCGCCGGTTTAAGTGACGGTGTACAATATTGAACACACTTTACTCTATAACTCCGGAACCGGAAGTCGGATCCGGATGAAATTCAGGAATTCCGTATGGGACCACGGGACCTTTCATTTGAATCTAAGTTTGTGGAAATCGGTCAAACCATCGCTGAGAAAAGTGAGTGAGATCCATTTTGGTATATATGACCACTATTTCCGGTACTTCCGGAACCGGATACCGGGAACCAGGATAGCCGGAATCGGTTTTTTTAGTTGCCTACTGATAATGACTATCGATTTGTGTAGTTTTGAGTCCAGTTTAGAAATTTTTTTACGTATTTTGTTTCGCCGGTTTAAGTGACGGTGTACAATATTGAACACACTTTACCCTGTAACTCCGGAACCGGAAGTCGGTCGGGATGAAATTCAGGGATTCCTTATGGGACCACGAGACCTTTGATTTGAATCTAAGTTTGTGGAAATCGGTCAAACCATCGCTGAGAAAAGTGAGTGAGATCCATTTTGGTATATATGACCACTATTTCCGGTACTTCCGGAACCGGGTACCGGGAAACAGGATAGCCGGAATCGGTTTGTTTAGTTGCCTACTGATAATGACTATCGATTTGTGTAGTTTTGAGACCAGTTTAGGATTTTTTTTACGTTTTTTGTTTCGCCGGTTTAAGTGACGATGTACAATATTGAACACACTTTACCCTATAACTCCGGAACCGGAAGTCGGATCCGGATGAAATTCAGGAATTCCGTATGGGACCACGAGACCTTTCATTTGAATCTAAGTTTGTCAAAATCGGTTCAGCCATCTCCGAGAAAACCTAGTGAGATTATTTGACACATACACACACACACACACACATACATACACACACAGACATTGCTCAGCTCGATGAACTGAGTCGAATGGTATATGACACTTGGCCCTCCGGGCCAATTTTCACTAGTCGGTTTTTCAAGTGATTGCATAACCTTTCTATATGAGAAAGGCAATAATACTGTGGAATTCTCAAAAACAACTTTTCATTGAATAGAAAAAGGAAAGTTTGTGCGGACTTAATCTAACAAACTCTACAAATCCTGTTTATTCTGTAGTTCCGGAATCGAAAGTAGTTAATTCGAATCCACAACAAACTTAGGAATTTCGTATGAAACTGTAAGACTTTTCCTTTGATCCTATAAGTTTGTAAAAATCGATTTGGCCATCTTGAAGAAAAGGAGTGAGATCTTTTTTTGCAGATTTTAATCACTATTTCCAATTCTTCCGAAACCGGATTCAGATGATCGGTATAGTCGAAGTTGGTTTGTTTGCTAGCAACGAATATGACCTAAACATTGGAACAGTTTTGAACTTAGTTAAACTTATACTTACAATTTCATGCTCTATTTCGATTAAACCAATTAAACGAAATCTAACAAACAAAGCTAACCTGCGTTTCTGTTACTTCTACATATGTAAGCCAAGCTAACCAGCATGAGTCAGCAGTATAAAACATGTAGTAGGATTATTACTTTTATTATTATTACTGTTTATGTAATGACCACCGGCACGATATTACTGCACTACCGAATGTGAACGTTTCATATTTTTTCAAAAAAATTTGAATTCATTTACATTCGATTATTCTTTCGGCCGTGCATAATCATAAAATAGCTATAATTGTTATCAACCGCAGCACCGTCTTTTACCACATTACACACTAGTAGCAGACATCCGTAACCGTTTCGATTTATTCATAGCGTGTACGAAATAAAACAAGGCACGCATCGTTTGTTTTGTATTTTCTTCTTATTTTGCTGTGGTACATATTGTCGTTCTATATAGCGATCTGAAAACTTTGACACTAATCGCCCTGTAACTGCGGAACAGGAAGTCGGATCTGGATGGAATTTCACAGTAGCTTTTAATATAATATGAGCTTTAATTCAAAACAAGACGTGTGAAAATCGGCTCATGCATCGCAGAGAAGTCGAAGTGAGTTCTATTTTTTAATTGTTTTCTGCACCACTTTCGGTGCTTCCGGAACAGGGAAAGGGGGATCAGTAGGGCCGAATTACGCTTTTATGCCCACAAACTAAGAAGTTCTGCAAACTAAAAGAATTTATCAGACAGTTTTATGGGATTTCTACCTGTTTTTGCCATAGTTTGTGAAAAAGTCTAATGAAGTTCGTAATTTTCCACTTATCATGCTAAACCGGAAGTCGGATTTTTGTCTAATAAATTTTAGGACACTATAAGACCTTTCATTTGAATCTTAGTTTGTTAAAATCGTTTCAGCCATCTTCGAGTTAAGTTTTCATTCAGTTTTCATTTGAACAATATTTTGTGATTTTTTCGTGGAAAAATATTGAGAAATAAGTCGGTGAAGAGGTATTTTTCAGAACGCTTCCTAAAAATCATGATTTGCGGTGTTCACTGTATCTCAGCGCAGACTAATCAGAAGTGAACAAATGAATGCAGCATAGTTAGAGTTGAAATTTTCTAGACGCCAACGTTTCTGTTTGATTTTTAATTTTTTTTTAATTTTAGTTATAACCATTTTGTAGCTGTTAATCATCCCCAAAGTACCAAACCACGATAAGAAAAAGGTTGGGGTCTGGTTTTTTCTATGTAGGAATTTGAAAAAAAAATGATGCAGTAGTTTTTGAATGACTACGGACACGGAATTTTAAAACCTGCTTTCGAAAAAAACGCGTTTGAAGTTTTTTGTCTATAAAATCAGTTGATAAAAATTATTACTCCAGGGAGCCCGAAGCTAACATTTTCAAAAAATCATGTTTTTTCTTTTGTAATTTATTATAATGAAACATTTCAAGAATGTTTTGTCAAGTTTTGAAGTCAATCGAAGAAGAAATCTTGGGCCTGTGCGCCGAGCTCTTGCTTCTTCTAAGAATGAGATATCCATAGATAAAGGTCCATAACTTCCAGAGTTTCGTTAAAATAGGCTTGAAAATTCCACGAATATTCTTGAAATGTTTTACTATAAGAAAATATAAAGAAAATATTAAACAATTTTTTAAAAGTGCTAGCCCCTACCCGCCCCTTAATGAATTTAATGAAGCGTTTTTGTCTCTGCATGCGGCTACAGTACGGGTTGTACGCTTAGCCAATTTTATTTGATTGTACGCTTAGGAAATTTTATTAGCCAATTTGATTGTACGCTTAGCCAATTTTAATTCGTTTACCCTGTAGTTCCGGAACTGGAAGTAGTATCCACAACAAATTAAGGAATTCCGCATAAAACCTTGAGACTTTTCCTTTGAACCTTAAGTTTGTGAAATTCGATTTTGCATCTTGAAGAAAAGTGAGTGAGATCCTTTTTGCAGTTTTTAATTGCCATTTCCCATTCTTCCGAATCCGGATTCAGATGACCGGAATAGCCGAAGTGGGTTTGTTTGCCAACAACAAATATGATCGACAAATAGGAACAGTTTTGAACCTAGTTAAACCAATACTTACTATCTCATACTCTATTTCGATTGAACCAATTAAACGAAATCAAAGAAAAGAAGCGAATATGGGTTTCTGTTACCTCTGAACAAGTAGTACGATTATTCGCACTTACCATCAAATAGAAAAAAATATCAATCTCAGCACCGTTTTTTACCATTATCACACACTAGTAGCAGACATCCATAACCGTTTCGTTTTCTTTATAGCTTGTACGAAATAGAACAAAGCATGCATCGTTCGTTTTGTGTTTTCTTCTTCCACCGTATCTTCACGTACCGGTGTTGTACATATTGTCATTATACATGGCGATTTGAAAACTTTGACACTCACTGCGGAACCGGAGGTCGGATCCGGATGAAATTTCACAGTACCTTTAAAGATAAAACGAGCTTTTATTGAAATAAAGATTAATGGAAATCAAGCATCGCAGAGTAATCGTAGTGGATTTTATTTTTGCAGTTTTTTTTCACTTCTTTCGGTACTTCTGAAACAGGAAATAGTCTTCCAGTAGAGCCGAATTAAGCTTTTATGCCCATAAACTGACAAGCTCTGCAAACTGAAAGAATTTATCAAACAGTTTTATGGGATTTGTACCTGTTTTTGACCATCGTCCGTGGAAAATATTCATGGAATTGATAATTTTTCCCCTATTACGCTTTAGTTCCGGAACCGGGAGCCGGATTCTAATAAAATGATTTACAAATTTTCAGGAGTCTATAAGACCTTTCATTTGAATCTTAGTTTGCGGAAATCGGTTGAGCTGTTTCAGCAGGTTATGGGACCATAATACCTTTTATTTATATCTTAGATTATCGGTTAGCCGTCTCTGAAGAAAGTGAGTGCATATTTCTTTCCTTTTTGCATCTCTCATATAGAAAGGTTATGGAATCACTGTGAAAACCGACTTTTGAACCGAGTGTCACATACCATTCGACTCAGTTCGTCGAGTACGCAAAATGTCTGTGTGTGTTTGAGCGTATGTGTGTATGTAACGTTTTCTCGCACTAACTTTTCTCAAAGATGGCTGAACCGATTTTCATAAACTTAGATTCAAATGAAAGGTCTTGTGATCCCATACAAAATTCCTGAATATTACTTGGATCCGATTTCCGTTTCCGGAATTATGTGCATAAAAAAATTGTGAAAATAAGTGCACTAACTTTTCTCAGAGATGGCTGAACCGATTTTCACAAACTTATGTTCAAATAAAAGGTCCTATGGTCCCATACGCAATTCATGAATTTCATCCGGATCGGACTTCCGAATCCGGAAATATAAGGTAAAGTGTGTTAAAAATTCTATACCATCACTGAACCAAAACCCGTAAAAAGTTTTCTAAATCGATCTAAAATCTTCTCCAATTCATAGTTTTTATCAGTAGACGGTCGAACAAACCAGTTTTGATTATTCTTTTAATAATCGTAGAAAATTATTTTGAAGAAAACCACAATATTTTATATGATAGTATGATTGATATGAAAAAGGCATCATTACACCACTAGGTGGATTAAAACAGGTTTTTGGTACATATCATTCTATATATCCGGAACCGGAAGTTGGATGAAATTCAATAGTAGGCTATGGTCCCATGGGACCTTTGATTTGAATCTTAGTTTGTGAAAATCGGTTCAGCAATCTCTGAGAAAAGTCAGTGCATATTTTTGTTACATACATACAGACATACACACACATAGACATTTGCTCAGTTCATCGAGCTGAGTTGAATGGTATATGACATTCGGCCCTGCGGACCTCAGTTGAAAAGTCTATTTTCACAGTGATTGCATAGTCTTTCTATATGAAAAAGCAAAAAGTTATGATAGAAAAACGATTTAGTTCAGTGCACTCAAATTCAACCTTATAACTCCGTTCACACGAAAGATATGAATTTTCTATGTTCAGCAAAGTTTCTTAAAATTCTCCTATCTATAACATAAGCATAGATAGCACTGAAGAAATGAAACATAGCACACAAGAAACAAACAAAAATTGTTTTATTTAGTTATTTATTCATTTTGAGCACTTGAAAATTTCACAGAAAATTCTTCAAATGTTTTACTATAAGAAAATATAAAGAAAATATTAAATGATTTTTCAAACGCGTGACCCTACGCGCCCCTTAACCTTGCACCTTAAGGAGAAATGAAGTCTTAAAAAAAGGCGCGCAAAATTTCAACCACTTGAGTTGACCGAAACGTCGCACAAAGCATAACAAGAAAAACCGACACATAGCAACCAGGAATATTTTTAGTAATTGAGCGCAATGGGCTTACCACTAGTTTTGTTGGCTTGTAAAAAAGACTCATTGATTCGTAATGGACTTATGAATCGTTCATACTTTGAATATATCCTAATTCAATTGATATTGATAGTGATTACTGTTACATTAGGATTATGAATCAAGAGTAATTATGATTAACTAACATAAGGTTATATATATATATGTATTGACTAACTTGCTTACCATGTATATGCCTGAGTTTAGTAGCAAGCATGGATTCTCTTCAAAAGAACGATTGAAGACCAGAAAACATGCGTTCTTTTGACTGGAGGATTTATTTATCTCGACTACACTACTAGTAACCACTCACGAAGACTGGAAGTAGGGTTGGCGGTTTTTGAATCCATGCTAATATAATTTGGCTATCACTCCCCAACATAACCTTCCCAAAATTAAACTTCACAGATTGAAGCACTTGCACGATAAGACCTGTTCACAATAAAGCTGCACATAATTCTTTTTTGAGGATCGTTAAAGCTCGAGGCGGTGCAACCTTGGATTTACTGCATAATAGATGCTTGTTTATATTTTTACCAAACTGGATAAACCTCAAGTGTACACACGCTCCATATGCTAATTCTGACGAGTCTGCAAATCCGTGCAATTCAACAAGACACGAATCTGGGAGCATAGTGTATCGATTCATAAGGTCATCTGTAAAGGATATATTTTAAATTACTATTTATTGGAGTATGAGTTAAAACTAAATTATTGAGATTTAAATTGGGTGTTCAGCCACAAGTGGTGACTTTTCAGCCCTACTATATACATGATTTGGTTACTACCATGAAGATACCATTTGCTTCCGAAATTCTGTGATTTTTGTGTAGGGAAAATTGTAAATCTACATGTATTGTGTAAAGGGGAAAAGAAATTCGTATACTAACTTACTAACTAATACAGAGAGTGAATCGGTTCAATTGAAGATTGCATCGATTTTTGTCGGAATTCGTTTATAATATTATGTGATATTACATCTAATGGTTCTATATTTGTAAGTCTGTGTAACTCATTTGTACTAAACCAGGGATGACACTTCAAAATCATTTTCAGAATTTTATTCTGAATCCTTTGAAGGTCAATAACTTGACCGAATTGATACAGCCTAAAGAATGGCTGGTCTGAAAATTTGTTTATAAATTGATAAATTGTTCTTTAGACAGAGCTTAGAATTTCTGTTTATAAGAGGATATAAACATTTAATATATTTATTACACTTCGCCTGGGTTCCTTCAATGTGATCCTTGAAAGTGAGTTTTTTGTGCAAAGCAAGTAAACCAAAGCAGGGCCCGAAAATTCCGTTCGTTCGGCACGTCAGAAAAGACATTGCACTCTGTTGCAAAACAAAAAAAGTGTTCTGTAAGTAGCAGAAACTTTACGTCTGCTTAGCGGTTCAAATTGAACTGCCGAGTTTAGCACTAAGCAGTTCAATTAGAACTGCTCTGCACTGATGAGTCAAAGACGAAACATAAAACTAATAAAAACGGTTATGTGCCCTAGCACAAAATTTGGCTAACCCCTAAATGATCTCATTCATGCAAATCACTCGAGTCTCTGGTATGCTGGAAAGTACCGAAAAAGGTCATTTACCATTTACTATACGAACTGGTAAAAGAAAAGTTACCAGAAGTTGTCAGTTTCCACTTGTGACAGCATTCTTATATACATTTAGTTCTTCACTGTATGGATATTTTTCTCAATCTTTTTACAGCAAGTTGAACATCAGAATGAAAGGTTTGTTCGAACTATTGCTTATGCCCCCAGAGTCACAGTGTCCTGGCTGTTTAGCCTAGGTTGTAAGCGATATTCAGTAGCGCTGCACTCACTGCTACCTGATGGAAACTCTTCATGCTATTTGTACTTTTTCACTATTGGGAAAATAGTGAAGAATTAATTGTGTATGAGAATGCAGCCGCAAGTAGAAAGAAACAACTTCTGATAACTATGCTTTTGTCGGTTCGGATAGTAGGTGGTAAAAGACCTTTATCGGTATTTTCCGGTATACCAGAGACTCGAGGGATTTGCATAGATGAGATGCTTAAGTTCAACTCCTCTTGCGAAAGTTAAGTTAGTAAAAGATTTCAGTTTGCTAAAATCAACCTTGTCACATCTCGCCTTTCCATTTTTATCTTCACATAAATGAAATCACTCAAAATCTTTTGACGTAGGATTGCGTCTTTGTTTTCTATACCGGGGTAAAAATTCAAAATATAGAAGTAAAACCATATAGACAGTAGTTAGGTTTTGAACATCTACAACTCAACCACGAACAATGTCTCCAATGTTCTCCCTGTTTTTCAAGCCATTGTCATTCCTCTAATTGATATGACGGTTTCGTATACGTATAAGTCCACGGTTTTCATATGATTTCTGCTCTTCAATGAGTGCGTTGCATTTGAGAAAATTACTCACAGAAAACAAAATTCAGTGTTGAATCGACTTGCACTCTGTGCGGTTAGATACTGCCGTAGAGAAGGTTGCTTCCACATCGTCCAAGAAGTTCAGGAACTACCTAGAAAAACAACATCTCTTGAGCAAAATTTCTTTATTTATTATCTAAATTTTTTATATGATACTTATAGAATGATTTGTCCATGGCCTTAAAATAGGCTTCAGTTGCGGCGATGACTCTCTCAGATCATCAAATGACAAGTAGTAGCTGGGGCTAGGTTTTTGAGAATATGGTTCAATTTGGCCATTATATCATTGACTTGTGGCACGGTGCATTGTCTTGGTTAACGATGATTTTTTCTGCTTCATATGAGGCCGTTTTTAACGATTCCATACTTCAAACGCATTAATAACTAAACACTTTTGTTGGTACTTCCTTTTCAATATAATCGACGTTAATTATACCTCGAGCATCTAAAAACTGACGCCATACTTGTTGCAGCTACCTGTTGCGTTTTCCCCGTCTAAATGTTGATACAACTCCGGAAAATAAAGAAAGATCCATGTTTCGTCCACTGTTTCATATCGACGCAAGAAATACTTTTTATTGCGACTAAACAGTGCCGACCAGCTGGAAAAGATTTTTGTCATGCCCAGATTTTCGCATACGATCATAAAAGCACTTCCAGTTCAGTTGGACTTTGATTTTGTGTTCATCCATAGCGTTTATCAAAACTTGCTCACATTTTTTCGGATGACTGCTTAACTTGGTCATTTTAAAATCAGAATACAACAAATCTTTGTTTTCTGAGTGGGGGTAACACTTCTTAAACCATTGCTGGACTTGCCCGGTTTTTCCTTATAGGAAGCAATGTTTTATCAATAAACGGAATTCGTTATTTTTAAGTTTTCGTAACTCAAAAAGTGTTTGTGGTGCGATTGACGTGAAAATTTGATACTTGTCTTCTGAACGAGGATGATAGTTTGACATTACAAATGTCATCTCAGTCGGTCCCGGGACTTTTTTTAACAATGTGCTATGCACATCAGCGGCTGGATTTGTTTTGTGCACCGTTCGATTCGCCCGGGTTTGCGGTTCAATGCATACGGCGCTGGTCTTATAAGCCAGTTGTCATATGTTCGAGCTCCGACGTGGAATGATTCATAGTGTCAGTACGATCTGTACTAGCCATAAAATGATTCTGTATACTAAGAATAAGTCTGTTGAAACAGGAAGGCCAAATTCCACAGAAGGAATGTAATGCCAAGACATTGCTTTCGATTCATGCGAGACATCTTTCGCCATCAACCCCAACCAAATAAACGATCAGGGTAACCAAAATTCTCAAAGAAATAATTTCGAAAATTTACAAACACAAATAAGTTTATACGGAACCTAAAAGACTGCTGACTGAATATTCCAAACCAATATTGGCAGAAATTTTGTAGTTTGATAATGTATTTAAACCTTAAATGCGGAATTTTTGTTTTATAACAAAATATCGAAAACGCTTCTAGCTTCGAATTTACGCGTCGGATACAAAATTATATCGAAACAAAATATGCTTTAAAAATCGATTAAATAATCCTTCAAAATAGTGGGTTAGCTCTTGGCTTATGAGGAAAGATAATTAATTGCGTTTTTGCTGCATTTGGTCAAATTTTCCATTTTGACAGATAATGGCAGAAAATATTTACACTTTTAGGTTTTTACCTGTGGCTAACAGACTTGTGTCGTCACACCAGCTCGTACGGGTGGCAATTCAGATTAAGAATTCTTTTAATAAGAATATTAAAGATTCCATCGTTTTCAGGACCTTTCGGGTTTTTAAGTGTCCTAATAATTGACTTAATTTCATCTAAATTCATCTAAGTAATGTCATCTTGTAATAACACTTGAGTTGAAATTTGATCATTTTTCAGTGAGACTTCATTTTCAATAGGACTCATAACGTTAAAATTAAAATTGTGGACACTCTCGAACTGCTGAGCAAGTTTTTGAGCTTTTTTACAATTATTTGATTTCTTTCCTTGAGAGCAGGAATTGGTTTCTGAGGTTTCTTGAATTTTTAAATGTTCTACATGACCGATAATACTTGGCTTGTATTAATTTCATTCAGTAGCCTGTCAAGGTTGAATTTTTAGTTTTGCTATAATGAATTGGTACAATTCGAAGTAATACCTATTATATGATACTACACAGCCATGCATTACTGCTCCAGCAACATCAATGCATTGAACTCAACAGACTTGGACATTACTAGCATTATAAAAGACAGTTACATAAAAATAATCGATTTCTTACAATAACAATTTTATTGTATTCAACTCGATTTTATTTCAACACAAAACCCATGCAGCATTATAAATTCGTGTCATTATTTGATATGTAATGTTTGCTAACGATAAAATGCAACCGTGCCCACCGTGCATTTCTCTCACCATCTCGATACGAAAGAACAGCGCGCAAGCAATAAAAAAAATGCGAAAAAGTTTATGTAAATCTCGTTTGTTTTGAATAAAGTTTTATAATTTTGAGCTGAATTTTCAGATTCTTTGTGAAATTCTGCTAAAAACACTACTTTTCAGTTAAAAAACCATAAACATGCAACGGAACAGTAGCTGTTTATACATTTCAAAAACCAATTGCGGCTCGGCAAAGCCAAATTTCAAAATTATAAGTATACTTAGTTGTTCTCTTCCTCAGAACGCGTTCTGATTGGCTGTACTATTGAAATACTTCAATGCTTTTGCTATACACGTTTAAGTTGAAAAGTTTCGATTCTATTGGTAGTAAGATTATATAAATCCTTTCACAGATCACTGAGCTATGAGCTTTAAAAATACGAGCAAGGCAAACGCGCCTTATGGATTATCTTTTTTGATACTCGTTTATACCAAACATATCAGAAAAGTCCTGTTCAATCCTGTTTCGCATGGCATATTTTCACACGACCCCATACTAGTATAAAGATGTGTTCAACATCATCACTTCCATTTCGCATTGCCGTTCGTAATTAAATGTGTTAGTGACGGTGCAAATTATTTTAACTTCCATCTTAATGAATATTTTGGTAGGAAATATTGAAAGTTGAATTAACTTTTAATGATTATCTGTTACACTAAAAAGTGCCTTGAACTAATCAACAAGATTTGCATTTAGATCTGAGATGGTACTCGTGTGTGTCTTGTTTCGACAACAGTTGCTCAGAAAATGGTAGGAAAGCGAAAAAATTCAACTATTTCTTTATGATGATCTTTAGCACTGAAAAGTGCTTTGAATTGTCTGAAAAGTACTGAAAAGTGCTTTGAATGGGCCTTGCTGGACTTTTCGGCTGCCTTTCTACCGGTTTTCGACGTCATCGTACTGACGGTGTCTCGTGCGTTCAGAGTTGCTGCTTGAATTTAAATGACGCTATTTCTCACATCACATTTCATTTTCTACCTGCTACTGGCAGCGGTGTACGCTAAAATTCCTTTTCCTGTTCGCAGAACGGGAAACAGTGAGACGACAGGTCCTCGATGTTGCTCGCGCGTGTCTTGTTTCGGGAACAGTTACTCAGCAAATGGTAGCAAAAATGAACCACTCAACTTTTATATGGATGCTCTTGTATAGATGCATACATCTCGCGTTCTGATTCCCTGGTGCTGTCATGAGTTAAATCAAACAAGTTTTTCAATAGTGTACTATTGAAAAACTTCAATGTTGTTGCAATACACGTTCAAGTTGAAAATTTTCGATTCTATTGGTAGTTGATTATATAAATCCTTCCACAGATCACTGAGCTATGAGCTTTCAAAATACGAGAAAGGCAACGGCGCCTTATGAATTATCCCCTTTATACTCGATTATACCAAACAATTCAGAAAAGTTTAATTTTGAACTGTTTCATATTATTTCAAACAACTGAAAATTGTGATCATATTTCCGATGGCATGTAGCAAGAATTATGTTGATTCATTAGATACAACAGAAGATATTCACGATCAAAAACTTATCACTCTCTCAGAGGGTAAATTTTGAAAAGGTGCCCCATAATAAAGTAAGTCGTATTCACGACAAAACAAAGGCGAGGTCTCCTGATACAGTGTTCCTTCCAATAAAATTAAATAAAAACCGTTAAACAGAACAGATAAATAATTTCATTGAAAAAAAGTGAGATTATGTAACATAATGTCAGATACATAACCGGATGACGTGAATACGAATAAAACTTTCACGCTTTCTTCATACTTCCGAATACCAATTGGTTGATCGATTGTGTGATTTGTGTATGCTTTTCCCATTTCCACAAGAATTTGAAACGATGCATCTAAACTAAAGTATGGATTACGTGAATCAAACATTCTGAGACTCAATTTAATATTACGAAATAATCATTGTAGTTCTTCATGATAAAATAATAGTGGTTCTGAAAAGAACCTTTTATGAAGGCGTTCGTGATAGAGAAAGACGAGTTGAGTTCTGGTTTCGATGAATACCGCTGACTTCCGTCATGCATTTTCAGGCTGACCAGTTGTTCGTGGGTACGATACTAATATGGTTGGTGAAGGTATAGAGTTCACAACCGATTACAATCTTCTTGTAAAAAAACATCATTCGCAGAATTGATCAATGATACAATAGGCCTGTGATTTAAAAAGGGGCCGAATACAATAAGAGTGAAATTAAATTTCGCATAATTCGTTGAAAATATATAATTGATTCTAAAAAGAACCGGTTTGGAGAATTCTAAAATTAGAAACTAAACCTGATTTCAGAAAATAAATTCAAAACTTAGAACAGACTCAGAATTCAGTTGCAATCTAGTTCTATAACTAAAATTTTGAAACAGAACTCAGGTCCGAAATCTAGTTCCAGAATCCGGTTCCAGCATGCAGGCTATTAATTCTAAACTTGTATTCCGAACTAAGTTCTGAAACATTAAGACGACTTCTCGCCTCGACTACCGAAAAGTGAATGAGAGCTGCGACCTCAGCGTTTGAGGTTTTTAACCACGCAGAAAGTGCATTCTTCGACGCTGCTGGTTAAATGAGTCTTCTCACTTCGACGACCGAAGAGCAAATAAGAGCTGCGACCTGAGCGATTGAGGTTTTTAACCACGCAGAAGGTGCATTCTCCGTCGCTGCTGGTTGAATGTGTACTCTCGCCCTGATGACCAAGAAGCGAATGAGAACTGCGACCTGAGCGTTTGAGGTTTTTAACCACGCAGAAGGTGCATTTTTCGACGCTGCTGGTTAAATGAGTCTTCTCACTTCGACGACCGAAGAGCAAATAAGAGCTGCGACCTGAGCGTTTGAGGTTTTTAACCACGTAGAAGGTGCATTCTCCGTCGCTGCTGGTTGAATGTGTCCTCTCGCCCTGATGACCAAGAAGCGAATGAGAGCTGCGACCTTTTTTTTTGCATAAATATCTGTTTATTAATCTTATTTTTGAGTATTACATCAACATTTTACAGTACAAGTGTTTTGACCCTTTGACCTTTCATCTTTGTTGTTCATACGATTCGTTATTAATAATTGGTGTTTTAGTTACTCTTGTTTTACATACTAATGTTCAGTCATAATATTTATTTTAATTATTAAAATATCTACCTACTTATGACTATCCCTAACCTAATACGTACAAATTTTGTGTTATTTGTATTTCAGAGATTGAGTACTTCTCTTCAAATTTCGTGCAGTATTGTTCGAATTTTTGTTCTAGTATATCCAGGGAGGCCATCTCATGTACTTCACTAGTCCTTGTCCAAGGGGGTAGATTTAGAATCATCTTTAAGATCTTACTTTGAATGCGCTGAAGCCTAAGTTTGTGTGTTCGTGCACAGCCCCGCCAAACAGGGGCTGCGTATTCAATTGCGGGGTAGATGATTTGTTTATATACAACCATCTGTTTCTTCAGGCACAGTTTAGATGTTCTACAAATCAGCGGATACAGAGACCTAATGAGTATGCTGCATTTTTGAACGATTTTGTCAACATGTGACCAAATGTTAACTATATTGCTGCTCTTTACATGATCCCTTTCGGGAACCACCCATGAGATTGACTAATCACCATATAACTCTGGAACTGGAAGTCGGATCAAGATAAAATTCAGAAATGTTTCTATGGAATCGTATCATTTAAATATAAGTTTGTGAAAATTGATTTAGTTATATCCGCGAAAAGTGCACAAAACTGTTACAAACACACAGACATTTTGCACACTCGACGAACTGAATCGAATGGTGCATGACACTAGATGGTTAATTTGTATCTAATTAGTTACGGTAGTTTTGAATTTGTTGCTCATTTTTTTTAGTACTTTGCTAAGTGTATATAAAGTTAACGAAACCGCCCTCCTGAATAAGCTTGGGAACAAATCAAAACACGGTGGATAATTTGTTACTAATAAGTTACGGTAGTATTGAATTTGTTGCTCATTTTTTGAAAATTTTTTGAGTACTTTGCTAAGTTTATATGAAGGAATGGATGGAAAGCTCTATCTGCAAGATAATTTTAATAAGATACATGGGAAAATTATACCGATGCAGTTTAAACACCAGGCCATCGTGCCACACATTATCGAATGCCTTTTCAATATCCAATATTGCCATGGCAGTCGTTTTGGACACTGATTTGTTTTGCTGAATGGAGTTGTTAACCCTTGTGAGTTGGTGGATGGTGGATCTTCTTTTCCGGAACCCAAACTGTTCTTCCAGAAATATATCCTGTTCATCTGCGAAAGCAAGAATTCACCTTTGTATTGACTTTTCAAACAGCTTGGATAGGGAAGATAGTAAGCTGATGGGCCGATAGCTCTTGGAAAGGGAAGGATCTTTCCCCGGTTTCAAAACTGGGATAACTTTAGCTAACTTCCACTTTGAAGGGAAGTAACCAAGCTCCCAGCACCTGTTAAATATTTTAGTTAAGAAGACAAATGAGCGAATACTCAAATGTTTCAGCTCAATGTTGAATGTGTTGTCGAAACTGGGGGCCTTCATATTTTTGGATTTTTTCACAATAGCCATCAGCTCATTCGCAGTGACTCTATTTTCCTCAGGAACCAAGCTGTCTGATTGGTCAACCTCAGCTACGCTATCAGCAACGGCTTTTTCATGTGGACTAACAATGTTGAGTCCTAAATTGTGAGAACACACAAACTGCTGGCCTAGCGCATTTGCCTTCTCTACTGGTGTTATTAAAGGTATTCCTTCAGCTGCGTCCTGGGGTGACATCAGAGGAGGAATAGGCTTCGGTTTTTTCTTAAGCACCTTCGTTAAGGACCAGAAGGGCTTTGAATGTGGGAGAATTTCTCGAAGCTTATGCTGGAAGTTCCTGTTGCGAAGCTCAGATATCCTTTCCTGGATTATCCTAGTTAAGTTGTTATAAGAAGTCTTCCTATCTAGGATGCCGGTTCGTTAATACTGTCTCCGGTAGATATTTCGAAGTCGGATGAGTTTCTTGGTGACACTGTCGATTTGAAGAGAGGAACTCGGCATATGTTGTACTGGAACCGTCCTATCACGAGCGACTGAATGCGATTGAATGCTGGAAGGAAGATAGGGCCTCATCGATTTCCATCGGGGAATCAAGTGGCAGATCGATATTAATATGTTGGTCGGCGATTTGTTGAAATTGGACCCAATCGGTGCGATAATAGTTCCTCCGAGGTTGAATAGGCACTGTTTCTGGTGAAGATCCCAACGTCAATATTACTGGAAAGTGGTCGGAAGAGAGCTCGTTGAAGACAACCGCAGAGCTGTCTATGGCGATGTTGCTGATTAATATATCCAAAATGAAATGAACTCCCGATCTGGAAGGTCGCGTTGGTTGATCCGGAGCGAGGATGTTGTATTGTCCAGCTTCGTAATCTTCGGCAAGTACGAATCCGTTTTGATTCTGTCTTTTGTTTCCCCACAGCTCATGCCGTGCGTTCAGGTCCCCAGCAATGATGAATTTGTTCTGTCGTCGAGTGAGCATAGCCAGATCTCGCTTCAATGATGCACACGTACCATCTCGAAGATTGGTTTGCTTGGGCCAGTACGCTGCAATGATGATGATGGGTCCCATCGTCGTTGTAATCTCAATTCCGATGGCTTCTATTAGTTGCAATTTAAAGGCTGACAGAAGCCTGTGCTGAATGGATCGTTTAACGGCAATGGCAACTCCCCCTCCTCTGGTAGTTGTCCTGTCGAGCCTGTGAATTCTGTAATTGGAAATAAAAATAGAAATTTCAGGTTTAGGATGAGTTTCAGTTAAAATAGCAATATCGGCATTCTTCTCTGGAAGAAAGTCGGACAATTCAGCAGTTTTGCTCCTGAGTGAGCAAGTATTCCAATTTACTATAACCAACTCATTATATTGCATATTCGATGATGAATTTGCCTAAGGCGTTGATTTGATCTAACCGCATTCTGCAGTTTCGTAGTTTTGTTGTTATTGTTTCAAAAATGACGATCAGTTGTTCAGCAGAGAATAAATCACCAGAGTCATCCTTTGCTTGTGGTTGATTATTGCCCCATCCAGGAAGGATTTTTGAGGAAGATTCTTTTTGTCATCCAGCGGCTGAATCTTTTGGATTGCTGCGAGGAAGTGGCGGCAAATTCGGAATATCCCTCTTCGGTGGGAGCCGTGGGAAATTAATTTCATCCTTCTGTGTAACATTCTTGCGCGTTGATTGTTTACGGGATTCCTGTTGTCGAATTTTTGTGAACTCAGCACGGTTGGGACACGATTTGTTAGTAGATGGATGGTCGCCATCACAGTTCACACATTTTACAGCGATGTCATCTAGTAGGCAATCGTTGGTATTGTGTGGTTCGGCACATTTCCCGCACTGACTTTTCATGTGGCAATTCCTCGCTCCATGGCCGTAGTTCAAACAGTTCGTGCACTGGTACATCCCGATGTACCGGTTTATACTTTTGCCATTCGATGATTATGTGAAATAACGATTTAATCGTTTTCAGTTGACTCATGGTGATGGAGCCCTTCTCCAGATGGATCAGGTACAGTTGATCTCTAAACTTTTTGTCCGTATTATGTCGTTTCATTTTAAACACCATCATAGGCTTTAGTCCAGCCTCCGACAGTGCCTGCTTTAGTTCGGCTTCCATCATGTCGGGTAGTCCTCGAAGTACAACCTTCATAGGTTCGTTGGCGGCAATATCGTGTGTGAAGTATTCCGTCTGCTTCAGATAACATTCCACTCCTTTGTAGTGGTTCAAAGCCGGAACAGTTATTTTGTAGCCTTCAGTACATAAACGGATTGTTGCCTGTAGTCCTTTGCTGATCAGCGTATTGAAATCCGAGCGTAGAGTTGGTGGGAAGCTCTTCAGGTAGAAAAGCGGCATTTTTTCCTTTTTCTGCAGTTCCTCTTCGACATCAACTGGCAGATCAGCATATTAGTTTTTACTCAGCAAACGATCGTTTACCTGTACATCACTTGGCTTCAGACGCTTAGCATCCTTTGGATCCTTCTCGGATCTATGGCGCGTTTTACCCATAGCTTGGGTTGGTAGACAACTGCGAATAAAAAATAAAACAAAATCGAAATTAGTCGTAGTAGGTTATTCGTCTATCCACATCGAGTGTTAGATGATGAATGAGAGCTGCGACATGAGCGTTTGAGGTTTATAACCACGCAGAAGGTGCATTCTACGACGCAGCTGGTTGAATGTGTCTTCTCGTCCTGATGACCAGAAAGCGAATGAGAGCTGCGATCTCAGCGTTCGAGGTTCTTAACCACGCAGAAGGGGAATTCTTCAACGCTGCTGGTTGAATGTGTTCTGTCGCTTCGACCACCCGAAAGCGAATGAGAGCTACGACCTGAGCGTTTAAGGTTTTTAATCACGCAGAAGGTGCATTCTCCGACGCTGCTGGTTGAATGTGTTATCTCGCCTCGACGACCGGATAGCAAATGAGAGCTACGAATTGAGCGTTTGAGGTTTTTAACCACGCAGAAGGGGCATTCTACAACACTGCTGGTTGAATGTGTCCTCTCGTTTCGACAACCGGAAAGAAAATGAGAATTGCGAAATGAGCGTTTGAGGTTTATAACCACGCAGAAGGTGCATTCTACGACGCTGCTGGTTGAATGTGTCTTCTCGCCTCGACGACCGAAAAGCAAATGAGATCTGCGACCTGAGCGTTTGAGGTTTTTAACCACGCAGAAAGTGCATTCTCCGACGCTGCTGGTTGAATGTGACTTCTCGCCAGAATCTGACGACTTCTCGCTAGAATCTGACCAGAAAGCGAATGAGAGCTGCGACCTGAGCGTTTGAAGTTTTTAACCAAGTAGAAGGTAAAGAATTATGTTGCCGTTAATATAAGTCGAAATATTCACGATTATGTTCTGCCTATTCTTCCATATGGCTAATCTTGAAAAGGCATCCCGTAGTAATGGTAGTTGTATTCACGACAAAACATTGAAAACTTCGTCTATCTTTTAAATATTCTGTTTACTTCTGTCTGAAATTTTTCAACTGCTTTTCTCGTTTACTTTGTTTAATATTGAACTTAAGGTGCAAGGTTAATATCTACTGTACGTTAGGGTGCTACATACATATTTGGGAATGTTAGAACATGCTACTTTTAATAGTGTGTTTTCATATAAATTCAAGCGAATTTAGGTTGTGATTACTAGTTTTACCTTTTTTTATATATATAAAAAATAGGTATAGAATTCGCTCAAACTTTCGAAAAATTTTCCGAGGCCCGGAGGGCCGAATGTCATATACCAATCGATTCAGCTCGACGAACTGAGCAAATGTCTGTGTGTGTGTGTGTATGTGTGTGTGTGTCTGTATGTGTGTTGTCAACTAAGAGGTCGAGATCTCAGAGATGGCTGGACCGATTTTGATCAAACTAGTCGCAAATGAAAGGTCTCCCAGTCACCCAGAACGCTATTGAATAGTTTTGAGATCGGATGTTTACTTTTTGAGTTATACGAAGTTTTATGTCAAAATTTTCAGTTTTTTGACAGTATCTGTAACAATTGACCTTGAAAACAGAATATGTTTTCAGACTTAGATTCCGCACGGTAATAGCTATCCAACAAGCCATAGATTGTTAAAATCCGTCCATTTTTAACAGAGATATCGAATTTTTTGTGTCAGCGACTTTTCCCCCATATTCCAGCAGTAGAAGTTCTGAGCGCTGTATGGCAAAGAAAGGCTACCAAAAAGACTGTGAACAGCATTATTTTTCATGACATTTTGCCTCGGACCAATTTTAGCACGGTTCGTTTTTGGCAACATAATCGTTCGAATATGACATATTGGAAAGATGGCAGTACTTTCGAATTCTGAACAATTTCATAATTATATTGATTTAAACTGCTTACAGCAATAAATGCTGGAAGAACAAAACACCCATATACCATTTGAATCAGTTCGTCGAGATCAGCAAATGCGTATACTCAACCGTTTTCTACAAACTCAGATTCATATGAAAATTCGTATGCTTCTAAACAAGGTTTCTGAATTATGTTTCGATCCGACTTCTGGTTCCGGAACTACAGGATGATATGTGAAACGAAATTAAAATTGTGTAACTTATTTTCCTCGTAGATGGCTGAACCGATCTAAGATTCAAATGATATCTAAGGATCATCTAAGATTTGCTGATTTGAATAGTCGACAACCAAATAAATTTATTTCAGTTTTAGTGGTATTCAGTTTTCGATTCGGAAGGCACCCAACAATTTAACCCGTACTACGATTTCTCAAAAATGTCTATACTGATTTTTAAACATATTGAAACAAATGTAAACTAATCAGGTGAATTTGTCTGACTTCGGCTACACCGATTTTCGAATTCCGGCTCAAGTATCGAATCGTTTCTCAAAGCTCAATCGTTTTCTCAAATAAAGCCAAATCGAATTTCAGAAAAAAATTCAAATTAAAATAAACTTATAGTCCCACACAAAATTAATTAATTTTATTCAATGTTGACTTCCGATTTTGGAATTACAGGAGGATGAATTTTTAAAATTCAAACTGATATAGAAGATGATAATCCCGAAAAGCTTTAAAGTTGGACTCAAAACTATTGCAATTTATTCGTCATATGGCCATACGAATCGGTTTGGTTTATGCTGGTTCCTGAATACCGGCTCTGGAAGTACCTTAAATTACCGTAAATTCTAAAGTGTAACTCACTTCGACATATCATGAAAAGTTTAATCGATTGTAACCTTTTTAGATAGAGTAATGAGTGATTAAAATGTCAAATTGCAGCTTAAAACGACGGTCATTAAAATAATGTCATGAAAACCGAAGAATATTCCTGAAGAAAAAACACATGCGGATTGATAAAACAAGGTATCATCTCACTGATAGGTGGATTAAACACGTTTTTTATTATCATTTTGATCAAACTTTCAAACTTTGTTGAAATTGGTTCCACATACTTTCACATTTTGAGATATTGATACTTGAGTACTTTGTAATTAAAATGGTCAATAACTTTTCAGTTTGTGAATATAAAAATATGCAACCTTTGACAAAAAGTATGTATTTCAATAATTAAAATATATTTGCAGAACATTAAATAATTTTTGAAATTCATTGAAAAAAGTTATGATCTAAAAATTTGATGTTCGGAGTCTATAATAAACAATGTGTCTCGACACCAATGCATTTTAACGTGCAAAGTATTTTGCATGTTTTCTTGTTTTAATATGATCTACAACTTTTCTGAAGAAAGAAATACTCTATCTCGTATTGTATGCAAAATAATTTTTGTCTTGCTCATATAGAAAGGCCGTGCAAACTAAGATTCAAATGAAAGATGTTAAGGTACCATACAAAGTTCTTGAGTTTCATTTGGATCCGATTTCCGGTTCCGGAATTGCAGGGTGATATGCACCAAAAAGAAGAAACAAATACTTACGCACGTTTCTCTGAGATTTTCACAAGCTTAGATTCAAATGAAAGGTCTTATAGCCTCATACAATTTTCTTGAATTTCATTTGGATCCGTCCTCCGGTTCCGGATTTTTTTTTATACTTTTTTAGAAAGCCTTTGAAAAGAGTGGGAAGGGGGGGGAGGCGTTTCGAAAGGAGTTGAAAGCGGCTGAAGATCAAGTTAATTGTCGCAATAGATGGTGAAAGGATGGAGAAGGGGGAAAGCAACAAATAATTAGTAACATCATAAAGATCTAGTTAGTTTCGAAGAAGATGGTGGACAGCCGTTGGATTGAGAGAGTCGAGCGGATATTAGAAACGAACCTAATGATGAATATTATTCTTGGTTGCCGAATCGATGGAGAATGGAGGCAGACGTAATAAGGGAGAACTAAACTAAGCTTGTGGATTAGGTACTAAATTAACCCTAAGCTAAATCTAAAGTTTAAGTATTGGAGTTGGAAGGACTGTTTGAGATTGTGTTTAAAAACAATTTTTTCATGGTAATGCGAGATAGAATAAAATCAAATACATGAGAACATCGATTGAATAGACGACACATACTGGAAAAGGTTCATTATAGCCATAATTAGTGCGAGCGGTTAGAATTCTCAGGAATTGATGAGATCGAAGATTTCGAGTATGAATATTTAAATTCAGTTTGCCTAACAATTCGGAGCAATCAATTTGAGATTGCAACAAATCTGCCACGAATATTGCCCTGGAGAGATCTCGGCGAACAGATAACAGGTTTACATCGACCAGTTTACAGCGTCCTGATAGCTTGGGAGGTTGTTAGGATATCTTGAAGGAAAACTACGACGAACAAAGCGAATAAATTTACGCTGAATAGCTTCGATGCGTTGGGTGTCCATTTGATAATAGGGAGCCCAGATGACAGAAGCGTAGTCTAGAATAGAACGAACTAGTATGCTTTTAAGGATCTTTGTGACTCGAAAAATAAAACCAAGTGTCTTGGAAGCCTTAGAGATAATATACTCGACGTGATGCTTTAAACTAAGTTTAGAATCCAAAAGGACTCCCAGATCCTTTACAGTCGATTCTCGCTTGAGGATAGTTCCGGAAATAGCATAGTTAAATACTACGGTTGTACGTGTGTGAGTAAAAGAGATCACGGAACATTTAGATGGGTTTGATACCATTCTATTGAGGTCACACCAGTTGGAGAAAATATCCAACTGTTTTTGTAGGAATCTGGCATCTTCGTGATCTTTAATAAGATGGAACAATTTAAAATCGTCGGCGAAAGATAATTTCAAGCATTGTATCGAATGGTTCAAATCGTTCAGATAAAGTAAGAATAAAAAGGGTCCAAGATGACTGCCTTGAGGTACACCCGAGTTAGCTTGAAAAGGTGCAGCTGTGTAGTATCCGATTTTAGATATCATACTACGACCAATCAGGTACAAATGCAACCTATTCAAAAAAGATCAATTGAATCAAAGTCTGTCAAGTTTGGCAATAGCTATTTGGTGATTTATTTTATCAAAAGCAGCGGAGAAGTCTGTATATATGGCGTCAACCTGCTGTCGCGCCTGTAGCGACTGAATTACGTAGGATATATAGCATAGCAGGTTTGTAGATGTGGATCGTTTTGGCATAAAACCGTGTTGAGTTGAAGATATGTAACTGGAGTTGGTTCCTCTCATACTGCACAGGAATACCGTTAAGACAGTGATTATAATACACATCAGTAGGGTAAAACTAACCTGTCTCACGATGGTCTAAACCCAGCTTACGTTCACTGAAAAGGGTGAACAATCCTACGCATTGTGAATTTTACTTCACAATGATTGAAAGAGTCGATATCGAAGGATCAAAAAGCCACGTCGCTATGAACGCTTGGGGTCCACAAGCCAGTTATCCCTGAGGTCACTTTTCTAACACCTCTTGCTAAAAACTCTTTAAATCAAAAGAAACGTGAGGCCTAATATTTGCTGTCTCAATATGTACTGAACATCGAGATCAAGCCAACTTTTGTCCTTATGCTCAACATGTGGTTTATGTTTACACTGAGTTGAGTTTTTGACACCTCCGCTACTGTTTCAGAGAAGTACCGCCACAATCAAACTCCGCACCTACCAATGTCCATGGCTTGGAGTATTCATTATTATTGTATCGTTTATTCATACCCGGCTTTAACGTAGTTGCGGTCGTTCACCGAGTTTGGAGTATCCGGATATCTACTGTCATCGGTGAAATGTGTGAAAGTTGAGCGGACTGTGGCTTCACCGCGCGCAGACGGAACCCTACTTTTAGACCCACCGTATCGGACGTCGGATGGCACACCGTGAAGTACGTCTCGTACGCACCGATCAGAAGACAGCCCGTACCACACGCCAGGATACCCAACGGACGATCGACCGCAGGGTCGGTCTTCTGCATTATTGTTAGAAATATCGACATGGCTGAACGCTGGACATGAAACGTTGTGCCGAGAGGTTGCAATAACCCCAGCATTTGTTTCATGTAAGGAAGGCAACAATAAGAGTGGTGGTATCCCATTGGTGCTCGGGAAATAATATTTTACTCTAGCTTCCACCTTTTCTGCACCTCTTATATTGCCTTACAATGCCAGACTAGAGTCAAGCTCAACAGGGTCTTCTATCCCCGCTAGTGTTTCCAAGCTCGTTCTCTTGGTTGTGGTTTCGCTGGATAATAGAAAGGGACAGAAAGAATCTCGTTAATCTATTCATGCGCGCCACTAATTAGATGACGAGGCTTTTGGCTTATTTAAGAGAGTTGTAGTTACTCCCGCCGTTTACCCGCACTTGCTTGAATTTCTTCACGTTGACATTGAGAACACTTAACAGAAATCACATTGTGCCAACATCTGTTGAAGCAATCACAATGCTTTGTTTTAATTAAACAATCGAATTTCCTCACCCGTGCCAGTTCTGAATTGACTGTTTATTGATGACTACAGCGCACAGTACGTACGAACTAAACCGTTCGCACCAAGCACGTTAAGGCAAAACCCTACCACGGAACGCAATCGAGCAAAGTGCTCACTCGAGCGACCGATAGTAGGATAAGAGCCCGAATCATTTCATTCTTCAGAGCCAATCCTTATCCCGAAGCTACGGGTCAAATTTGGCGATTTCCCTTACCTACACTACCGTTTCCAGTAAGCATACCAATGCAAACGTGTACTCAACAGGCTCCAAAATAATAACCGAATTCTCTTTCGCTCGTTGAATATATACTAGTGCAAGTTGCACCAACACACGGCACGACGGTGGTGTATTTGGTTAAATGCTTAATATATATCAGCTTTCCCATAGAGCGTAGGATTTGCTAACTCGTGTTCGACTGCTGTTTGTACAAAACCCTCCTCCAGTGGCTCCATGTCGGCTTGAGCTAGGCACTTCAACGCACAACATTACGTTTTGTTCATCACACAGCACCAGTTCTGCTTACTTGGCCCACTAACAAACCGATATCTTTCACGTCGACGGAAGACACCTAGACCTAACAAAGGGTCAGTGTCCGACGATACGTTGCAATAACATGTTACGATACGTACCCATTTTAAGTTTTTAGGTTTATGATCATTTCGAACCTAAGGCCTCTAAACATTCGATTTACCAGTTAAGAATAGATTCCGAAGTGTTCCGTGCTCCAGCTATCCTGAGGGAATAAGCTACTAGACGGTTCGATTAATCTTTTGGCCCTATACCCTACTCTGACCATCAATTTGCACGTCAGAACTGCTTCGGTCCTCCATCAGGGTGAGTTCAGGTATAGTTCACCATCTTTCGGATCACATCCTGCACACTCATGACATGTTATGGTACAGTGATGGCACGCAAGCGAACCACCAGCGTATACCGGCTAAAACATCCGGGAATTGAGGGGCGAGCAGAGCGTATCGACCGTAATCCCGCACAACGAGATTTTTATGTTTCCTACGCCTATAGTTTTCAGTATGCGTCACCATTGTCTTTTGCGCAAGATAGAATTCTTGGTCCGTGTATCAAGACGGGTCTCGAAGGTACCTTGATTTTATCATTGCGTTCAACAGTCCGCCAACTCAGACTGAGGGTGTATGCGGGGACGTACGGGGCGGTGTTTGTATCCATCATGTACCCAACGGTACACCACATGCAGTAAATCCCAGCTCGCGACATAGGCCGCGACAAATGAACATCGCTACGATGGAACAAGTAACCAACACCAAGGGATCGATGTCGGATGATTTGCAAGTGTGAACCAGCAAAACTGTTCGTAATGGATCGCAATGTCCTCTTGAAATCAAGAGCATAATGACATGTGTGCAAACCACAGGCCAATAACTCTGCTTCGGATAATCGAGTTCGATGGGCTTGAGCCCTAGGCAGTTTCACGAACTTTTTAACTCTATATGAAGTGCTTTTCATCTTTCCCTCACGGTACTTTTTCGCTATCAGTCTCGTGGTGGTATTAAGCTTTAGAAGGAGTTTACCTCCCATTTTGTGCTGCACTATCAAGCAACACGACTCCATGGAAAAATTTTCTACCAACAGCACCGTTCTACGGGCCATCACCCTCTATGGGAGTATCGATGATTGCCTATCAGCAACGATACAATCGATGTCTAACTTTCTTAAATGTTTTACCACCAGGACATATTTAAGAAACGAGGTTGGCCGCTGGTAAGAAAACGTCACTACGCATACGCGCATGCATTCATGCATGGCACGTATAGTTGAATCGATGAATATAGGTATAAAAACCTGTTTTAATCCACCTAGTGGTGTAATGATGCCTTTCTCATGTACATATAATATTGTGGTATTCTATTTGTACTTCCGGAACCGGATACCGGGAACCAGCATAGCCGGAATCGGTTTGTTTAGTTGCCTACTGATAATGACTATCGATTTGTGTAGTTTTGAGACCAGTTTAGATTTTTTTTTACGTTTTTTGTTTCGCTGGTTTAAGTGACGGTGTACAATATTGAACACACTTTACCCTATAACTCCGGAACCGGAAGTCGGATCCGGATGAAATTCAGGGATTCCGTATGGGACCACGAGACCTTTCATTTGAATCTAAGTTTGTGTAAAGCGGTCAAACCATCGCTGAGTAAAGTGAGTGAGATCCATTTTGGTATATATGACGACTATTTCCGGTACTCCCGGAACCGGATACCGGGAACCAGGATAGCCGGAATCGGTTTGGTTAGTTGCCTTCTGATAATTACTATCGATTTGTGTAGTTTTGAGACCAGTTTAGAAATTTTTTTACGTTTTTTGTTTCGCCGGTTTAAGTGACAGTGTACAATATTGAACACACTTTATGAAATTCAGGAATTCCGTATGGGACCACGAGACCTTTCGTTTGAATCTAAGTTTGTGGAAATCGGTCAAACCATCGCTGAGAAAAGTGAGTGAGATCCATTTTGGTATATATGACCACTATTTCCGGTACTTCCGGAACCGGATACCGGGAACCAGGATAGCCGGAATCGGTTTTTTTAGTTGCCTACTGATAATGACTATCGATTTGTGTAGTTTTGAGTCCAGTTTAGAATTTTTTTTACGTATTTTGTTTCGCCGGTTTAAGTGACGGTGTACAATATTGAACACACTTTACCCTATAACTCCAGAACCGGAAGTCGGATCCGGATGAAATTCAGGATAGCCAGGATAGCCGGAATCGGTTTGTATAGTTGCCTACTGATAATGACTATCGATTTGTGTAGTTTTGAGACCAGTTTAGGATTTTTTTTACGTTTTTTGTGTTGCCGGTTTAAGTCACGGTGTACAATATTGAACACACTTTACCCTGTAACTCCGGAACCGGAAGTCGGATCCGGATGAAATTCAGGGATTCCGTATGGGACCACGAGACCTTTCATTTGAATCTAAGTTTGTGGAAATCGGTCAAACCATCGCTGAGAAAAGTGAGTGAGATCCATTTTGGTATATATGACCACTATTTCCGATACTTCCGGAACCGGGTACCGGGAAACAGGATAGCCGGAATCGGTTTGTTTAGTTGCCTACTGATAATGACTATCGATTTGTGTAGTTCTGAGACCAGTTTAGAATTTTTTTACGTTTTTTGTTTCGCCGATTTAAGTGACGGTGTACAATATTGAACACACTTTACCCTATAACTCCGGAACCGGAAGTCGGATCCGGATGAAATTCAGGAATTTCGTATGGGACCACGAGACCTTTCATTTGAATCTAAGTTTGTGGGAATCGGTTAAACCATTGCTGAGAAAAGTGAGTGAGATCCATTTTGGTATATATGACCACTATTTCCGGTACTTCCGGAACCCGATAGCCGGAATCGGTTTGTTTAGTTGCCTACTGATAATGACTATCGATTTGTGTAGTTTTGAGACCAGTTTAGGATTTTTTTTTACGTTTTTTGTTTCGCCGGTTTAAGTGACGGTGTACAATATTGAACACACTTTACCCTATAACTCCGGAACCGGAAGTCGGATCCGGATGAAATTCAGGAATTCGGTATGGGACCACGAGACCTTTCATTCGAATCTAAGTTTGTCAAAATCGGTTCAGCCATCTCCGAGAAAACCTAGTGAGATTATTTGACACATACACACACACATACATACACACACACACAGACATTGCTCAGCTCGATGAACTAAGGCGAATGGTATATGACACTTGGCCTTCGTTTTCAATTATAGCTTTTCTATATAAGAAAGACAAAAAAATTACGCACATCATCAATTGATCAAGACGTTCTAGACGAGCTATACAGTCCTAGTACGATACCACCACTTGGCCATGTACTATCCACGGTACCAACAACCAGAATCAGTTGGCAAGAGAGATAGAAGGTCGCACTATACCGCTATATGGTATGGTGATAAAGTGCGAAAAGTTTTATTGCCAGTGCTGAAAATCACAATGGTGGCTCGAGCTTACATTGACGCAACACAAATATCATTCAACTACGATTATCGCCGATTGAATCATAACAAGCATCATGATTGCATGAACCCTGTAAGTATTATTGGAAATTGATTTCATGAAAATATAAACAAAAGTTATTCCCCTATCATCCCGCGATGAGCCAGTGATAGAGGATAATATTTTTCTCATTAGACATTCAGCTGAACATTAACGGTATCATATACATTCCTGAGAATCATCGATTTTGCCGTTCCAATTATATACAGTTGTCAGCGCTCTGGGGAAAAACTCTTTGTATAGATCAATAAACAAAATGTTTTCCAAAGTATCTTCCCAAGGCCAGTTCGTTCATTAGAGAGAACCAAGGCAAGGGCACTGAAAGGTCGTTCAACAGAGACTTGGTTCGATGGTGTTGATAGTACAACCATTGCTACTGCATATATGATGATGATGATGATGGTCCCACCTCATACCCCTACAAAGGTGAGAGCAGAACGAGTTAGCTAAATGATAATTAATATTTTAGCACATATCTGAACCAGTAAACAAAAGAAAATGATCTGATTAATCTAACAGGTATAGATTATTCTTCAAAAGAACGATTGACCACAAAATAACATTCAAATATTTCGGATTTACTATCTAGAAATAATCAAGAAAATTTCCAACCCGGGAAGATCCTTGATCATATCATTCCCTTCCCACCGAACCAGTTCATCGCTACAAACATCACTTACGATGAAGTAACGAGACTGCGAATGAGCAGAGACGAGCCCAATTCCATGAACAACTGTCGATCTCAATTAGTTACCCGAATCGTGGAATCTTTCCTTATACCTCCACTTCCGAATCGTCGTCAATCTTTCCTTATACCGTTTGAAAACGCGCCATTCGGTATTTCTGGGCAATTTCAGCTGTTTAGCTAGCTTAGATGCAGACCACAATGGATTTTCCAAATAACTGTGCACAATTTTTTTTCCTTCTTTCGGCTTCCATGTTGATTGTTTACAAAATACAGTCGATTTTCGGAATGTCAAAAATCATACGTGAAGCTGACAAAATTTCCGACACGTGGGCGCCAAGAGCTTCCGAATCCGTCCACCAGGAGCGCCACAATATGAGCAAAAGTTTGTTCCAATTCTAAATGAAGCAAGCTTTATACCACCCCGTTGTGCCCGACTCCAGACGCGTGGGTATGAAGCATTGTAGCTTTCAAACTCTGACCGGTACTTTACTAGTTGACATTTTCTAGCAACAGAAGTGATGTCTCGAATAGACTCATTGAATTCATCAACAACATCCAGTATTTCAAACTGTATGGTATGCACGGCACATCTCACAAGAGTAATCCTTTCGGACAGTTCATTGGCCAGTTCAGCAGTAACGTTTATTTCACATTGCACTATGGTCCGAAACGGGAAATTAGCGTGACAAAAATATTTTCACTATTAAATGTTAGTTTTTTTGTAGTTGGTGTTTTCACAAAAGTTGTTTGTAATCAAATGGTGATCCTTTTGATAAAAAATGTTACTAGGGTCGTCCTCATTTAGATTGAAATCTGAAATCTAACTTTCCTTGAACATTTAGGGGTTTTTTGTTTTGTGCAAAAAGCACATATTTATTTATGTAATCCTTTCGAGAAATGAAACACACAGAAACTACAGCCTGAAGAAAACTGAACAGAAACTACAGTCTGAAGAAAACTTTTCCGTAGAACGTTTCACAAAAAATTAGAACAAAAGAAGAGATTTTCCAGGAGCCACCCTACTTTCACTCGGGAAAATTGATGTAACTCGATCAAATGAAAAGCTAGAGAGGTGCTTTTTTCAGCAAAGTTGTTCAAAATAAAATTTCCTACAACTTTATTTTACAACAAAATCATTTTTGAGTTCAATAAGAAAAGTTAGAATTCAGATTTCAATCTAAATGAGGACCACCCTAGTAACATTTTTCATCAAAAGGAGCGCCATTTGATTACAAACAACTTTTGTGAAAACACCAACTACAAAAAACTAATCTATGTTTCCATCATCAGCCTGTGGGTCTGTAAGCATTGCGTACGTATCATTGTTTAATTTTCTAGCCGTTGCCATCATATTAGTTCCATTAACGCATGTCACAGAAAATATGTTCTCAAGAGCCCACAGCCCATAGTCGGCCGAAGTATTCATAACATTTGTATTCAAGTACACCGCCGTTTGACTTTCAATCATACCGAGAGTACGAATGACTGCCTAATAGTCTAGGACATACTGTACATTGAAGCCCAAAATATGACGATTATATCGGGCAGCAGAATCTATTTTCAAGAAGACTAGCTTGCCTTTCATATCATCTATCAACATTTCTTTCAAACGATGGGCAGTATTCAAGAGATTTTATTTCATTGTGAAACGGTGTCACCCAAGAGTCGTTGTAATCGTTTTCAGTAAGTGTTTGAAGATTTCCCACTCGAAGCATGAAATAGAAAGACGATGGAAGGTCGCCAGCCTAACTGCTGACGCAATTAGTAACTTATTGAAAGATGGCTTTTTGGTCAATGTTTCTTTACAAAATATTTATTTTGCGTCAAAAGCCGACGTTTCGAAGGAATATCCCTTCATCTTCAGGGCAACTATAAGGTTAACATACATGATTAGTCACAGTTTTCACATTATACAATTTCATAACAAATTGTTTACTCACAAACGACAACAAATATTTTTCGTCAAGTGGATTGGAACATTGAAAATGATCAAAAACGGGAACGGCTACTCTACACTAAAAGCACAAACGGTGTGAAAACATTAATTTGAACGAACTACGATTTGAATTTGTATGTTTGTTTTAACTTACACAGTCACTTCCCCCGCACATCAAACCAGATTAAACATTGAAATATTTCTTAGTCATGGCTGATAATAGAGCAAAAATCAGAAAGAGATAGATGAGCAGCAATAGACAGCGAAAATGAGGAGATGAACACGTAGAGAAAGAAAGATACTGTTGTTAATGAGAGAGAGAGTACAACAAACCAGAGTATGCTGCATTTAAATTATGTGTATCGGTTCTAAAGTTAATGGTGGAACCATCTGTGAAAATGTGACACATTTCTAAAATTTGCAGTGCATTGATCCTATTATCTTGATCTAGAATCTTTGCACTATCCAAATCAAAAATGTGCTCAGATTCAATCATGTGCACCATTAACGCTGTCTTTTTATATTCATCCGTTTTGCTCTCACTCTGATCGGTGCCCGACGAGACGAATTTTTGGTACCGCTGTATCAAAGAGCGGTGTCCAGACAACCGCTGTTTCAGTTGCTGCGTGGTTAAGCCAATGTATGAGCTATCGCATTCTGTACACGGAATGCGATAGATTACATTGCGCCTTAGAAACTTCGAAGTGGAATCCTTGAGCCTCGAAAAAAGTGATGCGTTAGTTTTTATGCACTTAAACCCCAAACGCACATTCTTGTGGTTCCTCTGAATAATCTTAGCCAGAGCTGGGGTAAGTGCATCCACATGGTGAAGCGACCGGTACACCATTTGGTCGCTGTCGCTTTTGTTTCGGTTGTCATCGTTCAGTTTGTTCACAAATCTATTTATAAGTCTGTTGATGAGTGAACTTGGATAGTTGTTGCGGATTAAATAATCACGCACTGTTTACTTTTTCTCAGTTACAGATTTGCACGTTGACAACCGAAACACTCTCCCAATGAAACCAGTGGCCGTGTTTAGCTTTTGCGAAAGTGGATGAAAGGAGAGAAAATTCAAAATTCGTCCCGACGCAGTAGGTTTTTTGTACCAGTCGGTGACGATTTTTTGCTCCTCTGTTCTTATTAAAAGCATGTCTAAGTACGGCAGTTGGTTGTTTTCTTCCACTTCGCATGTAAATTGAATATGAGAGTTGTATGCATTCAATGCGTTACTCACATATTCAATTCTGTCTCTTGGGAGAGCGGTGACCAAATCATCAACATATTTTTTGAAAAATGGAATGGGCATACCGATCGTCCCCATCACTTGATCGAGCAAGGATTCCATTACCAGATCGGCAAGTGCAGGTGACAATGGATTACCCATCGCAGTGCCGGAGGTTTGCCTGTAGTAAGTGCCACGGAAGACAAAATAACTGGAGGAGAGATTGAAATCGACTAGTTGAGTGAATAAATCACTGTCTTTGATGGTTGTATTTTTCTCGATCGAACTCCAATTATTTTGCACCGCTTTGATAACCAGGTCTCGGGGAATGCAAGTAAACAAACTAACGACATCGAAAGAAACCAATACGTAGTTAGGTGGAAGGGTAACGTTGTTTATGAATGAACAAAACTCATAAGAGTTTTGAACATTGTATTTGTTCTGGTCAATCGATTGTCGTATTATGTTTGCAAGAAACTTTGAGAGATGATATGTTGGGCAATTAATGCACGACAATATGACTCTCAGTGGAATATTCGGTTTGTGTATTTTTGGAAGTCCGTAAATTTTTGGACACGTTGCATTGTGTGTTATTAACCGAGACCTGGTGTTTTGGTCGATCATTTTTCGATCGTATAAAGCATTCACCAGTTTATTGTTCTTCGTTTGGACTTTGTTAGTCCAATCAGAATCAATCCTCTCGTATGTACTCTGGTCACCAACAAGGGCTTGCATTTTGTTTTCATATTCTTCTTTTTTCATTATTACAGTTCTGTTTCCCTTGTCAGCTGGCAGAACACAAACATCCGGATTGTCTCGAATGAACTTTTTGCTGATGTGATATGCTTCGATCAAAAAACGATCGACGGCACTGGTAGACGAATTGAATGAACCGTTCTTCCTTTTGTTCACGTAGTTTTGCATTATATTAGTGAACTGATTGCGGCTTGCCGTCTGTAGAATCTCGTCGGGCTCGAGTTTAAGGATCGATTCCAAGTCAGCAATAATCTTAAAATATGGAATTTCTCGATTATCCTCGAAAGGCAAAGCAAACTTGGGACCATATCCTAATAAAACCATTGCTTCTTTAGGAACTACTACATCTGTAGTATTCCGTATCCAAGCGTCGTTCGTGGTGAAATTTACTTGTGTTTCAATTTCAACTTTAGCAAGTAAGCGGTTAAACTTGCTTTCAATGTTTATCTTTTTCAACCGACTTTGTCTTTTGAAGTAGTGGTCTTGCGCGTTGAAAAAGGAGGTGTACGTGTGCGGTGGGGTTACCTGCTATCTTTAATCTCGATGTTGAGAATCGCTCGTTTGAACCGATCCGTTGTCTTTTGCAGTTTTCCTAGGAACGGGCTAGCATCCTCCAACAATCCATTTATGCATCCGATGCATAAATGGATTGTTGGAGGATGCTAGCCCGTTCCTAGGAAAACTGCAAAAGACAACGGATCGGTTCAAACGAGCGATTCTCAACATCGAGATTAAAGATAGCTACCACAGAATCAAGAAGTTAGAAGCGAACAAAGCAGTCCTCATCAGTCAGATTACACAGGTAACCCCACCGCACACGTACACCTCCTTCTTCAACGCGCAAGACCACTACTTCAAAAGACAAAGTCGGTTGAAAAAGATAAACATTGAAAGCAAGTTTAACCGCTTACTTGCTAAAGTTGAAATTGAAACACAAGTAAATTTCACCACGAACGACGCTTGGATACGGAATACTACAGATGTAGTAGTTCCTAAAGAAGCAATGGTTTTATTAGGATATGGTCCCAAGTTTGCTTTGCCTTTCGAGGATAATCGAGAAATTCCATATTTTAAGATTATTGCTGACTTGGAATCGATCCTTAAACTCGAGCCCGACGAGATTCTACAGACGGCAAGCCGCAATCAGTTCACTAATATAATGCAAAACTACGTGAACAAAAGGAAGAACGGTTCATTCAATTCGTCTACCAGTGCCGTCGATCGTTTTTTGATCGAAGCATATCACATCAGCAAAAAGTTCATTCGAGACAATCCTGATGTTTGTGTTCTGCCAGCTGACAAGGGAAACAGAACTGTAATAATGAAAAAAGAAGAATATGAAAACAAAATGCAAGCCCTTGTTGGTGACCAGAGTACATCCGAGAGGATTGATTCTGATTGGACTAACGAAGTCCAAACGAAGAACAATACACTGGTGAATGCTTTATACGATCGAAAAATGATCGACCGAAACACCAGGTCTCGGTTAATAACACACAATGCAACGTGTCCAAAAATTTACGGACTTCCAAAAATACACAAACCGAATATTCCACTGAGAGTCATATTGTCGTGCATTAATTGCCCAACATATCATCTCTCAAAGTTTCTTGCAAACATAATACGACAATCGATTGACCAGAACAAATACAATGTTCAAAACTCTTATGAGTTTTGTTCATTCATAAACAACGTTACCCTTCCACCTAACTACGTATTGGTTTCTTTCGATGTCGTTAGTTTGTTTACTTGCATTCCCCGAGACCTGGTTATCAAAGCGGTGCAAAATAATTGGAGTTCGATCGAGAAAAATACAACCATCAAAGACAGTGATTTATTCACTCAACTAGTCGATTTCAATCTCTCCTCCAGTTATTTTGTCTTCCGTGGCACTTACTACAGGCAAACCTCCGGCACTGCGATGGGTAATCCATTGTCACCTGCACTTGCCGATCTGGTAATGGAATCCTTGCTCGATCAAGTGATGGGGACGATCGGTACGCCCATTCCATTTTTAAAAAAATATGTTGATGATTTGGTCACCGCTCTCCCAAGAGACAGAATTGAATATGTGAGTAACGCATTGAATGCATACAACTCTCATATTCAATTTACATGCGAAGTGGAAGAAAACAACCAACTGCCGTACTTAGACATGCTTTTAATAAGAACAGAGGAGCAAAAAATCGTCACCGACTGGTACAAAAAACCTACTGCGTCGGGACGAATTTTGAATTTTCTCTCCTTTCATCCACTTTCGCAAAAGCTAAACACGGCCACTGGTTTCATTGGGAGAGTGTTTCGGTTGTCAACGTGCAAATCTGTAACTGAGAAAAAGAAAACAGTGCGTGATTATTTAATCCGCAACAACTATCCAAGTTCACTCATCAACAGACTTATAAATAGATTTGTGAACAAACTGAACGATGACAACCGAAACAAAAGCGACAGCGACCAAATGGTGTACCGGTCGCTTCACCATGTGGATGCACTTACCCCAGCTCTGGCTAAGATTATTCAGAGGATGTGCGTTTGGGGTTTAAGTGCATAAAAACTAACGCATCACTTTTTTCGAGGCTCAAGGATTCCACTTCGAAGTTTCTAAGGCGCAATGTGATCTATCGCATTCCGTGTACAGAATGCGATAGCTCATACATTGGCTTAACCACGCAGCAACTGAAACAGCGGTTGTCTGGACACCGCTCTTTGATACAGCGGTACCAAAAATTCGTCTCGTCGGGCACCGATCAGAGTGAGAGCAAAACGGATGAATATAAAAAGACAGCGTTAATGGTGCACATGATTGAATCTGAGCACATTTTTGATTTGGATAGTGCAAAGATTCTAGATCAAGATAATAGGATCAATGCACTGCAAATTTTAGAAATGTGTCACATTTTCACAGATGGTTCCACCATTAACTTTAGAACCGATACACATAATTTAAATGCAGCATACTCTGGTTTGTTGTACTCTCTCTCTCATTAACAACAGTATCTTTCTTTCTCTACGTGTTCATCTCCTCATTTTCGCTGTCTATTGCTGCTCATCTATCTCTTTCTGATTTTTGCTCTATTATCAGCCATGACTAAGAAATATTTCAATGTTTAATCTGGTTTGATGTGCGGGGGAAGTGACTGTGTAAGTTAAAACAAACATACAAATTCAAATCGTAGTTCGTTCAAATTAATGTTTTCACACCGTTTGTGCTTTTAGTGTAGAGTAGCCGTTCCCGTTTTTGATCATTTTCAATGTTCCAATCCACTTGACGAAAAATATTTGTTGTCGTTTGTGAGTAAACAATTTGTTATGAAATTGTATAATGTGAAAACTGTGACTAATCATGTATGTTAACCTTATAGTTGCCCTGAAGATGAAGGGATATTCCTTCGAAACGTCGGCTTTTGACGCAAAATAAATATTTTGTAAAGAAACATTGACCAAAAAGCCATCTTTCAATAAATTACAACAAAGTGGTCGTACCGTCTTCAAAATGCAATTAGTAACTGCTGGTAAACAGCTATTAAATGCTTGGGAATTATCCTTGCCTTCTTATCCATTGAATAGGTAATTGTAAGGAGATTTTTTGCACATGCACGTTCCGTATGTACGATACGAAAGTGGCGGATGAGATCTACTAATCTACTCTGGACGTATACACATCCTGATGTTGCAGATAGCTTTATCGCCTTGTCTTATCACCAATGATGACGCAATAACGTCAGTGATCGCTGCCGCTTACTGCGGTCTGCTCTAGTTGTAGGTGCCATCGTATGGACACCGCACAAAATTTAGTCGTTAATAGTGAAAAAACTCCAAATACGCTTCTCTATCTAAACAAACACACTTAATAATTACTTCTTTGATCAATATTAAATTCGCACTACATCACTATAACCTTGTCTGAACTGGATTCGTTCGTAATTCGATACGAATCTTGGTATTCTCTCCCTCCTACGCCGCCGATAAATGTCGGATGCCACGGTGGTATCTTATTGTTGCTCGGGAGATAATATTTTACCCGAGCTCCAATCTATCCGACAGTGGGCCACTGTAGTGCACCACTTCATAGTCCAGCGCTCATATAGCTATTCACCTCCCGCCCTCAAGTGATCCCTAATACCATCAATAACAAATTTAGGACATTCAACTGTGAAAAGATGTTTTATACTGACGGATCAAACATCAACGAGTCCACAGGCTTCGGCAACTCTTGAAAATTGGCAAACTTCATGTAGCAATAATGAACTGGTACGATGGCTACACTCCATTATCCCTGAGGTATCGACAAAGCTTGGTTCAGGGGGAAGAACGTGAGTCGTGATTTCATTTGTGTTATTTCACGGCTTATGTCAAATCATAATACATTCAACACACTTCTCCGGCGTTTTGGGATCGTGGAAAGCAAGCCCTGCACCTGTGACGACGGTTATCAAGACATCGAACATGTCGTGTGGTCGTGCGTAGAGTATCGCGAAGTCAGATCGGAGCTACTGGAATTTCTCATGGCCCGAGGTAGACCGCCTGTGGTTCCGATTCGGGATATGTTGGCGAGTCGGGATAACTCATATATGCTTCGCATATAAACCTTAAACACCTTAATATACAAGTGTATGCTTTTATATCTTGCTTAGAAAGTTCCTCCTATTTCTCGATGTTGTTTCAAATGTAGCTACAAATAATCTTCACCTGCAGGTTCGACACTAACATCCGCCCTATTCTCCAGATCCCTCATCTGTCCACCTTCCTCACCAGAACTAACAAGATCTGTTTGCTTTCACTAACTGTTTCGCTTGCCCCTCACCCGTCTCCTCACCATCTGGATGTCAAATAGAGCTCTGTCGTTCTTAGTGATTTTGTTCCCATCAGAGATAATAAAAGTCATTTTCGTGGACTCGAAATAGACGAAAATGACGAGAAATAAATGTCAGTATCAGCTTCGCCAATAAACTATGAGAACGAAATTTATGTCCAGTCAACGACATAAGCGGAACAGTAGTTTCAAAATTTCTTTCATTTGCCAGTTTTTCTTTCATTTCAGTCATTTCTTTCTTTCATTTCAGTCATTTTCCAGTTCTTTTTTTCATTTCAGTCATTCTCGGTTTTCAGTATAATCCCATAGTATGCAGTGTCGACATTCTACCGAAGCTTTGATAGTTGATAATGACAGAAAACGATTCATAACGACTTTTACCGTTTGGTGTTCGAATTTGTAGTAGTTTTGTTTTCTAATGAGCTCCTGTAATTACTTCGATTTATCATATTTTTGTCACTCTTTATTGCCAAGCGTCACAGATTTTCAATACATCGATGAAAGAATGAGAATGGATATTCTGCTGATTCTCCCTGCAGACGTTAGTTCGGTTTCGTCTTGTCATAGAGAAAAGAGTGACGTTGGCAAATATACTCTCTATTTTTTTCAATGAGAAATAAAAATGTTTCGTCTCTCTTTGTTTGTTCTGGTGTTGGTCATTTACGAATGAGATAGTGAAAATAACGAAAATGAGGCTGTTGGGTTGGATTCTATCATTAAGAATGCATAACAATTTTAAGCTCTGGTTCCTATATCCCCTTTTTACTCCGTTTTCCATAATATTTACTTCTCTATACGTCTTTCATTTTCTTCCGTAACATCACAATCATTACCCATAGAAGGCCGCTTTAGTTTATGACCAGCAAGCGGGATGCAGGATGCATGATTTTACACGGGGGTTACGCATCTTTTTACACGGGGGTTACGTACCGTGTTCAAAAAATCCGTGTAAAAGAAAACCGTGTTAATTGCGGAAACCGTGAAAAAAAATCGCGTGGAAAATTTGACGTAATAATTCCAAAAACCGTAGATTTCATCATTTGTTTGTTTTGTTTTGGATAAAATATAACTCTTGATAATTTGAAGGGGAAAAAAGCTTATTTTTTAACCCCTAAAATTATGCAAGGTACACATAACTGTGGAAATGTAACTGTTGTTTTACAATAAAAACGGAAATCTGAAAAACAGCCGGAGGTTACGAGAAGGGTCCAGTCATACTTGATAAAACACATTGGATGACAAATTAAAATTAGAAAACGCGTTATACGATAAGCAAATTATTCTAAATGGCTCATGCCTTCTGTATAATGCATTCAGTTTTCAAAAGAACGATAATACGTACAATTAGAACCCATAAACACTTTCACTACCAAAAAGCTTGAGAATAAGTTCTTTTCGATTCCGAAGGTACGATGTGTAGTAAATACTAACGATCTTAACAGTAATTCTCAACTAAACTGGGTGGGAAGACATGGGTATTGGATGAAGATCTAGGCACGCAGCGACAGAATCAAAGGGGAAGAATTCATAGAGATGAATATGGATCAAATTAGAAAAGGTTTTACTATGTGTCATGCTGAAGCAACTCATTTCATCGACGTAAATCATAATAGTACTAGAGTTATATTATTCAAATGGGCATAAAATACTGTACTGCTCGATATGATGAAGAGTTGAAGCAGACCCTGTCAGCTTGGAGCGGAATCAATCTTCAGTTCAACAACGCCATCGGACGGCATCTCATTCAACATATCATGTCAATTGTATGGGTGCGCAGTGCTGCTATTTTGGCGCGCACGAATTTGACATTTCTCTCCCCTGCTTCTATGTACGAGATTCGATGCGGACTCGCCTGAGGGCACCATGTTCGCAAAAAAGGAAGTTACCAATGATTTGTTCGGGAAATCTGAGAGCTGGATATCTTGTTAATATGATGTCTTTGGTTGAAGAGATTTGCAAATTCGACTAGTTCTTCAACGCTACGAAATTCTCGATGATATCAATGACGATGCTGACATCATACACCACAACTGAGCGGAATAGACGTTGTCGTGTAATTTACGACAGGGATTTAAGATCTGAAGACTGATAAATCATTTTATGGAACGACAGTCAATACTCCCGTGATTTATTGAATGAATGATTTTAGTTAACTTCAAACTTCAAATCAATTATCATAGTCGTTCTTTTACCGACAACCTGTTCCCTTTTTTTAAATTTTTCTCAAAAAACAAATGTTAGTGCTTTTTAAACTTTCATCAGAAACCGTGTTAATTCCGGAATCCGTGTAAAAAAAACTGTGTATAAAAAACCTGTCTTAATCCACCTAGTGGTGTAATGATGCCTTTCTCATGTACATATAATATTGTGGTATTCTATTCAAAAATTTTCTCTTCGATTTTTGAAAGAAACCAAGTGATTGTTTATGCATAACATACAGAATAAAACAGTGCTTTGATTGCGTAAGCCATCCTTAAGAGAACGAAATGGGTTCACTATTATATGCACTTCCGGCACCGGAACCCGAGAACCGGTATAGTCAAAGTCGGTTCGTACGGCAACCAACTAACATGACACACAAACTCTTCTAGTACGCACTCTATAACTCCGGATTCGGAAGTCGGATCCGGATGAAATTCAGGAATTCCGTATGGGACCAGAAGACCTTTCATTTGCATATTAGTTTGTGGAAATTGGTCAAACCATCGCTGAGAAAAGTGAGCGAGAACCATTTTGGTATATATGACCACTATTTCCGGTACTTCCGGAACCGGATACCGGGAACCAGGATAGCCGGAATCGGTTTGTTTAGTTGCCTACTGATAATGACTATCGATTTGTGTAGTTTTGAGACCAGTTTAGAAAAATTTTCACGTTGTTTTGCTTCGCCGGTTTAAGTGACGGTGTACAATATTGAACACACTTTACCCTATAATTTCGGAACCGGAAGTCGGATCCGGATGAAATTCAGGAATTCCGTATGGGACCGGGGGACCTTTCATTTGAATCTAAGTTTGTGAAAATCGGTCAAACCATCGCTGAGAAAAGTGAGCGAGAACCATTTTGGTATATATGACCACTATTTCCGGTACTTCCGGAACCGGATACCGGGAACCAGGATAGCCGGAATCGGTTTGTTTAGTTGCCTACTGATAATGACTATCGATTTGTGTAGTTTTGAGACCAGTTTAGAAAAATTTTCACGTATTTTGCTTCGCCGGTTTAAGTGACGGTGTATAATATTGAACACACTTTACCCTATAATTTCGGAACCGGAAGTCGAATCCGGATGAAATTCAGGAATTCCGTATGGGACCGGGAGACCTTTCATTTGAATCTAAGTTTGTGGAAATCGGTCAAACCATCGCTGAGAAAAGTGAGTGAGAACCATTTTGGTATATATGACCACTATTTCCGGTACTTCCGGAACCGGATACCGGGAGCCAGGATAGCCGGAATCGGTTTGTTTAGTTGCCCATTGATAATGACTATCGATTTGTGTAGTTTTGAGACCAGTTTAGAAAAATTTTCACGTTTTTTGCTTCGCCGGTTTAAGTGACGGTGTACAATATTGAACACACTTTACCCTATAATTTCGGAACCGGAAGTCGGATCCGGATGAAATTCAGAAATTCCGTATGGGACCGGGAGACCTTTCATTTGAATCTAAGTTTGTGAAAATCGGTCAAACCATCGCTGAGAAAAGTGAGTGAGAACCATTTTGGTATATATGACCACTATTTCCGGTATTTCCGGAACCGGATACCGGGAACCAGGATAGCCGGAATCGGTTTGTTTAGTTGCCTACTGATAATGACTATCGATTTGTGTAGTTTTGAGACCAGTTTAGAAAAATTTTCACGTTTTTTGCTTCGCCGGTTTAAGTGACGGTGTACAATATTGAACACACTTTACCCTATAATTTCGGAACCGGAAGTCGGATCCGGATGAAATTCAGGAATTCCGTATGGGACCGGGAGACCTTTCATTTGAATCTAAGTTTGTGAAAATCGGTCAAACCATCGCTGAGAAAAGTGAGTGAGAACCATTTTGGTATATATGACCACTATTTCCGGTATTTCCGGAACCGGATACCGGGAACCAGGATAGCCGGAATCGGTTTGTTTAGTTGCCTACTGATAATGACTATCGATTTGTGTAGTTTTGAGACCAGTTTAGAAAAATTTTCACGTTTTTTGCTTCGCCGGTTTAAGTGACGGTGTACAATATTGAACACACTTTACCCTATAATTTCGGAACCGGAAGTCGAATCCGGATGAAATTCAGGAATTCCGTATGGGACCGGGAGACCTTTCATTTGAATCTAAGTTTGTGAAAATCGGTCAAACCATCGCTGAGAAAAGTGAGTGAGAACCATTTTGGTATATATGACCACTATTTCCGGTACTTCCGGAACCGGATACCGGGAGCCAGGATAGCCGTAATCGGTTTGTTTAGTTGCCTACTGATAATGACTATCGATTTGTGTAGTTTTGAGACCAGTTTAGAAAAATTTTCACGTATTTTGTTTCGCCGGTTAAAGTGACGGTGTACAATATTGAACACACTTTACCCTATAATTCCGGAACCGGAAGTCGGATCCGAATGAAATTCAGGAATTCCGTATGGGACCACGAGACCTTTCATTTGAATCCTAGTTTGTCAAAATCGGTTCAGCCATCTCCGAGAAAACCTAGTGAGATTATTTGACACATACACACACACACACACACACATACATACACACACATACACACACACAGACATTGCTCAGCTCGATGAACTGAGTCGAATGGTATATGACACTTGGCCCTCCGGGCCAATTTTCACTAGTCGGTTTTTCAAGTGATTGCATAACCTTTCTATATGAGAAAGGCAAAAACCGTGCGAAAAAAAACGTATAAAAAGAGACCTTAGTGTATAAAGAAAGAATGTCAGTTTTATTCGAATTCACGACATCCAGTTATGTTTCTGACATTAAACACCCGTGTTTTTAGAGACTACATTTCATCTTAATGTCAGAAATTGATTCTGGTTCGCAAGTTTTAACTTTACACCTGCCATCAGGTGGGACAGCAGTTCAAGTTAAACTGTTATGCACTGACAAGTCTAAGACGAAGCTTAAAGATAATGAAATTGGTCATATGCCCTAGCACAAACAAGATTAATGTCTAACTGATCATCCCCAGTATTCGCTGAAACTTTTTTTTCGTCAGTATTAGCTGAAACTTGTTTTCGTTCGGAACGGCAGAAAGGACTTGGCACTTCGGTGCTAATTATTAGTCTATTGCAAATAGCACTAACTTTACATCTGCATAGCGGTTTGTTTTGAGCTGCAGGTGGCATAACAGTTCAACATAAGCTGTAATGCACAGACGAGTCTAAGACAAAACGTAAAAGTAATGAATGAAGTCTTCCAGATAGCGTTGGTAAATATCTATGCTGGCCGCATCCTTCGGTCCGTATGGGTCCGCGGGAAACACCCCCAGGCTACGAAGGCCCGGCGGGTGGCCCGCATGTTGGTCATCGACGGAATGCTGGTCATGTTACGGAAGAGAGTGAAGGAAAATTAAATATTGTGAAAAACGGGGTAAAAAGGGGGTTTGGTTTTGTCTAAAAACGATAGAGATCTGATTAGTTGCCAACGAGATGGTGAAGAGGCAGGGAAGGGGGAACGAAAAAGTTAGTGACAAAAAAAGATCTTGTTAGTTGCTGAAGCTGGAAATTATACTTTTTGAGCGACGAATAATACATTTCACTTGTATATCAATGTGTTTAAGGAACTGGTACATGAGAAGCATATATAAACTCTCCCGACTCGCCAACACATCCCGAACCGAAACCTCAGGCGGTCTACCTCGGGATCTAAGGGATTCTAGTAGCTTCGTCCTGGCGGCGCGATACTCTACGCACAACCACACGACGTGCTCGATGTCCTGATAACCGTCGCCACAGGTTCAGAGACCGCTTCCTGCGAGCCCAACACGCCGGAGATGTGCGTTGCAAATGTAGTGATTTGACATGAGCCGCGACATAACACGAATGAAATCGCGACTCACGTTCATCCCCGTAAATCAAGGTTTCGTCGATACATTAGGGATAATGGAATGTAGCCATCATCCTAGTTCGCCATTGCTCCATGAAGCTTGCCAACTTTCGAGAGGTTTCTGAAGAGAGATACTGAAAAATTCATTGAAGCATATTGGTCTTTCATAAATATCACCTTCTAATGCGCCCACCTTAGCCAATGAGTCTGCCTTTTCATTTCCCGGAATGGAACAATGCGAAGGGACCCAGACTAACCGTTCAGATAAAGTTCGCGTATTTTGGGGGATACTTTTCTGGCTTCATTTCTCGGAGAGCTTCTATTGAACTGTCCATGACAATGAAACAATGGTCTTTAGGCAAGGTTTCACTGATCTCGAGGGTGTACTGAATAGCAGCTAATTCTGCGACGTAAACTGAAGCCGGATCACTGAGTTTGTACGAAGTGGTGATGTTCAGATTGAAGATGTCGAAGCCTGTGGACCTGTTGATGTTTGGTCCGTCAGTGTAAAACACATTTTTACAGTTGACTGTTCTAAATTTATTATGAAAGATATTAGGGGCCACTCGAGGGCGTAAGTGATCCGGAAATCCACCAATCTCTTCTATTTATATATTTATTTATTCGTCCAACAAATTTAGACTATAGACAAAAAAGTTACAATGGTTTCTTATATGCTATACATTATTTCTACGATTTGGTTTCAATTTTTCTTTTATTTGTTTCCTGGACATAGTTAGATCGATTTTTGGCAGTTTTCGTTATAAAAGCGCATCATTTGAATCATAGGATTATTTATGGCATAATTTGTTTTATATTTTTTGTCGTGAATACGACTTACTTTACTATGGGGCTCCTTTTCAAAATTAGCCATACGGAAGAATGGGCAGAACTTAATCGTGAATATCTCGACTTGTATTAATGGCAGCAACAAAATTCTTTCACTATTTCATAAAAAATATGATCAGGAATTTAGGATAATATGTTGTACAGTGTGAGATAACTAAAAACAATTCAAAAATTCAGTTTTCTGAAAATTTTAAAACAACGCGGAAAAGTTTTTACTTTTGCTTGGGTTTTTCGCGCAAGGACGACGATTTTGAGGTAGTCAGGCACATAACAGTTCGGCTGAAAAGTTCGTATCGTTTAATAGAAACACACATTTTTTTGCCAAAATTCGTTTTTATTATTCAACATAATTGCCATCAGAGGCGATACAGCGATTATAGCGATCTTCCAACTTTTCAATACCATTTTTGTAGTACGATTTGTCCTTTGCCTTAAAATAGGCCTCAGTTTCAGCGATTACCTCTTCATTGCTTCTAAATTTTTTACCAGCAAGCATTCTCTTGAGGTCTGAGAACAGGGAAAAGTCTCTGGGGGCATAATCTGGAGAATACGGTGGATAAGGGAGCAGTTCGAAGCCCAATTCGTTCAATTTCAGCATGGTTTTCATCGACTTGTGACACGGTGCATTGTCTTGATGAAACAAAACTTTTTTCTTCTTCAAATGAGGCCGTTTTTTTAAATTTCGTCCTTCAAACGGTCTAATAACGCTATATAATAGTCACTGTTGATGGTTTTTCCTTTTTCAAGGTAGTCGATGAAAATTATACCATGCGAATCCCAAAATACAGACGCCATAACCTTACCGGCCGATTGTTGAGTCTTTCCACGCTTTGGGTTCGGTTCATCGCGTGCAGTCCACTCAGCTGACTGTCGATTGGACTCCGGAGTGAAGTGATGGAGCCATGTTTATTTCGATATAACAGCTCCAAACACTGCTCAGAATCATCAATTCGTTGTTGTTTTTCATCGATTGTGAGCTCACGCGGCACCCACCTTTCTCATATCCAAATATTCGTAAATAATATGTCCAACACGTTCCTTTTATATCTTTAGGGTGTCAGCTATCTCGATCAATTTCACTTAACGGTCATCGAAAATCATTTTGTGGATTTTTTTCACGATTTCATCGGTAACAGCCTCTTTTGGACGTCCACTGCATTCATCGTCTTCGGTGCTCATATGACCAGTACGAAATTTACCACTTACGAATTGTTGCTTCGCCCGGTGCAGAGTCTGGTTAACACTCATCAAGCCATTTTTTGGTATCGGCGGCACTTTTTTTCATCAAAAAGTAGTGTTTCATCAACACACGAAATTCCTTTTTTTCCATTTTTTCACAATAACAAAGTAGCTTCACTCAAAATGGAATATCTCACAAACTAATAATCAGACAGCTGTCAAATTTATACACGTATCTTTTGAAGATTGATACTAACTGAAAATGGTATGGATTTAATTCTAGTGGCGCCCTCTCATAGAAACGATACGAACTTTTCAGCCGATCTGTTAGCTTCCACCGAACGTTATAAAAGGGAACCGTAGTCGAAAATCGATCATTTCTTCTTATGCGTTGGAGGAAATCAGACGTCGGGACGAGAAGACGCATCCAAACAGCGGCATCGTAGAGCGCACCTTCAGCGTGATTAAAAACCTCAAACGCTCAGATCGTAGTTCTCATTTGCTTTCCGGTCGTCAAGGCGAGAAGACGCATTAAACCAGTTTTGCATTATTTGGCACTGCGAGCGGATGTATCGTTTGTTCCAGTTCAAGCAAGAACGATTGCATCAGCTGCTGGTGCTTTGCATTATAGAAAAAGAAAACAAGAAACGAAAAGTGGACAACATTATATAAAATCAGCCGTTCTAATGGCGCTAAATGTTATCTAAAGAACTATTATGATTACTTCTTTGTAAATTTGATTTGCTTCTTGCGCTTTTCGCTGTGCGAAAATCAATCGAGAAAAATGTTCCGAACTGTGCTAAATATCGTAGAAAATTCCACAATTTGGTTTTTCTAAAAAGCAGAAATGAATCCTGTACAGCATCTTGATAGTTTCTTTCAATGAAATATGCAAATCCGAAACGAGATAATCGACGTCAAAAATCGTTGAAAATTTTAGTAGTGAAAAGGGGAAAAGTTTCGCAATTCACACAATCGATCAACTATCAATTCGAATTCGAAAGTGTAAAGAAATCGTGTCAGTTTTATTCGTATTCACGACATCCAGTTATGTCTCTGACATTACACACCCGTACTTTTTTTCGAGAATATTTGACGACTTCTGAGATGGCGGCTAGGAACATACAATTTTAGTTGTGAAAGCAATGATTCAGATTGTACTCGTTGAGAAATAATGTCGTTGATAAAATAAAGCATTGTAGCTTTGCGGCGGAAGAGGAAATGTAGTCCAGTTTAGTCTACGAAGCGCATACAGTAGAAATTGTTTTTGAACAGATTCGATGCGTTCTACGTGTACGGATGTACATGGGTTCCATACTATGCTGCAGTATTCCAAAATTGGCCTGACGTATGTTGTATATAATAATTTTATTGTGTAAGAGTCCTGAAAATTATGACTAAAACGTTTAATGAAGCCTAACATACTATTTGCTTTATTGACAATTGTATTATAATGCTCCATGAAAGTAAGTTTTTAGTCTAAAATTACGCCTAAGTCTCTAATAATTTTACATTTTTCTACAGGTTGGTTTCCTAACTATATGTTAATAGTAGGAGACATGATTTTTCTACACAAACGTTACTGAACTACATTTTTTAACGTTTAGTTGGAGTAAGCTTTTATTGCACCAAATGTTGAACACGTTAATTTCATATTGGAATATAATAAATGCTTCAGCATCTACAGCATTTATTATATCCATAAAGAGCTTCATGTCGTTTGCATATACAAGTACTTTTAGATGTTTGAGTAAGAAGGAAATGTCGTTTACGTACAAGATAAAAAGAAGAAGGCCTAAATGTGAACTTTGGGGAGCACCTGAAGTGACATTTATTGATTTGGAGCATGTGTTTTGATAGCGTACAATTTGTTTACGTTCTGTGAGATATGATTCAAGCCATTCCAAAAGTTTTTGTTCAATGCCATATTTTTTAATTTTGAATAGTAATAATGGTATGTCAATTCTGTCGAAAGCTTTGCTGAAGTCAGTATAGTGAGTTTCGACATAATTTCCATTGTCCATAGCTTCCAAAGTGAATGTAATGGATTCCAGGAAATTTGTTGACGTAGAACGACCTTTGCAAAAGCCATGTTGTTTTGGAGTAATGTATTTTTTTACTCGTTGAAATATTTTCCCATTGATGATTTTTTCAAATAATTTTGGAATGCACGAGATAATGGCAATTCCTCGATAATTACGTATGTCTGATGTTAATGGCGAGACTCTTTTCTAGAGTCACCAATGTTATTGACCGCAGAGATTACTGGCGAGAAAGACCAGTTTTTTCTTGGCTCCTCTTGGGGCCACCAATGTTAATAAGGGGTATCTGTATGAAGCCTAGTGTAATTGTTTCGCAGCCGGATAGCTCTCGTAGCGGTCTATCCACCTTGAAAATCAATTACACTTCAGCTGCTTTCGGACAAGTAAGTTACCCTCTGACTGCAGTGAATTGCAAGTGATTTATTTTAACGAAATCTTACCTATATATACAAGTATTTTCCTTACAAGAAATGTAAATGTTGCGCGACATTAACCGCAACATTCTCGGTTTTCCCTTTCCATCCCATTGCGGGATCCTAGCTCACACGGATACCTAGCTATGTCAGCGCGCGCATCTAGTTTTACCTGCTTGTTTACAAAGGTATTATTTACTTCATACATCCTGGTGCGCGGCTCAGACCGATGCTGTGTGTTTACATATTTTAGTCCTTATCGAAAGCTGAGCGGAAAGATTTTATTGCTCTAAATGTGGAAATTCCTATATTTGGCCCTAGACCCGCTTGAAGAGCGGCTTGTCTCGGCTTGCACACAAATCATAAATCTATACCTGCTTTATTCAGGCACTACAACCGCTTGAAGAGCGGTTTAGTTTTGTTCATTATTTTCTTAAAACTTTACAATGTCCAGACCCACTCTTTGGGCCATCGGATAAAATCCCTGATTTGATTTAATTATAAACTGATATAATTGAATTATTAACCTGGTCCGTAACACTCCGGCCCTGATAAATTAATAAATTTATTAAATATGAACGGACCATTTATATATGATTCACTTTCTTTACAGCTGTGACTCGACTTCTGAGTCAGTAGTTCTAGTTGGATGACCTCTACGACGAGCTATTGGTGATCCCTCTGCGTTGGACCTGGTTTCGATGTTCGACGTCTTCTGGTTAGATTTGTGTTTCAGAACTTTGCACATCAGTAAAACACAAAGTGCCGTTATTATAATTCCGATCAGGAATAATAACGCGCCAATCCAAATACGATGATAAGTGTTTATCGGTGCCTCAGTTTCCACTATATCTAGAAAATTCTTGTAAGGATTCACCGACCATGGTGTAGTTGATCTTTCTGTCGTCGTGTTGTCAATATTCAACTCGATGTCAATCTGTGACCTTGGCTTAAAATAGGTAAACGTTGCCTTGTTACTAATTTTCATGGTTGCATAAATTGTTTCCTTTTTCGCTTTTATCTTGCATTCTGGTGTCATCTCGACAATTGCTGCTTCGTATGGCGGTGAAATTATTGTATTTTCACAATGAACTACGATCGTGCTGGGATTATTCGTATAATAAAGTACAGAGTTCCGCATAGGAAGATGTATTAGTCGTGTATAATTACCAGGTAATCGATTAACTATACATCCGATTTTTGGTTCTACATGTAATATTGCAGCAGATATGCAGTCGGGTGCCTTTAATATTTTTGGTTGATTCATGATAAAATAACTGCTTTTTAATGTTACCATTTCCTTCGTCGAGTAGAAGTATTCTCCTTTGACATTTATAGCAATATATGGGTTTTCTACAGAGATTCTTTATTCTCGTGATGTGGAATAGCCATAGCATTGAAAATTTCATAATTTTCCTTATTTATAATTACCGTCGTCATGGTAATCATTATTGTGCCATTCACTATCTTTGAATCATATTGAATTGCAGAAGGGTGATCTAAAAGCTTATACCCATTCGGCAATTGCTCAGTAATGTTATGCAATATTTCCTGAAGTTCTATTTTATCCAAAGGATAGGAACGAATCCTTCTATATTTTGCCAATATTTCGTCGATTATTTCTCGAGCAAGAAATACTATCTACATGGCTTTTCTTTGAGTAATAGCTACACGGTCTTCTGTATAATGAACCTTAAGTTTATCCATTCCGTCATGAAGGATAGAAATCCTGCTTGCAAATGTGTCTCCCATCTGTGCTGCTTTTACATTCATTAGGTTCACAGAATGCGCTATTTTATCGAACCTTTCATCTTCGTGTATGCGCATAGCTTGAATTTCGTCATCGACATCGTTTCCACCAAATAATAAGTCCTTGAGAAATCCTAATATTCCTCTTCCTCTTTTTATTCTTGTAGAATACTGCATCTCCAATTTTGCATTACTTGCCTGACGTTGTAATGATGTTACTATTTGTTCCATATTGCGATCTCTTGTTAGTTTTTTCAACATAGCCAATGCCGTAGATAACTTATGGTGAATTTCATCAATAGTATTCATGTCCTTTTCCGGGATCACTTGTGTATTTAGATTCGTCTTCCATGTTCCTCTTTTGAGGACGCATGTTCCATAATGGTTGAAAAACAACCCGTCCTCTTCAATTGGTTTTATTTCAAAGTGCTTCCCAATGATAAAAGTGTAACAGACATAATTATTAATTTCGAAATTGTACCAGTGAAGAGTCGAATGCGCTTTTTCTTTTTCACTAAACCATTTGATCTTCCTTCAATTTCATACTATCAACTAGTGCTGTAACTTCTTTATTTTGTTCAAAAGAAACTGTTTCTGGTATCGCCTCGATTTTATCAATCGAATTTGTTTTCATGTTCCAAGCAACTGCTGATGCACCAGAGTCGACTGAAGATGATTCGATGACTGTTTCGAGTTTTCTGGTTTCTTTCACTGGTTCTGACTTGGTTTGCACAGTGTCCGCAGAATTTTTCAACTGGGCAGCAATTTCGTTCGAATCATTATTAATTAGCGTTTGTGATTCGGTTGATCGTAAAGCAATAGATGTAAAATCCTTCTCTACTATCATGACATCAGTCGATATAATATTAGAGACTAAAAAGTTGCTTGCTGCGTTAACGACTTCTTTTTCTACAGCCTCATCTGTATTTTGTTTACAGTCACAGTGCTGCGTTAACGACTTCTTTTTCTACAGCCTCATCTGTATTTTGTTTACAGTCTTCTTCCTTGGTGAGATCATCTTCTCGATCAGTGTTCATCATTTGCCCGTCAACATTTTCCTTCTCAATCGGTGTCGCAATTTTAACAGTCTTGTTATATACCATTACTTGCATGACGTTGGTTTCAGGCTGCCCTTGGTCATCACAATCTCTCCACAAAACCCTTTGAACATGTTGATCTTCTGACTTTATTTTGACTTGATGAAATATCTCCTTGATATCTCCACTGATCGCAATTGTTCCTTGCAGCAACTTTAGTGATACGCCAAATAGTGTAGTAGTGGCGTCCGGCCCTGATAGCAAGGCTGAGTTAATGTAAACTCCTTGTACTTTAGCCGCTGCATCGAAGACCAATCTTGGTTTGCGTGGTAGCTTGTTATTCCAAACAATGGAATGTGGAAGATAGTAAACTCGTGGCTTTAATTGATTAAGCTCTGCCTGTGTTTTTTTATTGTTTATCGTCTTCGATTAAAAAAAATATATCGCACAGACTAAATCTAATTCTAAATTAACTCTACTCCTATTCGTCTTTTGAAAGTGTCCTTACTAATATTAAAATCAAAGTGGTTGTAAACGCTATTGAAATGTCGACAGCAAACATCTATTGGATTGTTTTGTCCATACTGCGTTCGATGAGCCACAGGTCGGAAAAATTCAGTTCTCCTCAGTGATCTACCAGGAACGTTGATATCTAATTCGGCCAACAGCACAGGGCAGTCCATGTTGTGCGATATCATATCGAATTTAAACAGTCGCTGCAAGTATATTCGCCTATTTCGTAGAGTGGGAAGATTGATGAGAGCGCAGCGATGATCATAGGGAGGAAGTTGTGAACGATTTTGCCAAGGAAGTTGCCGAAGGGCAAATCTGATGAAGCTCTTTTGTACTCGTTCGATACGATCTATGTGGATAGCGTGGTACGGCGACCACACAGTAACTCCATATTCGAGAATGCTACGAACCAGAGAGATGTACAGTGACTTCAGACAATAGATATCCGTAAAGTCGCGAGTATTGCGTTTGATGAGCCCTAATACTGCATATGCCTTTGCTGTCATGGTTGAGTAGTGTTCTGTGAATCGAAGTTTACTGTCGAGAATAATACCAAGATCCTTGACCGATGTTACTCTTTTTATAGGGACAGCGTTCATAGTATATTCGAACACAATTGGTGATCGTACTCGTGCAAAAGTAATGATGATTTTTCAATATTCACTCTCATACCGTTTTGATGGCACCATGTTAGAATTCTCTCGATATCCATCTGCAGAGCACAACAGTCCACCAGAGTTGTTATGATGCGATAAACCTTTAAATCATCCGCATATACGACTTTACACGATGTAAGTCTGTCACAGAGGTCGTTGATGAAAAGTACAAACAGTAGAGGCCCGAGATGACTTCCTTGAAGAACTCCAGATGTAATGTTGAAGCTTACTGAACACGAAGAACCAAGCCTTACAGATGCACTACGATTTGAAAGGTATGAAAAGATCCAGTTGGTTAACCAATCGGGGAAGCCAATTCTTTTCAGTTTCTCTACTGCATGTTGATGTGGAACACAGTCGAAAGCCTTTGAAAAGTCTACATATACTGCATCGATCTGCTGACGTTTTTCAAGTTTGCTAATAAGCGAAGACACATAGCTCATCAGGTTTGTTGTAGTAGAGCGGTTTCTGACGAAACCGTGTTGATCCAAAGATATTATGTGTTTTACTGCAGGGTAGAGAATGTTCAACAGCATGCTTTCAAAAACTTTTGGAAGACAGTTTAGAATAGAAATTCCCCGGTAATTCATTACATTATGCACGTTTCCGGATTTGTGAATTGGTATAATTAAAGCCTTCTTTCACGATTGAGGGAAAATATTCTCAATAAGCGAACGATTGAATAGTATAGACACCGGTGAAGCCAAAGATGACGAACATTGTTTGACAAAGGTCGGCTGAATTTTATCCGGCCCGGCTCCCTTGGTATTATCGACAGAACAAAGATGTTCATACACCTCACGTTCGGAAAAAGAAATCGTTGGTAAACTGAAGTTGTAAGTAGGCAAACTACTCAGGTACTGTTCCGACAAAGGTGGTGAGTTATTACTTAGCACACTTTGAAAGAAAGACGCGAATAGATTTGCGGACTCCTCGGATGATGAAGAAATTCGTCCCTGATAGTTGACACTTTCCGGAAATTCTCGGTTAGATGTTTTATTACGCAAATAATTCCAAAACATCTTCGGATCATCCTTCAAACTGGTCTCAAGCCTGTGTACGTATGACCGAAAACATGTTGCATTAAGAGAATCGAACTGACGTTCTAAATCACGCACAAGCAATTTATCGCTTTCTCCTCTTGTCCGAAAAAATCGTTTACGAGCTTTTCTAAGCCGATTGCGAGTATTACGCAGCTCTGCATTCCACCAAGGCCGTTTGTTCTGTGGACGAGACCTACGACTGATTCGGGGAACGTGCCGTTGAAAAATTGAGCCCAATTCATCATAGAATCTCTTCACAGCGTCATCTAAAGAGCCCAAAGTTAATATCTCCAACCAGTTTATATAAGAAATTTCTGCGTTCAGAGAATCAAAATTGCAATGTTTGAAATCATAAATTTCTTCCACGTTATCATTCATAGATAAGTTAACCAAAACGTCAATAGTCAAAACAAACGGTTGATGATGACGATCTAGTTTCATTAGGCTCTGGGGGGGTTCTATTAATTCGATATCACCAGCATTGCTTACAAAAGCCAGGTCCAGTAGTTTACCGTTTTCATTCGTTAAATAGTTCATTTGCTGCAAACCAGATGCAATCATCGATTCAGTTAACAGAGTTTCGTGTTCGGAAGATACGTTGGTCGGTATAAAGCTGAAAATTTCATCATCGAAATTCCATTGTAGGAAGGGTAAATTGTTATCGCCCAGAATAATAACTCTCTCGCGTTCTCTAATCTGATTACACAGATTGTTTATACAAGAAGAATGCCGTTCATACAAAGCGAGATTGGAGTTTGGAGGTAAGTAAATAGCACACAGAAAAAATGACACAGTACTATACTCGACCCGGATAGCGATTTGTTCTAAGCAGTCAGCTCCAACGAGTGTTACAATATTGCTTCGTATGCCTCTCTTGACTGCGATCAAGACACCACCACCACGAGAGAACCGGCTAGAGAAGCAATTACGATCGCAACGATATATCATGTACTCGTCGGACAGCTCCGAGTTTTTAATATTTTTGTTGAGCCAGGTTTCGGTTAGCACCAAAATATCGTAATCGGAAATAGCGAGTGCTGCATAGAGTTCATTAGTTTTGGTACGGAGGCCTCGAACGTTTTGGTAGTATATCGTAAGCCTATGTTGTGATCCATCGGTAGTGTTATTAACATAGGGGTCAGAAGCAGGACATTGTAATTCAAACGACATGTGTTCGGTTATAGTAACATTTTCATTGTAAGATGTACACGAGATAACCTGCTTAGTAATGTTAACTGGTAAAAAATCACTGCGATGGTTGGACAGGAAAGGTCGATCGTGCTTGAAAATCAAACTCTCTGAAGATAATACCCTTCTGCCAGGTAGAACTGGATAATGCAACAGATTTGAATCGCGAGTCTAGACCAACTTTGAACGATACAAATGAAAGTTCGTCAAGATTCTTACCTTTGGGAACTAACTTTCGCACGTCAATAGTTTCACTGATGTTCAAATTTCTTTGCACCAATTCTCGTATATCAACCTCCGTAGCAGTTGGATGAAAGCCGGATAAGTACAACCAAAACAAATTTTGATTTGGGTTACGCTGAGCTAGTGGTATTGTCACATTCGGTTCCATGTCTTTTGTGCCTTCCATTAAATTTTGACTAGGTTGATTAAGATCAGTGTCCAATCGGGGGCGCTTGCGAGATGAATTTAACGTACTATCCTTTCGCTGGGATCGATTCTCGAGTACGGTAGGTAAGTACTGGAGGATTCTATTTATTTTTTCACTGTTCTACTCCATCTCAAGTCGAAGGTCCTGAAGTGCTTTATTGTGCTCAGCACTGATGGCTTCCATTGCATTGTTTGTTGACAGAACTGTTTGGCGAAAGGTTGCATTTGCCATCATTTTGGAACACGCATTGCACATCCAGAAAAGCTGGGAGTATTTGGAAATAGCTTCACGGATGGCAGCTGACTGTTTCACGCACTTCAGGTGAAAAGATGATCTGCAAAAACCACTGCAAACAATTTCATCTGCCTTTTCCAAACCGCAAGCACAGGCACAGCAAATAGAAGTAGCATCCATTGTTATATTCGCGGCTGTTAAGATTTGATCGAAAATATGTGCTAAAATCGGCTCGGAATCAGGTGAACTCGAGTGTTTTCGCATGAAACGATGACCGATGAACAAACACGAAAGGCGTTGGAAGTCAAAAACCGAAAATATAAACGGAAAAAACGTTGATTAGAAATTCAGCAAATCACAAGCTAACAAAGTTGTTTACCTCGAACTGTCAAAAAAAAGAGTGTTAAGTGTTAAGTTGCGTATATACCCTATCCTGTCGTAATCGGCAATTGTGTTTTTCGCCCAGTGTTTCAACTCAGGATCTCGTAATAACGTTCTTTCCGTTGACACCAATCTTCTCATTGCATTTTTATAACTCTCCGGAAATGTTTGTTTCGTCCCAATAAGCCAATTCCGTACCTGCCATCTTCATACTTTATTGTGGGTTTCATTATTGCATCTGCCTTTTCTTCCTCGAACGATTTCGGTAGTGTTGTGACCACTTTGACCTTTTCCATTTCTTCTGCTTGTTGTATTATCATAGAGTAATTGCCTTCGACTCTATGTCTTGTGTTTCCAAAAACGAACCATGCTAGTTTTGTTCGTAATGCTGTTGGTTCATTTGCTTTTCCAATCCGTTTTTCAAACGGAATTAAAAGATGACTATGACTCAGTCCAATAAGAATTGTCGGTTGTACATCCTTATAGGTTTTCAATGGAATATTCTTCAAATATGGATATTCAGTCTGCAGTTTTTTAACATCCATTGATTGCTTAGGCAGTTGAAGATTGCTGATCCTCCTTACACCCTTAATAGTGAACTCCTTGTTGGATTCGCCATGAATTTTAAGTTGAACCCTGCGGCTCTCCTCCTCATTTCTGGTGACATTTTGTGTCCATTTAAGCGTTAGTGGATCAGACCTTCCTTGTAGCTCTAGTTCTCTAGCCGTATTTTCGTCGAGAAGCGTGACTGACGAACCGGCATCCAAAAATGCACACGTATCAATTTTCTTATTCCCGTTGCGCAAAGTTACAGGTACTATTTGGTAGAAAACGTTTTGTTTGGTGTGTTCGTGGTGGTTATTTAATTCCACCTCTTGAATTTCTTCATCCTTTGGTACCTCTTTTTTCGTGTATTTGATGTGTAGTAACGGGTGATGCTTTTTGTTGCATCCATCTATTCCGCAGCATTTGGTTTTTCTACAGTCTCGCATTTTATGATTCTTAAATACAAGACAGCTCAAACATAGTCCTGATTTGAAGGCCAGATTGTTTCTTTCTTCTGGTTTCAATACTTTGAATTTGGTGCATTCAGGTAATTTATGACCATCACTACACATAACGCATTTATCTACATCCTTGCTTTGATGCATGTTTACATGTATTTTTGATTTTCGCTCTGGTTCTTTATGTGATGCGATTATCAACCTGCTAGTTCTAGCATGTGGCTTTAGCCATTCATTTAGATCCGATAGTGTTTTTATCGGTGTATCATCTCGGTATTGGTCCTCGTACCATTTTATTTGTAAACCATATGGTAACTTTCGTACCATGTCTTCCACAAGTCTGCGGTCTATTAGATACTCTTCTCTGTCTAAGAGTGATACGTTGCAGACGAGATTATCCAATGAATCGGATATCTCTGCTATCAGATTTCGAGTATCCTTTTTTATATTAATCAAATCTGCCAATAATTCCTTATAGACTAGTTCGGGTCTTCCGAAATTTTCCTCTAGTCTCTTTATTATTTGATCCACACTGTTTGGATCCATCATTAGTTGACGCACGCTTTTCTCTGCGTTGCCGTACAACACAGGCTGGAGCCTAGTTAGATTCTCCAGATTGTTAAACAACCCCTCTTTGGTTGTTTCCAAGAATATTTTCTTGAATTTATGCCATTCCTTGGCCGTGCCTCCATATTTGGGCAAACTCATAAGCGCTTGTCGTTTCAAATAAACCGTCCAATCGGGCTCTTGTTTGGTGGGTTTTATTCCTGCTGCCGATGTACCTGGTACAGGCTCTTCAGTTTCTGATTTAATTGCCTGCATGGATTCCATCGCAATTCTATTTTCCCGACCTATTTCCTGGATGACGTCTTTATTTAGCGATTGTTTTTGTTGAGTTTTCAATTAAATAAGTTCCCTTTCTGCGTCTAAACATTTAGGGCATATCCATCTTTCTTCCTCTGGTGGTGAAATTGAAAGTTTCACACACTTCAGATGAAACCATCGATCGCATTCGTCGCATGCGATCATAGCTTCTTTTTTATCAGCTGCCGTACACAGACGGCAACTGCCATGGGGGTTGTGCTGAGTGACGTGAGCGCGATCTTCGTGAGTTCTAGTCCTCTCTGGAGGACACCAATGCTAATGGCGAGACTCTTTTCTAGAGTCACCAATGTTATTGACCGCAGAGATTACTTTCTGCAGCCACCAATGTTACTGGCGAGAAAGACCAGTTTTTTCTTGGCTCCTCTTGGGGCCACCAATGTTAATAAGGTCCCTTTGCTGCGTTGAGGTTTTCAAGTGCATTGAATATTTCTTGCTTTAATAATTGATTGATACTGAAGTCATTAGAAAGCTCGGCATATGATGTATATATTTCTTTAAAAAAATGCAAATAAATTACAAATTTCAGTGCTATTACTTTCAGTAGCTCCGTCTAGGTTTATCTGGGAAGTAAGGTTACTATTCTTCAGTTTTGTTTTAACATAGCTAAAGAATTGTTTAGGATGCTCTATGATTTCGCTTTCGACCTTAAAATTATATTCTTCGTGTGCCAAGTTGATTGCTATTTTCAGGTCATTGCAAATGTCGAGGTAGTTTTGTTGATTGATAACACTTTTATCTTTTCTATAAGTCTTATGTGCTTTCTGCTTTCTATTTTTCAGGTTTTTCAATTGCGGGTTGAACCAGACAGGCAATTTGCTATTGTGACTTCTTCTTTTTCTTTTACTGGTACAATTTCCGAAATTAAGTTGTTAATAATTAGAATTTTTTCACTTCTTCCACCTAGCTTCTGGTTCCATATTCGACATATTTTTTTCTACGGTTTGAAAGAATAGCTCGAAAGTTGTTTTGTTAGCATTTTAATGGGGAAAATACACAGAAGCAAAAATATGTTGTTGTCCTGATATAAATACTTTGGTCCAAACATCTTCAAATTCTTTGTGTTTATTTGTTTCAATTTTGTCAGATGAAAAGTCAGCACTGCAATGAAGACTCCACCTCCAGAATTTTTGTTGGATAGTGCTAAGTAACGGTCATGCCGGAATACGTTATAGTTATTTCCAAAAATTTCTTCGCATTTTACGCTTTCGTCCCAATTACTTTCAGTTCCAAGTATAACTGGGAAAGAAGATGATAAAATATTTTGTTGAATTTCCTTCATTTTGGCTGGGCTTTTCATGCGATTGAAATTCTGACATTCAATCGCATTCTGTTGTGAATGCGAAGAAATTTGAGGTTTTGAATGAAGTGTAGTGTCACTTGCGTCATTATAGGATATTATCTCAATAGAGGGCGTCGTTTTTTCCGAAAAATCAGCCTTGTAAAATTGCGTTCGGCTTCCCGGATTAGTTGGAGTCAGCGGATGTGTTCACTTGTCAAAAATTTCCCATAAGAGTGCAGGTCGGCCAGCGATTCCTTAGGTTTTATTCCATATTCCTGATGCACTTCGATGAAGATTCGTAGGAATTCGTTGTTGGAAGGCCTTCTGATGCAAATAGCCTTTTTATACTAGTTGGTGTCATACCCTCGATGCATACTGTAGGTTGTTGATTGACGTTGATGACAAATACAGACGGACGACGTGCATTATTTTCGGGTCACGAAGTCTTGCTTTCAAGTAGCGTTCGTCGTCATTTGCAGATTGTGAAGTAACACATGGATCAATAAGTCCCGAGACTATCAATGGAAACAACTTTTTTTTGCAATTTTTTTTTATTAATCAACATAATCACCTTTTAGGGTGATACAATGGTTCCATAAACTGCTTTCTGAATCATCGACTCGTTGCTGTTTTTGTTCCATCGAAAGTAATCGCGGCACCCACTTGGAAAAAACCTTTTTCATGCTCAATTTTTCATGAAGGATAGTAAATACACTTCCATATCATATCTGTGTCATCTCAGCAATCTCATGGAGCTTCACTTTACGATCTTTCATTATAATTTTTGTCACTTCACTCACATTTTTCGGTGTAATGGCTTCCACAGGTCAACCCGAGCGTTTCGCGTCATTTGTGTCGGTACGACCACGTTTAAACTCGGAGAACCACCGACAAATCGTTGCTTTTGATGGACAAGAGTCCGGATAACATTTTTCAATCCATTATTTCGCTTGAACATTATTTTTATCCATTAAAAAACAATGTTTTATCAAAACACGAAACTCGGTTTTTTCCATTTTTTAAACAAACTACAAAACGACTTTACTCCAACCTCGATAACTCAGCTGTTTCTGGTCGGATCGACTTAAAATTTTGACCCGTTTCAAGCAAAGGTTAGTACTCTAGAAAGACGTGGTTACTGGTTTACTACGAGCGCCATCTCTGCTTTAGTCTCAGGACTTATTTATCCATGTGTTAAGACGTACAATGGGAGGACGCATTGGATCAATCTCGAATTGGCTGTCTGTATTCATGTCCTGTAATATTGCAGACGTATTTATGATCTGTGATATTGCAGATGTATTCACATAGTAACATACGTGGGTGGTGCAGCTTTGATGGCATTACTTCCTAAGACCGGAGTAGTGTTGTTTTGAATACTTCTTGTTCCTTTGTAAGGGTTGATTGTTTCACCTTTTTGAAAACTTATGAATTTTGAGGCAATATCTGCACCTGGATGCCCGGACAATTGAACCCGTGCAGCTGCTAGTAAATCTTTCTCCAAGGGTAAGATATATTGTAATGACATATTATTGTTATTGTTGTGGCAGGTATTGTTACTATTAGTGTTGAAGTTGCTGTTGTAGTGCACAACAGCAACTTCAACACTAATAGTAACAATACCTGTCATTGATGTGTCGAAGAACACAGTAGAATCATAAGTATCCAATCAATGAACACGGTAATCAAAATACAAGGACATAAAACGGGTCTGAGAATTGAGCTCGACAAGCCTTTCGTAATAGGGTAGTTATGTAGTGTGTAAAACGAGAGTTAAAAAGATTAGCCTCGTGTTTTCACATAGTACATCATATAATCTCATTAGAGATAACTTCTGACCCCACTGTCAGCTCACAAGGTTTCCCGGCGGTAAGCGTGGCCGGAAGATGGTCGCACCCTTAGAAGAGCAGACCGGCAACAAGACGCTGCATAACCATACACTAATAATACCTACAACATTTTTAAGATTTTCCAAGGCGATTTGATTTAAAAAAATGTTCCGGTAGTCGGACTTGGACAAAATTCAGTAAATCATTAATATGACCATCAGTGGTTTATTTGGTTACAGACTGTCATGGTCTGCAAACTAGAGAGAATCAATAGCCAATATAAAAAGGTAGTTTATGAACAAAGTATCTTACAAATTGACATTTTTACACTAAGCATCCCTGGTGCATACTACTCTCTAATTCCATTGGATCCAAATGAAATTCAGGAGCTTTGTATAAGACTATAAAACCTTTCATTTGAATCTAAAGCAAAGTCTTGGCATTACACTCCTATTGTGGAATTTTACCTATCTGTTTCAACAGACTTCGCAGCTGATTCATTGCACTACACTACAATCCTACATGGCCTTCCAGGTAGGGGCTCGAACATACGACAACTAGCTTGTAAGACCAGCACTCTATGCATTGAACCACCAATCCGGGCCAAATTCATTTGTGAAAAGTGAGTGACATTATTTTCACATATTTTGTGCATATCACCCTGTAATTCAGAAACCAGAAGTCGGATTAAAATGAAAATCAGGAACTTTGTATGGGACCATAAGACTTTTTATCTGAATTTGAGGCTTTGAACATCAGTGGAACCATCTCCGAGTAAAGTGAGTAACATCATTTTCACATTTCTTACGCCTATCACCTTGTAAATTCGAAACCAGTACTCGGATCCATATGAATTTCCGGAACTTTGTATGGGACCATAGGACTTTTTTTTTATATAAAGTTTTTTTTATTCAGGCCAATTTGCGTACAAGCTTTACGTGGCCGAATGAGCCATGTTTTTATTAGATAAAATAATTTTTTTACCGTTGGATCTCGTTGTCACCCTTTTTCTAGGGGGAAAGGAGCTTCCATTTTTATCTTGCGATGAGTGAGGGGCACTTTGTTCGTGGCTCGTCTCGTCCTCCATTGCCGCATCGGTGGTATCGTTGTTGGTTTCCGTTTTTTCTTTGTTTTCCTTGTAATTCGCATTCTTGGGTTGGTTGTTAGTTGCTGTAGACGCGCCTTGTTGTGCATTATTTGCAGTTGTTGGTGGGTTTGATGGTACAACAGAAGTACTGCGCTCACTAGTTTCCGTTGTTGGGCGGTTGTCCTTATTTTTGTTTAAAGATGTCCTTTTTGCAGTTTCAGTGCAAGGTTTGCCGTAGTGTGCAGGTTGTTCACAAAACTGACATGTAACCAGTTGATTTTCATACGTAATCAGCGTTTTACACGGATGTATCCCGTCTTGATCACAAATGATGTAAGATGGAATTGCTTTACGTAGTTGCATACGTACTACTCGCACGCCATTCCGGATACCCGGAAAAAAATTCCGCCATACTTCCCATTCGATGGAAAGAACTTCACCGTACTGCGACATACATTCCCGAACATACTGCTAGCTGGTCTGCGGGGGAAGGTCATGCACGCGTACTTCTATGGCATTGTCCACCATGTACACAGGGATTTTATATTTAACATTGTCATGATCAATACTGTGCACCCCGTTATTAACCGAAGCAAATGCAATTGCATCTTTTTCACGTTTGAACATAATGTACACACAGTTAGACGCCTTGTTGAATTGAATCTCACTTACATCAGTAACGTTTAGATGCATTCGTTCCTTAAGCAAGATTTCAATTTCGGTTGCTGCTGGCCTAACTTTGCAGCGCTTGAAATCAATACAAATTGAATTTGGCCTTGTAGGCCAAGTTTCAGGCTTTGTTAAATCGTATTTGCCCATTTCGTACACTCTATTGTTCACTACACTGTATTGTCTTTGTTTCTATCGTCTCGACCGTAAGCAATTGTCGACTGTGTCTGATGAGATGCCAGCACGAACTCCATACGACTTTTGATTTGAATCTGAGTTTATGAAAGTCGGTTTGCCTACCACCGAGAAAAGTTAGTAACATTATTTTTACAGTTTTTATGCATATAACCCTGTAATTCCGGAACCAGAAGTTGAATCCAAATCAAATATCGAAACTTTGTATGAGATCTTAGGACCTTCCGTTTGAATACAATTTTGTTGAAATCGGTTTAGCCATCTTTGAGAAAAGTGAGTGAAATTATTTTCACATTTTTGGTGGGATCCAAGTGAAATTTCGGACCTTTGTATAGGGTTATGAAACCATTCATTTGAATCTAAGTTTGTGAAAATCGGTTCAGCCATCTCTGATAAAAGTGAGTGACAATAACTGTCACACACACACACACACACACACACACACACACACACACACACACACACACAGACAGACAGACATTTACTCAGTTTGTCGAGCTGAGTCGAATAGTATATGACATTCGGCCGTCTGGGCCTCGGTTCAAAAGTCGATTTTCGCAGTGATTGTATAGCCTTTCTATATGCGAAAGGCAAACATATTTTTGAAATTGACATTTTTACACTAAGCACCCTACTTCCGAAGCATTTTTACACTAAGCACCCTACTTTAATCCGAATGAAAATTGAAATATTTTTAGGGCATCATAAGACCTTTTCAATGGAAACTAAGATAGTTAAAATCGGTTTAGCCAACTCTGAGTAAAGTGAGTGGCATTTTTTTTAAAATAAGTGGTGACTTTTCAGCCCTATTATATATATGATTTGCTTATTACCATGAGGACATTATTTGCTTACTCAATTCTGAGATTTTTGTGTAGGGAAAATTCTAAACCTACTTGTATTGTGTAATGGGGAAAAGGAACTTATATACTAACTCACTAGCTAATACAGAGAGCGAATCGATTCAATTGAAGATTGCATCGATTTTTGTCGGAATTAGCTTATAATATTATGTGACATTACATCTAATGGTTCTATATTTGTGAGTCTGTGTAACTCATTTGTACTAAACCAGAGAGGACGCTTCAAAATCATTTTCAGAATTTTATTCTGAATCCTTTGAAACGTTTTCTTCCTGGTGGAACAACAACTTGACCAAATTGGTACTGCATAAAGCATGACTGGTCTGAAAATTTGTTTATGAATTAACAATTTGTTATTTAGACAGAGCTTAGAATTTCTGTTTATAAGAGGATATAAACATTTAATATATTTATTACACTTTGCCTGGATTCTTTCAATGTGATCCTTGAAAGTGAGTTTTTTGTCAAACGTTAAATCTAAGTATTTAGCTTGATCAGACCATGTCAATTCCAAGCTATTCAATTTGAGAATGTGATTATTGTTTGGTTTAAGAAATGAAGCTCTTGGCTTATGAGGAAAAATAATTAATTGCGTTTTTGCTGCATTTGGTTTAATTTTCCATGTTGACAGATAATCACTAAAAATATTTAAACTTCTTTGTAGGCGACTGCAGATCACTCTTAGATTTCTACCTGTGGCTAACAGACTTGTGTCGTCACAGAATTGCGATTTCTGACAACCAACGGGTAGTTTTGGAAAGATCAGAAGTGAAAATATTATACAAGATTGGAGCTACGCTCGAACCCTGCGGAACGCCGGCTCGTACGGGTAGCAATTCAGATTTACAATTCTGATAGCTAACCTGAAGAGTACGATCAGTTAAATAATTTTGAATCATTTTGATCAAATAAATAGGAAAATGGAAATCAGATATTTTTGCTATTAAACCTTTGTGCCAAACTCTGTCGAATGCTTTTTCTATGTCTAAAAGAGCAACTCCTGTGGATAACCCAGAAGATTTATTTGCTTTTATCATGTTCGTTACTCTGACAAGTTGATGAGTAGTTGAATGTTCATGACGAAATCATAACTGCTCTGGTAAAAAAATTGAATTCTCATTTATATGAGACATCATTCTCAACAAGATAATTTTTTCAAAAAGTTTACTGCTAGAAGAAAGTAAGCTAATTGGTCGATAACTTGATCTTTCTGCTGGATTTTTATCAGGTTTCAGGATAGGAATTACTTTAGCGTTTTTCTATCTTTTTGGGAAGTAAGCTAATAAAAAACACTTTTAACCAGGAGTCGCAAGGCAACATCGGGAAGATTTCTAGTAAGAATATTAAAAATTCCATCATTACCAGGAGCCTTCATATTTTTAAGTTTCCTAATAATTGATTTAATTTCATCGAAATTCGTCTCAATAGTGTCATCTTGTGATAACACCTGGGTTGAAATATGCTCATATTTCAGTGAGACTTCATTTTCAATAGGACTCACAACGTCCGAATTAAAATTGTGTACCCTCTCGAACTGCTGAGCAAGTTTTTGAGCTTTTTCGCCATTTATAAGAAGTATTTGATTTCCTTCCTTGAGAGCAGGAATTGGTTTCTGAGGTTTCTTAAGAACCTTAGAAAGTTTCCAGAAAGGTTTAGAATATGGTTTAATTTGTTCAACTTCTTTAGCGAAATTTTCATTTCGCAAAAGAGTAAATCTATGTTTAATTTTTTTTTGTAAATCCTTAACTATGTTTTTCATACCATAGGATCACGAGAACGTTGATATTGTCGTCGATGAACATTCTTGAACCGAATGAGCAGTTGAAGATTGTCATCGATGATAGGAGAATTTAATTTAGTTGGAGCTTTGGGAACTGAAAGATTTCTAGCTTCGATAATGTAATGATTCAAATTATCAATTGCTGTGTCGATGTCCGCAGAATTTTCTAAAATAGTTTCATGATCCACATGGTTTCCAATGTGAGATCTGTAATCCAACCAATTAGCTCTATGATAGTTGAATATAGAACTAATAAGATTAATTATAGCTTCGTTGGTTCACTACAAATGTGACTTTGATCCGTTAGAACCAGATCAATTGTAGACGGGTTTTTCACGGAAGAGAAACAAGTAGGATTACTGGGATGAAGAACTGTGAAGTAACCAACTGAGAGTTCATTATGAAGTATTTTACCATTACTGTTATTTTGCCTGCAATTCCACTGGACATGCTTAGCATTTAAGTCCCCTATTACGAAAAATTTCGATCGATATCTTGTAAGTTTTTGCAAATCGCCTTTAAAGAAATTTAATTGTTCGCCGGTGCATTGGAATGGCAAATATGCTCCAGCGATGAAATAAATTCCATGAATGGTTTCAACTTCGATTCCCAAGCATTCAATAGATTTAGTATTGAAAGAAGGTAAAATTCGATGTTGAATTTGCCGTTGGACAAAAATGGCAACTCCACCACCCATTCCAGTAAACCTGTCAAATCGATGAACCACATAATGTGGATTACTTTTAAATTTGACATTTGGTTTTAGAAAAGTTTCGTCACAATGGCAATATGGATTTTGTGAACTTCGAGAAAATTATAAAATTCATCTTCACTCGATTTCAAAGATCGAGCATTCCAATTTAAAATATTCAAAAAATTATTTATCATCACTGATAAATTTTAAATTCATTATAATATTATTTGCAAATTGCCATCCGATTTGAAATTCTTCAAAAAGTGATGAAGTCGAATTCATTCGGATGATCATTTGAAAAAGTTGATCTTGTAGGTAGATCATTTTATTTTCAGTTATATCGCCTAAATCGACTTCATTTAAAGAAGCGAATGGCATTGAAGGAATATTTGTAGGTAGACTGCCATTAGAAGAAGATGATATGGCCGATCTACTGCAAGGCGGTTCTGTGTTTTGAATATTTTTATTAGAAGAAATAGGTGGTAGATTTCTACCTAATATACCAGCATAACCGCCATTGTTTGTGTGATCGACGCACTAAGCACTTTTTATTGATTTATAGTGGTTTTTATTCGTTTTTATTTCCTGCGTTACTCGAAGTCTCGATAAGAATTGGACAGTTTTTTGTGTCGTGGTGTAAAGAGAGAGTAAAGATAATTTGTGGTGTTTTTCGGTTAGTTTCGTTGCCGCTTTTTTGCTATCGTATCGCGAAGTGGCGCCTATCGAAGATATCGTTCTATCAAGATACTCAGTTTCACGCTCTTTCTCACACGACCGAAGCGCCATCTGAATTTCACTATCGGCATCCTGTGATTTGTTCACTATGGCTAATGCTTGTGATCGTTGTGCCAAAACTGTAAAATCGGAGGAAGATTTCGTTGAGTGTTCGGGTTTTTGCCATCATTTGGTACATATGAAATGCGCAAAACTCAACAAGCCGTTTCTGAAAGTTTTGGACGAAAATCCCAACCTGTTTTGGATATGCGATGAGTGTTGTAAACTGATAAAACTTGCTCGTTTCCGCGACTCGGTTGAAATATGCTCATATTTCAGTGAGACTTCATTTTCAATAGGACTCACAACGTCCAAATTAAAATTGTGTACCCTCTCGAACTGCTGAGCAAGTTTTTGAGCTTTTTCGCCATTTGTAAGAAGTATTTGATTTCCTTCCTTGAGAGCAGGAATTGGTTTCTGAGGTTTCTTAAGAACCTTAGAAAGTTTCCAGAAAGGTTTAGAATATGGTTTAATTTGTTCAACTTCTTTAGCGAAATTTTCATTTCGCAAAAGAGTAAATCTATGTTTAATTTTTTTTTTGTAAATCCTTAACTATGTTTTTCATACCATAGGATCACGAGAACGTTGATATTGTCGTCGACGAACATTCTTGAACCGAATGAGCAGTTGAAGATTGTCATCGATGATAGGAGAATTTAATTTAGTTGGAGCTTTGGGAACTGAAAGATTTCTGGCTTCGATAATGTAATGATTCAAATTATCAATTGCTGTGTCGATGTCCGCTGAATTTTCTAAAATAGTTTCATGATCCACATGGTTTCCAATGTGAGATCTGTAATCCAACCAATTGGCTCTATGATAGTTGAATATAGAACTAATAAGATTAATTATAGCTTCGTTGGTTCACTACAAATGTGACTTTGATCCGTTAGAACCAGATCAATTGTAGACGGGTTTTTCACGGAAGAGAAACAAGTAGGATTACTGGGATGAAGAACTGTGAAGTAACCAACTGAGAGTTCATTATGAAGTATTTTACCATTACTGTTATTTTGCCTGCAATTCCACTGGACATGCTTAGCATTTAAGTCCCCTATTACGAAAAATTTCGATCGATATCTTGTAAGTTTTTGCAAATCGCCTTTAAAGAAATTTAATTGTTCGCCGGTGCATTGGAATGGCAAATATGCTCCAGCGATGAAATAAATTCCATGAATGGTTTCAACTTCGATTCCCAAGCATTCAATAGATTTAGTATTGAAAGAAGGTAAAATTCGATGTTGAATTTGCCGTTGGACAAAAATGGCAACTCCACCACCCATTCCAGTAAACCTGTCAAATCGATGAACCACATAATGTGGATTACTTTTAAATTTGACATTTGGTTTTAGAAAAGTTTCGTCACAATGGCAATATGGATTTTGTGAACTTCGAGAAAATTATAAAATTCATCTTCACTCGATTTCAAAGATCGAGCATTCCAATTTAAAATATTCAAAAAATTATTTATCATCACTGATAAATTTTAAATTCATTATAATATTATTTGCAAATTGCCATCCGATTTGAAATTCTTCAAAAAGTGATGAAGTCGAATTCATTCGGATGATCATTTGAAAAAGTTGATCTTGTAGGTAGATCATTTTATTTTCAGTTATATCGCCTAAATCGACTTCATTTAAAGAAGCGAATTGCATTGAAGGAATATTTGTAGGTAGACTGCCATTAGAAGAAGATGATATGGCCGATCTACCTATTAATGAATTGTTTTCGTTAGAAGATGAACTGCAATGCGGTTCTGTGTTTTGAATATTTTTATTAGAAGAAATAGGTGGTAGATTTCTACCTAATATACCAGCATAACCGCCATTGTTCGTGTGATCGACGCACTAAGCACTTTTTATTGATTTATAGTGGTTTTTATTCGTTTTTATTTCCTGCGTTACTCGAAGTCTCGATAAGAATTGGACAGTTTTTTGTGTCGTGGTGGAGTAAAGATAATTTGTGGTGTTTTTCAGTTAGTTTCGTTGCCACTTTTTTGCTATCGTATCGCGAAGTGGCGCCTATCGAAGATATCGTTCTATCAAGATACTCAGTTTCACGCTCTTTCTCACACGACCGAAGCGCCATCTGAATTTCACTATCGGCATCCTGTGATTTGTTCACTATGGCTAATGCTTGTGATCGTTGTGCCAAAACTGTAAAATCGGAGGAAGATTTCGTTGAGTGTTCGGGTTTTTGCCATCATTTGGTACATATGAAATGCGCAAAACTCAACAAGCCGTTTCTGAAAGTTTTGGACGAAAATCCCAACCTGTTTTGGATATGCGATGAGTGTTGTAAACTGATAAAACTTGCTCGTTTCCGCGACTCGGTTTCTTCGTTTGAAAGCGCATTTGCATCTTTCGCAGAGAGAACAGAATCGATTTTTGCTGAGCTGAAGGCCGAAATTAAAAAGAATAGTCAGCAAATATCTCGTCTCTCGCGCAAAGTGCCTGTTTCGTCGCCGCTGCCGCCCAAGCCCGACGGATTTGGTCCCAATGCGAAGCGTCGTCGGGAAGATAGTTCTGAGCCAAGTAAAACTTTGGAAGGTTGCCGGAAACCATCGGATAACTGTAATATCGCCACAGTTCCAACGCCCTGCTCCCTCGTATAGATTTACTTGTCACGTTTTCACCCCAGCGTTAGTAAGGAGATGGTTTCGCAGCTAACAAAAGATGGTTTACAGTGCAGCGAAGATGTCACGGTCATCCCGCTGGTGAAAAAAGATGTCGACGTAAATACTTTGAACTTTGTCTCCTTCAAAGTTGGGATACTGCCCAAATTTCGGGAAGCGGCTCTTAATCCCGACACCTGGCCACAAGGTGTTTTGTTTCGCGGGTTCGAAGACAACAAAAAGCAGAACATCTGGTATCCTCCAATCGATATTTCTCCGCCGATTCCCGACGAAAATGGATGCAGCACTGTTATGAATGTAGACGAAGTAACACCCAGCCTGCTCCGTTTGATGAGAACACCGCCACGGCAAACGTTATGAGAATACAATGGAACCACACCGGGACGCACTGAAGTTGATATTTTGGAAGCTCTCGAACCCCCCGCCACAGTCGTGCCACAGCAGCCAGCGTTCTCCAGTCGTCCTGGTCCTGTGCGTGGGTGTGGTGAAAGAGTCTTCCAAATGTCTCATCTCGGCAAGTATATGCATATTCCGTCCTTTCCAAGTGCTGATCTCTCTCGCATTTATAGATGTCCTCTTCTCGCTTTGAATCGGATACCGGGATGCACAGATGTTCGCACCATGGAAGCCCCTGATACGTTCCCCACATTCGAGCTATTGCAGCCAGCGGTCATCAGTCGTCCCGGCCCTGTGAGTGGGAAAGCGGAAGGGGTCTTCCAAACCATCCCAGACGGCAAGTACAATTCAGCCTCAAACGATTCAGGCGTTGATTCACTTCCCGTCGTTTGCAGTTATCCATCGCACGATCAATCTAGTCAACCGCTGCACTTGTACTACCAGAACGTTGGAGGCATGAACATGCACATCAACGACTATTTGCTGGCTTGCTCGGATGATTGCTTCGACATCATCGCTCTTTCTGAGACGTGGCTCAGTAATTGTACGCTATCCGTTCAAGGTTTTGGATCCAACTACGAAGTCTTCCGTACCGATCGCAGCCCCTTAAATAACTCAAAAACTATTGGAGGCGGGGTGCTTATCGCAGTGCATAGTCGTTTGAAGGCGCAATTGATCGAAACCGCATTTGGTAAATGCGTCGAGCAGATTTTGGGGCGTTTGGTCAATTTTTCCCTCTACCTTTGTGTGATATATCTTCCTCCGGACCGATGCCGCGATCTACCGCTAATCGATGCACACATACAGTCGTAGCAAGAAATTACGTCGACTCATGTACTACCCGTATATGAAATCTTGGTTGTGGGAGACTTCAACTTTTCCAGAATAAAATGGCAGACAAGTTCCGGTGGCTTCTTCATTCCTGATCCGGCGCTCACCACATTCCACATTGGCATTACAACCATGCTCGACGGCTACAACCTCAACCTTCTTCGACAGCCGAACCCTGTCGTTAATGAAAATAACCGGATGTTGGATCTTTGCTTTTCAAGTAGAGAAGATGTTGCACCAAAGATTAGTGCTTCACCGTTCCCTCTGGTGAATTCTGTTCGTCATCATCCTCCATTACATATCGTGCTCGATTCGAATCGCTTACAGAACGCCTGCATTCCAACGGACATCATCTGCTACAATTTTAGTAGAACCGACTACACCAATATGACCGACTTCTTGACGCAAATCGACTGAGATGAAGTTCTCGACAACGATGATGTCAATGCTGCTGTGCAGACGTTTTCTAATGTTATGAGCTACGCGATCGACTACTATGTACCGAAACGATCGAGACGGCAGACCCGGCATCCACCATGGCTGACTGCGGAAGTGAGACATCTGAAAACGACCGAAAGAGCCGCTCTAAAGAGGTATTCTAAACATGGAGGATTTTCCCTGCGTAATCACTACGTGCTGATAAATCAGTTGTACAAGAAAACCGTAAAGCGCTGCCATGCCAACTACTTGAACAACGTACAACGAAAACTGAAATCAAATCCAAGGTATTTCTGGAAACATGTGAATGAGCAAAGGAAAGAATTCGGGTTACCCTCGTCAATGAGCTTTGGAGATCGTACTGGTTCGTGCACACAGGAAATCTGCCAGATGTTTGCGGAAAAGTTTTCTAGGGTTTTTTCAAATGAAATCACCGCAGCACTTAACGTTCCCCTGTCTAATAACTCATTAAACTGCATCAATATTGACGAATACTCAATACGGACGGCAATTGTAGGAATGAAAGCCTCAAATTCTCCAGGCCCTGATGGAATACCGGCAGTTACTCTTAAAAAGTGCTCGCGTGGAGTAATCGCTCCCCCTGCAAATTGTTTCGAATGTCTCTCGCTACAGAAGTTTTCCCCAATTTATGGAAAGCTTCCTTTATGTTCCCAGTCCACAAGAAAGGCGATAAACAGGATATAAACAACTACCAACTATGGCGCAAACGGTTCTATTATTGGTTTACAGAGATCGTTCAACCGCGTTTCATCTGGGTATGATTTTAATGTGTCACGGAGCAGAATACATACAAATGTTCTGAATATTATTAGGAATTATCATTAGGACCAAATTGTGTCTTTTGATTGTAAATAAATAAATAACTGACATTAGAAGAAGATGATGACGAGGTCGATCTACCTGTCAATAAATTGTTTTCGTTAGAAGACGAATTGGCAGGCGTACCTGTTTTTTTGTTTTAAATTCGAAGAAATCAGTGCCTTAGCAGAATTAGGCGTGGCATTTGTAAAGGTTTTTTGATTTTCAGGTATGTTCTGTAAATTTAAGGTCGTTGATTTGACTTGTTGTCTAAGCGAACGAACGTTTAAAATTTTTTTCCTGACAGGACATTTCAAATAATTGGATTTATGATTTCCATTGCAATTTGAACATGAAAATTTATCAGTGGATTCATTCATTGGACAAACGTCTTTCGAATGCGATTTACCACAATTCAAACACCGTATATCCATATGACAATTTTTGGTTCCATGACCGAAGCCTTGGCAACGACGACGTTTATAATGTTCCCAATGAATTTT